>NW_009258115.1:6798262-7303489 GCF_000149755.1 Phytophthora sojae
ATGCACGCGGCCGAGGGCATCCTCACGTCTCGCGGCGGCATGACGTCGCACGCTGCCGTGGTGGCCCGCGGCTGGGGCAAGCCGTGCGTGTGCGGCTGCAGCGCGCTGTCCATCGACGCCAACAGCAAGACGATGCGCGTGCACACGTCGAGCGGCGCCGAGGTGGTGCTGCGCGAGGGCGACTACATCAGCGTGAACGGCACGTCGGGCGAGGTGATCAAGGGCGAGCAGGAGCTGCAGAAGGCTGCCATGAGCGGCGACCTGGCGCAGTTCATGAAGTGGGTGGACGCGCACCGCCGCATGGAGGTGTTCACGAACGCCGACACGCCCGAGGACGCCCGCGAGGCTCGCGCCCACGGCGCGCAGGGCATCGGCCTCACGCGCACGGAGCACATGTTCTTCAGCTCCGCGCAGCGTATCGCCGCCGTGCGACGCATGATCGGCGCCGTGGAGCTGGACTCGCCGGCGCAGCAGGAGGCGCTCGACGCGCTGTGCACGTTCCAGCAGGGCGACTTCGAAGGCATCTTCCGCGCCATGGACGGCCTCCCGGTGACCATCCGTATGCTGGACCCGCCGCTGCACGAGTTCCTGCCGCACGAGGGTAGCGCGCTGGACGAGCTGTGCGAGACGCTGTCCAAGGAGATGGAGGTGAGCAAGGCGACGGTGCAGTCGCGCCTGGCCGGCCTGAAGGAGGCGAACCCGATGATGGGTCTGCGCGGCTGCCGTCTGGGCATCGTACACCCGGGCATCACGGAGATGCAGGCCAAGGCCATCGCGGAGGCGGCCGTGAAGGTGGCCGGCGAGGGCATCTCGGTGCACCCGCACATCATGATCCCGCTGGTGGGCTCGTTCGAGGAGCTGGAGCAGCAGGTGAAGCTGGTCAAGTCGGTGGTGCAGGACGTGATCGGCAAGCGCGGCAAGTCGTTCGACTACAAGGTGGGCACGATGATCGAGGTGCCGCGCGGCGCGCTGCAGGCCGGCAAGCTGGCCGAGGTGGCCGAGTTCTTCTCGTTCGGCACGAACGACCTGACGCAGATGACGTTCGGCATCTCGCGCGACGACGCGCAGGCCAAGTTCCTGTCCTACTACGTGAAGCACGGCGTGCTGGAGAAGGACCCGTTCGAGACGCTGGACCAGGAGGGCGTGGGCGAGCTGGTGCGCCTGGCCGTGGAGCGCGGCCGCGCGACGCGCCCCAAGATCGAGCTGGGCATCTGCGGCGAGCACGGCGGCGACCCGCAGTCCATCGAGTTCTTCGAGAAGGTGGGCCTCAAGTACGTGTCGTGCTCGCCGATGCGCGTGATGATCGCCCGACTCGCGGCGGCGCAGGCGGCGCTCAAGCTCAAGAAGAGCTCGCCCGTGCCCGGCGCGTAGACAGCGACGACGACGACGATCACCACCACCACCAGTACTACTACTACGTCGGTGGCGATGAGAGCAAGTTACAAGAGAGGCCAGCTCGCGAAGCAAGCAAGTAAGCAAGTAAGTATGAGGCGCTCGTGTGCGCTTGTGCATGTGGGCATGTCCAGCAGTGTAGTTGTCGTAAAGTTGGGGCGGCCGCTATCGCTGCGCATTGTATTCAGTCTAATAAACGCGAAACATGGTTATAGGAAATGGTGGTTGCGTGTTAGCGTTCATGCGTGTTGGTGCAGAGCTATGATAGCTCAGCTATCGTGCTAAAGCAGACTGCAAGGAATAAAAAGTTGAAGTCAACTTATGTCGTAGGATGTAGATGTAATGTAATGTATTACGTTTTCGTGTGGCCAAACTATGCTGTCGCTAGGCTTAACTCTGCTGGTCGACGGCAGGACGTAGATACGGATGTGTAATTTGACCTGCACCAAGCTCAGGAGAAGAGATGACACGCTTTTTAGATCAACACATTCCTACTTAATACTTAGTACATGTAGTAGTATTAGCGATCATCATTGACCAATCGGCGAAATGGCAACTTCAACTTGTAGGCTTCGAGGATAAAGTTGCGTTTGGGTCGTGAACATGAATTATGGTTAACGCTTTGAAACAAAACCTTTACATCGATGCATTGACTTTTTATGTTTTTTTTAGCTTCGTAGAGGATTCCGACATCACGCGTGCATTCGAGACCACTGGCTTGGCACACACCAGTGACGATGCTCTTCTTTTCTTCCGGACCCAGCTCGTGTTTGTTGCCAAATCTGGCCACGGCATCTGCCGGCTCTTCGTTGGCAAGCACCTCTAGAATTCCAAGATGCGATCCGTTTTGCGCTGCCACGGGCACTCGAAACACTACAGGCGCGTAACGCGAGCAAGCGAGCGGTTCTTCATCTTCCTCATCATCGTTCTCTTCTTGACCGGACGCCGATTTGGGAGGATTGCACAAACTTTCTAGCAGCGTATCCCGGTCACCAGGAGCCAAATTGTGTTGGTCTGCGAAATGATAAACCACATCTGCGGGTTCTTGACCCTCGTAAATGTTCACGTAGCCTAAAATTTGGCCAGTGCCGTCACTCACTGGGGTTGATCGCAAAAGTGCCTGCCCTCGAGTGCATAGAATGCCTTCCCGAGTTCCACACAAAGCTTGTAGCAACGACACCTGCAAGTCCCGGGTAATGTTTGTTTGTCTCGAGAACCTGTGCACGGCATCCGTTAATTCCTCGTCCTCTCGAATCGATAAAAAACCCACTGTTGTGCCATTTTCCACGGCCACAGGCGACGAGAAAACGATCGGCTTCAGGCGCTTGCAAGTCACGTAGGTGTCATCGCACACCTTACGGACTAGATTTTGCCGGAACGGCTTGGCCAGCCCGTAGTTCAGCCCGAAACTATGCACCACATCAGCGGGCTCTTGTCCAAGCGGAATTTGCAGGACCCCAAGCTGACGAGGTTCTCCGGTGCTTTCGTCCTTCACTACAATGCGCTGCGAGTACACCAACGGAACTGCGCGCTGGCACTGCGCGTCTCCAATAACAGAGCACGTTACGGAGAGCAACTGCTCCATCGCAAGCAGCGGCAGCTTATGGTCCTTCACAAACTTGTAAATTTGGTCCACGGGCTCCACATCGTCGTAGATATCGAGCTTACCAATGACGACTCCTCCATCTCCACTGACAGTCTTTGAGTGCATCAATGCGTTGTACCGCGTGCACACCACACGAGGAACTGCACACACCGCTTCCAGAATTGTTGCTCTTCCTTCCCGCCCAATATCATGCTGCAATGCAAACTCAAGCACGGTATCCGCCGGCTCAACGCCCTCCAGTATCTGCAGCTCCCCCACGACTCCCCCGCCTGGTGAGGTGATCTGCATCGAGTAAAGCAATGGCACCTCCCGTCGACACACCACTCGCGGTCGCTGGCAGATCTGCACCAGCATATTGTATCTCCAAGCGGTTGTCTGGCCGTGCCTCACTCGAAAAGCCTCCAACGTGTCCACAGGCTCTTGCCCGGAGAGCAGTAGAAACTGTTTGTGCTCGGGCGGAGGCTCCAGAGGCAATTGCACCTCCAGCAAAACTTCCAATGCCATGCAGGACACTATACAGAGCAAGACGAAGGTCAGCCATGAGGTGATATGCGGGAACACTGCAGGGCGAACAGCATGGCGTGGACGCATCGTTCGGTGCTGGAAGAGCGGGGATTGATTCGCGTCCTTTTCGTTTGGATACGGTCCGAGCAAAACTCTGTACAAGATGGCTACAAAGTGAATACGACTTCCTATTGGCAATCATCATGGACCAATCGGCGTGGTTGAAATGAATAACTTCAACTGCTCTGCAACAAGACCACTTGATCAATGCATTGACTTTTGTTTTACGATAACCTAGGCAAGACACCCCCCACATTAATATTCTTACGGCTCCGTCACGGGCTCCTTCGCTGCGTGGCAGCACCCGTGCAGATCGGAGCTGTCCTTGCCGTTCGGGTCTTCCGGCACATCCAGCGTCGGGTTGCGGTCGAAGAACCCCTCGGGGATCAGCTTGAAGCCTGCGTAGTCCACGGGCATCATGGGCCAGTCCTCCACGCGCGGGAAGTGCGTGAGGCCGAACGTGTGCCACACCACAATGTCCTCGCCGTCGACCGGCCGGTTGCCCTTCACGTAGCTGGGCAGGCCGGCAAAGCCCGGGTGCTGGTTGGGCGTGTACCCGGCTGCCCACAGCTCGTCGCGGGCGTACTTGGTGATCCAGAGGTGCTTGGTCGAGAAGTTGGCTCGCTTCCAGATCGACGACCCGTCCGCAGCCAGGAGCACCGGCTGACCCTCCGGGAAGAGCGCGTAGCCCGTGGAGCGCCCGAGGCGGTTCTTGGCCTCGCTCGACGCGATGCGCCACACCCGGCCCTTGTCCATCGCGGCCACGCGCTGGGCGTCGCTCTCAGTCTTCAGCCGAGTGGCCGTCCGCATGAACGCATTTCCACGAGGGTTATCAGGGCTGATCGGCAGGCGCTTGGCCTCCAGCTCGTCGACATGGCACTTGTTGCCGTCGATGGCGACATCCAGACGGGCCGAGAACAGGTGCTGGTGGCACGGCGCTCCGAGGCGCGGGGCCATCTCGGTCGCGTACTCGTACTCGCCCTCCGGTCGCCCCGAGGTGAACACGATGCCCGTGGCCTTGCACTCCAACTCGATCCTGCCGTCAAGGTAGAAGTACCAGTAGAAGCCGTAGTCGTAGTTGCCCACCGTCACGAAGAACGAGACCACGAAGCGACGCTGGCGACGCACGGTGCCCGTGGGCGGCGACGCGAGCACGTCGGTGTGTTTCCAGAGCGTGCCGAAGTCCTCCTCGTGCATGCAGATGGCGTTCTTGATCACGAACGGCTCGCAGAAGTCGTCGACGACCGTCGCGTCCAGGTACTGAATACTGCCGAGGCAGTCGCAGCCCAGCACGAGCGAGTTGGCGAGGCGGCCGAACTGGTACTCGCCGGCGTCGAAGTAGTTCTGCCAGTCGTGCGTGGGCGAGGGCTCGCCGTAGGGCACCACCATCTCGGACACGGACGCGCGGTTCAGGATCTTGCGCTTGCGGCCGCGGTCGCTGAACGAGATGTCGTGCAGCGTGAGGCCCTCGCGGCCGTTGAAGCCGACGCGGATCTCCCAGTTCTGCCACGACACGATGTTGTCCTTGACCGTGAAGCTGGCGCCCTCCGGCTGCTTGATGTGCAGCGGCTTCATGTCCGTGCGCATGGGGCCCGTGATCTTCGGGTCCAGGTAGTCGCCCGACTCCATCGGGATGTGCGTGTAGCCCGTGTCGACGAGCTTGAGCACCTTGCGGTTCGTCAGGTCGACGTGCGCCACGAGGCCGTCGATGGGGTGGCCGTACATAGCGTGCGTGTTCTCGACCTTGAGGAAGCTCAGCACGCGGATCATGCGGTTGCCCTCCTCGCCCTCGTAGCCGAAGACGCCGGCCGAGAACTGCTCGCCGCGCACCATGTCCAGGTCCGTGATGCCGCGCTTGGCCAGCGCTGCCACGTAGGCCGGGTCGGCCTTGCAGATGGAGTCGCCGTCCCAGTAGTCCTGGTCCAGGATGGGGATCTGTCCGTCGGTCTTGGGGTCCAGCTCCACGTCCTTGACGATGCGGCGCGCCACGACGTCCACCACGAAGTCGCGCGTGACGTTGGTGGCCTGGTCCAGCACGAGCGCGCCGATCTCGCGCGGGATCTCCGCCAACTCGCCGGCTTCGAACTTGGCCAGCGTCGGGTGGTCCGGCTCGAACAGCATCACGTACGCGTAGCGCAGCTCCGGGCTCGAGTACCCGGCGTCCGCGAGCACTTGCTTGGCGATGCGGACCTCGTCAGCTGTGACCGGGTCAAGCGGGTGCTTGATGCCCTTGGACGGGATGTGAACACTTGGAGCCATGATGGCGTCGGATACGCGCTGGAAGAGGGGAGTGCGGTCGGAGGCGAATCCGAAAGTGAGAGCCGGCAGAGTCCGCCTCCATCAAGCTCGGCTACCTACTACCCGCCCGATCCCGCCATGTGGCTGCAGTTGATCAAGGAGAGACGCCATGCCATGCTCGCCACCATACAGCGCCATGCAGAAACCCCATTACGGCGCATATGACGTTACGCATTTTGGAGGCAAGGTCTGCATCGCATAAAACGCTGGAGATCGGCGACCGATACCGGCGGTACGAGTCTCGCCCAGCTGTTGCGACAGGTTCAACTCCCATTGGCGGCCTCGTGCCTCACGCGCATCGAGTCACCAAGACGGCAGTCTTCGCACCATGTATGACAAAGGTGAGCTGCAGCCTGCAGCTTCGTTGCCAAGACCGAGGTCGCTGTGAAGCTTGGCTTGGCTGCTTACAGTGCTTTCAGGCTTGGCGAGGTAAATTACACTATTGTAGCCATTTTAGTCTGCCTAACGCGCTGCCGTGAATGCTGCTACCGCAAGACTGCTATCTCTTGCCATTGTGCACAGTCTCGGCAGCTCAAGTTTGCACCGATGTTGCCAAAGCTACAGGCTGTAGCCTACAGCTCAAGCCACCAAAACGTTAGCCGGCGGAGACCACCACCCCTCGCCAGCTTGCGGATACTGTAGCCATTTTCGCCGATAGAACCACCCCCATCTCAGCGTCGGCGACGTCGACCGATCTGCAGCACTCGATCCGGTCGACAGGGTTATGCTACGCTCGACGCGAGCCAAAGCATCCCCGAGGCGCGTGACATGATCATCACCTCGATGCTGGTGCGACTGGCTGAACCAAGTCACCCGCGCGATGACGACCAGTTCACTGCACGAACACCGTTCGTTTACTCCTGTTGCGGAGAGCTGCACTTTGACGCGGAAGGGCGGACCAAGCACGCAGGGCCCCAGGGCGACGTCTCCGCTTCATTTGCCTGAGGCAAAATGCCCCACGCCGCCTTTATGGTCGTACACTGCTGTCCGCACTTGAATTGCATGTACCGTACATGAACTGTATCAGGACCAGCAAATTCCATCCTCTCTCCACTTCGTGTTGAAGCCGGCAAGCGGTTGACGACGGGTGATGTTAAACGGGCCCAGAACGGCCACCGCCGTACGCTCGCAGGTCATCCATGTCTGCCGCGATGGGTGTCGCCATGAAACGCGTGCGCGGCGCGGCGCTGAATCAGCGGAGACTGGGTCAAGCGAATTGTGTTGCTGGCAAGCCACGCATGCTAGCGCCATCTTCGCGCTTGTGTTCGGAAGCGCCAAAATGAAAAATGAACTGGGTTTCCGTACCCTCGGTCCGCTGGTTGATCACGGTACATGTACAGTATAAGTGATCGCTGCCTCCGAACTCGTCAGTACACTGTGATATCCTTCTCGCCAGTCGTGTAGCGTCGGGCAGGACATGGGGCACAACTTCACTTCAACGTGCTGCAAGCTGCAATGATCGAGCCACACAACTTCAACGACAGCAACCGAGTGGTTGCTTGGGTCGAGCGTCCAGGGACGCTATCCGATGGCGACAACCACACCTGGTGGCATTCGGTACATGTACAGTCCTGCGCGGCCCGCGTGGCAAGGTCTTGTGCTCATCGTCGGCGGGTGCCGCCGATCGCTGTAACACCGGTCAGAAAGAGTGTTGAAGTGCAACATATGGTGCGTGACGCGCTCAACCACGCCCTTCGCCGGCCAATTACCTTCCAAGGCCCAAGGTCTCCGTTAGCAGAGCTGATAGAGTCGGTAGACCCTATTGGAGTCCCTGGGTGATGAGAAGAATGCTAAAGCTGCACTTCTCGGCGAGTCTCCACCGCCCGCCTACCTAGGTGGCGAGGCAAACCTTCACTTCCCTATTGTCCTCGCCGTGACCGCCTGCTGCCCGCGCCAAGCACAACCAACTTGAAGATGACCCGCCTCAGCAGGATTAGCGGTGTGTCCCTCGACATCCAAGAGTCCAAGGTCGAGTCACCCCGCCATGCCAAGGCCCTGCAGCTCTGGGCGCTCGGCATTGGCGCTGTCATCAGCGGCGAATACTACGGCTGGCAGTCGTCGCTTGTCGCTGGCTTCAACGGCATGCTCATCGTGCTGTCCATGACGACGGTGCTGTATGTGACGCTCTCCTTCTCGCTCGCCGAGTTATCCGCGACGATCCCGTCGGGCGGCGGCCCGTTCATCTTCGCGCTGCACGCAATCGGGCCCCGTGCAGCTTTCTTCAGTGGACTTGCCGAGACGCTGAAAGTGATCGCCGTCAACTCGTCAACCTTCTACACCATCTACTCGTACCTCCAGACGCTGTTCAACGTCGACGAGAAGTTCGCCCCGGTCTTCTTCATCGTGTTCGGCATTCTCTACGGCGGCCTCAACATCTACGGAGTGCAGGCGTCCTTCCGGATGCAAGCATGCTCCACGACGCTCTGCGTCCTGTTGCTGCTTATCATGTTCGGCTCCGCCATCCCTCACCTGGACTACAACCATTGGGTCGTCGAGCAAGACTGGAAGTACACCGACCTGAACAGCCATCCCGTACGCCATGTGGTTCTACCTGGGCGTCGAAGAGCTCCCGCTTGCGAGCGAGGAGACCATCGAGCCTGCAAAGAACGTCCCGCGCGGTTTGCTCATGTGCATCTCGACACTCGCGGTCCTGTCGTTCGGCACGGCCATCTTCAGCTCACTGATTGCACCGGGCGCTGCTGCCATGACCGACGTCTCGGCCCCGCTTGTCACGAGTTTCCAGACCCTTTACGGAACTGGTGCCACGACGACCTTCTTCAAGTGGATGACCGTCATCGCCCTGTGTTCGAGCCCAAACTCGTACGTTTTCTTTATGGGTCAACTGCTGTTCGCCATCGCGCGGGACGGATACTTCCCGACGTTTCTTGCCTACGAGCACCCGAAACGCGGCACGGCCGTAGGCGCGCTGCTCTTCGGCACAATCAGCTGCGTGCTGATCGCTGTTGTTTTGCACTACGCCATCGGCGATGACAAACTCGGCTCCGTTCTGATCAACCTGACGCTGCTGGGTGCCCTCATTAGTAGTGGGTACTGGAACAAAACCCAGTCAGTTTTTTTCTCCCCGTAATTTACCATAGAGAACAGTCGTAGAACGTTCTCCGTGAAAGAGGTTATTTCAACGATGCACGCGATCAATACCCTCTGGTGAGAAGGAACACCCTTATCACCTGCAAGCACCGCATATAGCGACACCAACCTCACATGCATCAAATGATCATTTCAACGACAACACCTCTCAACAGCTGAGAGTGAAAGCAGACCTCCTTTAGTTCTAAGGATGGTTTCACCACCGATAACTACATCTAATACTCAGCTATTGATTTCAACGGCACGGCCTCTCGATAACTTAGCACGAAAGGACGCACTCAAAGGATCTGAGGATAGTTTCGGAACCGCTCAACTGTTCAGAGGCAAATCTTTAAATGACGTTTAATCCTGACAAATAAACTACTAAGTATATAATATCATCATAACTAAGATAATGTGTATGTTTGTATTGAAAAACGGAAATGTTTGTAGTAAGGCTCCGTCAAAAGTTCGTTGTATGAAGCATTCGATAGTAGTATCAAACGTGGAAAAGGCAGAGGCAATGATGACGAACATTTTTAAAGCGAGACTTCACCACGACATTTCGTGTCCTTGTGGCTACGCAGGCAAACGGTGGAACTATGCCCATCATTGTCAAACTAAGAGACATAAATCGTGGACAACATCAATGCCTGAATCTTTGCATGGTCATTCATGGAGATCGAAAACCGTAGAAGAATTGACCTGGGTACAAGCTCGTTCAAGCTAATCCGAATTCCAGAATATTTGTTTTCAAAAAAAATACCATCAGCTTAGGCGAGCTCATCAAGAGCACCCTTCAGCTTAGACATCTTCTGATTAACGAATTCATTCTTCTTCAACCATTCGATGTAGTTGGAATCGATTGCTTGGATTTGTTTGATCGTTCGACCTTTGAATTTGCCCCAAGTCATTAAGAATGACCCATCATCGTTGATGAATTTAGCTTTGAGAAAATCACTAATGCCAGGCTCGGAATCAATGAGAATCTTCTGATTCGACAACCAACGACAGTAGCCTGGATCAGAAGCATACACTTCTTCAATCGTCTTGGATTTATGTTTGCCAAAATTTAAAACCGTACTCATAATTATTATAACCTGTATGTATATACATAGCCAGCAGGAAATATTTGAATTTTAATTAATTAATTCGAATACAAGCTACAAGATGACCATTTATGATCTAAGGAATAATGAATCAATCGTTGGCTTAAGTCTGAACAGTTTAACAGATAGAGGAGAGTTAGAATTACTTGTGTCCCAGGTTGAGATAAATCTAAAAGTTAAGCAAGTCGCTCGTGGGATAGGAAAAACACTCCTCATAGTAAAAAGCAATGATCGTAGAATTAAGCTGAAGAGTGGTGATTATATAGTTATCGGATCATACAAACGATAGCTTAGTTAGAGGTATATTCGAGTACCTCTCCAGTCAATCGATTGTACGTCATCTCATTTTCAAAGCCAACCAGTACAAGCATGTTGCAACCCTGTGTCGAAGCATTCGTTCCCATAACCTGGATGCTCTGTGGAACATCCTTCTCGGTCAGACGAGATACGTCTGCTACAAGCACACGATTGGTTTGCTGCCAGGTTTGGTAATCGATCAGACCATTCGATAGTTCCTTAGTTAGATCACCATTAATCGATCCAAGCTTAGCGAACTCATTGATGAAGCCCTGGAAATCGTAGTCATACGAGATATCAAATACTTGCTGCGAACCAATACGAACATTAAAGTTGCGAATCGACGAACCAGGCTGAACAGTCCAAGGGGCACTATCGAAACACGACTGGAACTGCTGAATAGTAGAGCTATTGAAATTTCCAGACGAAGTCTCAGCAAACGGTAGAAGAGCAACTACCTTGGCATTCTTAAGACTGGCAGACAGCTGTAGATCGAATGCAGTGTTCAGCTGAGTAGAGCTGACGCCAGTACCTGCGCGTTGGTAGAACCATTGCGCATAATAATCCATGTATCGGACAGTCTTGTTAGGCTTGCTGATCAGAGCTTGAGGATTTTCGAGATCAAGGAATGGTACGTACAGACGAGTAGTAGTAAAAGGGAAATAGGTGCTATCAATGGTTGGCTCAAGAAAATTGGTAATAGCACCCCATGCCACCGAGATCTGACCTGCGGTCGTAGCATTAAATACTCCGCTATTAGGAGCAGACCCAGCCGAAGAGGCTACCATGATCGGGCATGATTGACCAGAAACAAGCGTAGTCGATGAAAGCGACATAGCTTTAGTACTGCTAAGGTTGATTACGGCCGATCCCTGATTTACGCGGAAACGAAGCTTGATCTGAGGATTAGCCATGAGATCAAGCTCCTTGAAGATCGGGTGGAGATCAACCAACTTGATCTTGAGCATGTAATTCCACGTTCCTGCGATAGCAGCAGCAGCAGTTCCACCGGGGACGAAGGCCCCTCGCCCAAACTGGTTAGCAATAGTGTTCGCAGCTCCAGAAGCGATACTAACCCAACCGTTAGTGTTCTGACCGCCTGCTGTAGGTGGATTGGATAGAAGACGCTTTACGAAGCCTTCGTTGGATGCAAGAACTCCAGCACCTGTAGAAGCCGTACCCAAAGCAGGAGTGATATCCGAAGCCGTATTCGAATAACCATCACCATACAGGCTGCTTGTAGCAGACGAGAATAACAACGAGCCAGAGCTATCGGGGAATAAGAAAGCCTCAGCACCATGCTTATTTACATAGTCGAGTGAGGTCTCTGCTTGAGCACGAAGGTTGTTAGCAAACAGCTTATACTCACTCATCGAAATCAAGCTCTTACCATTAAGCTCCAGCGACATACCATCGATAACATTCCATACATCGCATTTGAGACCAACGCTCAGTCGGTTGGCAGCCGCAGCAAGCGCAGTAGAAGCATGAGTATTCTTCATACTCACCTTGTACGGAATGACAACGTAGGCATCTCTGAGGCAGGCAAATCCCTCAACCCCATTAAGCTGAGCTGTAGCATCAATCGTAATAATACCATTCGCATACGAACCCTGGTTTAGATCGATGACGTACGGCACACGCTTTCGAGAGCTGACCTTAACGGCCGGATCGCTCTTAAGCGAAGATTGGTATAGGAATTGATCAGCGAGCTGAGTATCGGACATAGTTGATTCAGTTATATACACTCCAATATAGCTTTGGTGAAAAATAATTAAATGAATCTTGTAAAACCAATATCATCAGATCACGATCTAATAGCTTTAGCTAAGAAGCTCAATGTTCATATTGACCACATTTATGAGTCAAGCGAGATCAAAAAGCCTCTTCCAAGGAAAGGATCGTTCCTGATTCTACTACGTAAGCCGAGCCAAGACATAGGTCATTGGACAGGTGTATATAACCATGAATATTTCGATTCAATGGGAGAAGGGCCACCGAAGAAATACGGCATCAGCAAATACAACGAGATTCAAACTCAATCAGCTCACGGCTCTTATTGTGGTATTTGGTCGCTGCTATGGTTATATGCAAAGCAGAACAATCGGATGGATCTATTCAATAAATTCAAAGATTTAAATATTTTTGTTGCAGATTAGTTCTGAGTTAATATATACTACCACGCAAACGTTGTCCCCAATCAACAAATTATGTATAACGAACTTATCATCTCGAGCGGTGTTCCCGCCCATAAATTACGAAAGGCTGTCAAGACTGGTAAGCTATCCCTTACAGCAGCCGAGCTACAAGGGTCAGGAGCTAAGATCCATTTACATCCTGGATCGCATGAGAAAGCTCTCAAAGCTAAGAAAGCCGGACGTGGAGACCGACTCCACATAACTAAGCATGAAATCAAAAAGGGCTACAAGCGAGCTCAGGGTGGATCTATTTGGTCAAAAATTTGGCATGGAATTAAATCTGGATTTAAGTTCGCTAAGGATAGTGGGTTGCTATCGAAGGCAGCTGACGTAGCTGTTCCAGCTATTGCTACTGCATTTGGTGCTCCTGAAGCTGGGATTGCAGCCAGAGCTGGTCTTAAATCGCTTACTGGAGTAGGATTGGACGGTTATGAGACGTATCAGTTTCTCAGATGTAAAACGACATGCAGGCAATGCTCTTCGCTATGCTAAGAAAAGAGGAATCATCACTGATCTAATCGACGAAGGTGAGAAATATCTTGTCAGCAAGTCTGATCGACCAGAGCATCACGAAATGATTCATAGTGTTCGTAGAGGTATCAAAACCCGTTTCGGTGTAGGTGTAGCTGGCAAGCGTCGTAAGGCCAAATTCGCAAAGGGCTCTCCTGAAGCAAAGGCTCATATGGCTAAGCTTCGTGCTATGCGTAAGAACAAGGACGGGGGATCTTTCACAATGTAAAGGCTGAAAAAAACTTCATTTTTTTATGCTCGACGCTTGCGTAGGAGTAGCATAATATTAACGCTCGTATCGCGGAAATGGACTCTTTGATCATTCTGATTCCAGATGCTGATGCTTACAGTACTCCTTGGTCCATCGTGGGTACGACACCAAGTCTCATGACTTGGGAAGTATTGAATCTGCTTACCAATCGTTGAATTCCCTTTATCAAATACACTCATGATATCACCTGATGCAACGAAATCATTCTTGATAAGATCGCACCTAACAACGTATGAAGACGTTGGCGAGATCTGGGGAATAGTATTGCTTAGCAGACTCGTAGCTGACGTTGTAGGCGAAGTTGGATACGTCCCCGACGTAAAGCCTAACAGGTTTCCAAACGCAGCATTATTGATGATCAAGCGAGGAACACGAGTCGTAGTAGGCACCACTCGAGTATAAACCAGTAGTTGGTCTCGTATAACCGGTAGGCAGCGACGTTGGAGTTGGCGAGCAATCGAGCTGACATGCGTAATACGTACTGTTCTCTTCGATTTGTAAATAGAAAACATTATTCCCATTAGAGTCGATTAGATAGGCCCCAGCATTGACGAGAGCCGTTTGAATATTTCTATTAATGTCTGTGTAAAGATAGTATCCATCAACGAGATTGACACTAATGACACTTGTCGTTGCAGCGGTAGGTACTTCTATCTGAAACGATGTATTGGCGAACTGAATCGAATCGACATTGAATTCCGAGTTATACAGACCGATCGACTGGATAGAAGCCTCGACATCCTGAAAATTGCACGCTGATCCGGGGAACGTATAGGCCCATCGACTGTTGAGCCCATCTTGAACCAAACAGGTTTGGTCTATCTTAACGAATGAACTCATCGCTTATATTATCAATTTAATAATTTTCACCAATTTTTTTTATCCTCGATATGTACGAAAGTATCAAAGTTATAGCGTATTTGACCCTTGACACTATCGATAAAGAGCATCTGGCCTTTTCCTCGAGAAATCGCCCGGTTATAATAATGAAGGATGCCTTCCTCAGTCAGACCTGGTATGTTAAAGTCGGTGATAAGTAGCTTCAAATCCCGACGAGAGTTTGCTCGGAGGATCGCGACGTATTCCGTATTCAATCTAATCATCTTGTCCGTTGCAAACCAGCTGTGGCTTAGGAATATGGTACTCAATTTGAAATGCCGACCTCTGGTAAAGTAATGACTGAATACATTCTTCTGAAGGTTTTTATCGTTGCTATAGTCGTCGATGATGACAAGCTCTGGCTTATCGCCAGGAGTCCGTCGGATGGCATCTACCTTAGGCGGTTGATCAGGTTCGTAAAATGATATAAATCCCTCAAGCTTATCGCGTAAATAGTCATATAGATCCTGATGAGGGTTTCGAGCAATGATATGAAGATGACTAAACACATGCGGAGATGATTTGAGAATATGATAACAGAGGTTGTTCTTCCCGGAAAACGATGGTCCAAGAATAACCATGCGAAAAAGCTTCTTGATACCTAATTCCGCTATGTTTTCAACTGAATCAACTCGATACTTCTTAGGGAGACTGCCTCCATAATCGGGAATTGCAGACATGGCTAAGAAAATCGTGTGCCTTATATAAGATTGAAGAAATATTAGCGCGCCACTAAACTTCGACTTCAGTCGAATAGCTTATCTATGAGTGGATTTAGTTATCCTCAACCTACATTCATTTCATCGTGCTACAATCCGGCATTCTACATCTCGCTCGATCCGAGTGGATACTTAACATATTCATATGCTCAAACGCTCTATCTCGGACGAAGCGACTATCGCCTATCATATATCACAGGAATCACTCCAGGGATTGCAACACCTGGTATCTCACTTGTCGTTGCTTCTGATGGATCTCTTAGCGGGTTGGGGGCACTGAGTTGTTCATCACTTACCGTAGGAGGATCATCAATAGTAGCTCCTCCGACATATGTATTATCGATTACTCCTGGCACTGCTGCTTCATCTAAAGCGCTTGTACTCGATTCCTCGAGCAATATATCAGGCATAAATTCAATATCAGCTACGAACCTAACTGGTACACTACAGACTGCTGCTCAAGCCAATATCACTTCAGTAGGTACGCTTACTTCAATCACTACAAGTGGTTCCTTAACCATGAGTGGAATAACGATATCTTCATCTGAAATTGGAGTGCTTGATGGAGTAACTGCTGGCACTGCTACGGCTTCCAAGGCAATTATTCTGGATTCAAGTAAAAATATTGCTACGCTTAATTCATTAACAGCTACGTCGATTACTGGTACATTGACTACTGCAGCTCAAGGTAATATTACTTCTGTGGGCACTCTTACATCATTAGCTCTTGGAGGAGGTATTTCTGGCGCTACTACTATTGGTGCATCTGGGTTAGTTACCTTTACCAATAATACTGCCTCGAGTTCTACTTCAACAGGAGCATTAGTAGTAACTGGTGGTATTGGTATTGGTGGAACACTTAATGGTACTACTATTAATGCTTCTGGAATAGTTTCTTTAACTAATAACACATTATCTACATCAGCAAGCACTGGTGGCTTAGTGCTTAGTGGTGGTCTGGGTATAGCTAAAAATATTACTATTGGAGGAACAGCTGTATCAGCTGCATCTTGGACTACTTCAGGTATTCAATACAACTCATTAGCTACTACCTATACAAACACAAGCACAGCTTCTTCTGGGACAGCGACAAGTGCTACTATTACTTCATTTGCTCAACCAACTATTGCAGCTTCTAATGCTACAGTAACTACTACAAATGCGGCAACAGTATATATTGCTAATGCTCCTACAGCAGGAACTAATATGACAATTACCAATGCTTATTCACTTTGGATTCCTATTGGAAAGGTCTTATTTGATGCGGTTATTTCATCAACTACACAAACCAATGGCACTTTAGTTGTATCTGGAGATATGGGGTTGGGAGGCACTCTAAATGCCGATAGTGTTCATTTAGTGAGCGGAGGCACTATCAATCAGACTCTGGCTAATCAAAGTAGTTGGTTATCGATACAGAGTGATAACACTACATGGCTCGATGGCAGCTTTAGTCTCCTTGCCGACTTCTATGGCAACTCAGGCGTTAGAGCAGCTATCCAATGTCATAACTCAACTTCAGCTACTTCTACAAATTCTGTATTCTTTGGCTCGATGACCAATAACGATTTGAGATTGGGGACAAACGATAGCACACGAATGACTATTCTGGGAGGAACGAACGCTGGAAGGGTCGGTATCGGTACAACTTCCCCAGCAGCGCAATTAGATGTATCCGGCTCCGTGAGCCAAACTATCGATAGCGGTGGTTTAGGCTATGGTCAATTGTCTAAAACCAGTACGACATTTACCGTTGGTCCAGTGAGCAGCGTCGCCGTTTCAATCAAGAGCTCTAACAGCATTCTTGTAAGTAGTGGGTCCTATTATACAACCAGTGATAGGCGATTAAAGACCAATATCCAAGATATCGATGATACCACTGCATTCATTCGAAACGTTAGCCCGAAACTCTTCGCGTATAAATCAAATTCAGAGAGACAAGAACTCGGCTATATAGCTCAGGATGTAGCCAAATATGCAGTCGAGTGTATCTCTTTCATTCAAAATGATTCTTTGCAGATAGAGCAGGCAGGAGACATGGCTGGGTATCAATTAACTCTCGATTACGATAAGATCGCTTGCTTACTCCATAAATGCCTCCAATCTGTCCTAAATCGTTTAGACGCTCTAGAGGATAAGGGGCATCAATGAGCCCGCGTAGCTGCTCCCTTCGGGCAAAAACACTTTATTCTATCGCTTTGAAAAAGCTCAGATATTCTATTGCTTGAAAGCAAGAGACCTTGGTCTCGAGGTGAGAGCTCTTGGCCTTCGGTCAAATCGCTCCCTTGGAGCTCAGATATTCAGGAGGCTTACAGAGCAAACGTCTTTGGCTGCTTGCTCATTTTTTTCTTTGGTTTGTATGCCCACATACGACCTCCAGCTGCTTCGGTTTGCGTAGCTACTGACTTAGTGGAGAATGGCTTTGAGTCGCTCGCCCAAACAGTTGGTCTATCTTGGTGAGGAGCTTCCTTGATAATGAGATCCTTCATCAGGTGCTTAAGCTCAGTGAGGTTCCTATCGGCATTGAGCTGATACGCTCTTGGAAATCAGTCTTGGATCAAGAATCAACATCTTATAATAGTCTCGTGATAATTGATTTGAATTCAGAATCTGAAATCAATCGATTGCTGTACATGTCGACACAGACCACCTTCAACTGCTTTAGAATCGTTGGATTATCATTCCCAAGCATCAGCTCGCCCTTGAGCTTATCGTACTCCATGCGTAGGGAATCAAGAGGATCCTCTAAATTATGATCGAAGCTGTATTGCAAATGTGTCATCTCAAGGATTTCCTTGAACAATTTCTTATCATCAATAGATAGCTTATCATACTTCTCCTGCCTGATATCGTTTCTGAAGACAAGATCCTTGATCATGGCTTGTAGAGGATCACTGATCTCACGCATTGGGCCTACTTTTCGTCGATTTGGCTGAACGATCGTGAGAGTTCTCTTGTCGAGATCTGGTAGTCTGATAAACTTACTGCCAAGCTTCCTATATATGTAAGCGGAAGGTGTTGCTTTACCTTGAATATCATTCAAGTTGTAAGTTTGATTTGTTTTTCGCAAAACACCTTCGAGAGGCTGGATGCCAGCCCCGCGAAGGCCTCGACCCTTGAGCTTACCGCCAACGATTGGCTCTTTAATCTTAACCCCATGTGCCTTCAAAACGTACATATACAGCTTGAGAGCATTCATTATTGGCTCTTTGGTTGCATTATCAACGTCGTGATCAGAGTGGATAAACGATTCCATCTCTCTAAGGTAATCCATAAATAGATTCAATGTTTCTGGCCATTGGATACGCTTGAAAAAGCTGGTATGAGCTTTACCAGATAGGGGTGCATTTGACTTAGAGTCCAGTTTTCTAAGTCGTAGGTTGCCATCAATAACGGCGAAATAGTATTTTTTATTTGGATTCCCACTTACGATCGGAAGCAAATGAATTGGGAAGATGCTATCTGATTTACCCGCTTCGATATAGTAGTCGCTGATAATTGCCTTCGCCTCAGTCTCTGGGATAGATAGGTCCTCCATGACATCTGGTCCTGACAGCTTCCCCTTATACCAAATACCTTGCGTGGATTTGAACCGGTCAGGATCACTATCTAAAACAGTGTCTGGTGATGGTTCAAATTCAAAAGTCAATCCTCTCGATTTAGTAGTCTCGATAAACAATATCAGCGTCGACACCCAGGAGATCTCAGGCAGTCGAGATTGCTTATTCCTACTCGTTTCTTGGTTTCTAACATTGAGATCCCCCTTAGAGTCGATGATTAGTTCGTATTTGTCTAGAACTTCTCCATCTTTTAAAACAGGCCTTATGACGATGTTAGAGCCAATCCGTTTCTTCTTGTAAGCCTTCAGCATGAATAGGAGCTTTGATTTAGCTTGTTCCTCATCTATTGTAGTCGATGAAGAAGCATCGTGAAACCATGTTGGTTGCACATGAATTTTGTTAGCCGTTTTGGTTGAAGTAGTAAATCTATGCCTCTTACTACCAGTTATATCGTATAATTGATTCGGATTATCGGTATCTTCCATGCGCATCAAGCTGACTTCATCAATACTGTTCGATTCGCCATCGGATCTAATATTCATCAGTTCAGTTGCGGTTAGTACCCAGTCAATGTACTTAGAATCTGACCTCTTATTTGTCTTGAGACTGAACAGGTTTCCGTTTTTTCCAATATATCGCCTCATATCTTGGGTTTTATTGGTTTTGATTGGATTAAATTTAACAGCGATCCAGTTTGGATTAGACTGATAGAGTTTCTTGATCCATTTTTTTGCAATGAATTCTTCAGTTTTATCAGGGAGCGGGTGTAGCCCCTCCCGGGCGGTCTTCGACCAATCATCAGTTTTAACTTCAGGGAATTCCTGAGAGTTTGTTCTATCTTCTGTCGCGGTATCGCTAACTACAGGGATTGTAGCATCTACTTCAGAGTTTTTTTTTAAATCACCATCTCCAGCTTGATTAGAAGAATCTTGTGCTGAGCGGTCGCTCAGGCGTGAGGCGAAGCCGGCAGTCTGCGACTGCGACTCCACCTGTGGTGCGGATTTCTTCTCGAGGGAGATGGTTTTATCGGCGTCTGTGGCCCATGAAGCTTCAGCATACATACGGCGAGCTTCATCTTTCTGTTTAACCCGAAGCTTGGTGCGTTCGAGTAGATCGAGCCGCTTCTGCTCGCGATCGGATAGACTCGTGAATGAAGGGAACATATCGATTAGTATATATATCAAACTCGATATTATTTACGAAATTTTGGCTTATATTCAATGTTAGGTATATCTTCCCGCGACTCCCAAAGTTTCATAGTAAATTTATGAACGATCGAATTACGCCTTTGGAGCAATCTGACGTACGCGTTTTTACATTCATCTATAGGCAAACCAAATAGATCTTCGACCTGATCCTTGTATTTCGGATCAGAGCATACATAACGATATGGACGATTGGGGTCGAGTTGGTGAAGATGATACTTGATATAGTCGAGCCTGTAGATATCGTTGAGCATCTGATTGATTTGATTGACCTTATCGCTGTAGAATCTCATTCGCTGATGCATCTTTTTGAGTTCTTTCTTATACATTTCAATCTTGTAGTCCTTTGAGTGCTGAGTACAATAACCACAAGGTAGAGCATCTCTCGAGCAAGGTTTGTTGGACTTGGTCGTTGCTTGGCAAGCCATATTGAATATGGTGTCTATATATATAGCCTATATATTGGCTATGTGAGATAAATAATCTTATTCAAGCTTGCTTCTCCTATTTTTATTGATCAAGCGTAGGTTATCTTGAGGCTCCCATGAGTCGGGCTCACTGCCTACTACCCATCGGATTAGGTATTTATATTTGCCATTATTCATTTTTTTATGGGCTAATATCTTCTCAGCTTCGAGAATATCGCCACGGTTGATAGTAGCATCTGTAGTATCTGCTTTCACAATCTTTAAATCGTTCGGGGCTTTGTAGAGCGTATGCCCATTTCTGGAACGAATCTCAACCCGATAACCATCAATGCCGATAACCGAGTAAATACCCTTGCTCCAGTGAGCAGCTTCCTTATCAAATGTTTTCTTTTTGAGACGATACAGTACATTCGACCCAACATCAAACGCGTTCTCGACCTTATCAGCTTCAGCTTGATTATGGTTCAGATCCGCCATCATTACTTTACCTCGTGCCTCGTTCGGGGTCATACCAATCGAGCGATGAAATGTGCTGTTGTAGTTATCGATAACATCAGCTATAATTTTCTGTGTGAGCCTCTTCGGAGACATTTTGGTTAGTCTCTGCTTTATAGTTCGATTGAATCTCTCGATTTTACCCATCGTCCGATGATCACCAGGCTCGTTGTTGAAGTGCTCAATCTTTTTGCTTTTGAAGAATTCTTGAGTCTGTGAGTTCATGAACTCGCTGCCATTATCGCTTGTAATGATATCCACCTTATGGAGGCGGACAAACGCTTTAAGCGCTGCTAACACAGTTGATGCAGTCTTGTTTGACAAGGCTTTTGCATAACCGAGTCGAGAGTTGATGTTGATAGCAGTCAATATTGGTTTCTTGTCCCAGAACGCGAGATCTATCTGCCATGAGTTGGGACTATGTGAAGCAATCTTGAACCCATCAAATCGCTTCTTCTGCTCCTGAAATCGTTGAAAATCTGATTGGGTAGCATACCAATCCTTTACATATTTTAGTGTTATGTTAGGATCTAACTCGTGAGCCTTCTGATAAAGTGCTTGAGCTCCTATGAATCCTGTTTTTGGGTCATAATAGAGTTTTGTTAGCAGCTTAGACAGGGCTGACGCCCAGGCGAACTTGTTCGCGGGGCCAAGCCCCTTCGAACTTCGTTCGGACATGATATATTGTACCGTAGGTACTAAAGAGTATTCTACGAATACTTATATATTGTAGTACTTAAATTTGTAGAGGGATAGTCGAAATACCGTCTGAGAGAACTTGTCGCTTGTCGTAATAGTAGTTGAGAGCTGTTTTCGTTTGAGTATATGTGATGATTGACTTAGATTCCTTCGATAGTCTGAATCCTTTGTTCGTACCTTGGAGTGTGATTCGATCCCGTACAACAGTCTCGAAACCATTTGGATTGAGTACATCCTCATTACGACCTCGCCCCTGCTGCACACCCTTGGCTGAAACCTTGACCTTGTAGGACTCATCTGGCAGATAGCAAATATAGTTCTTGGACGATAGAGAGACCATGGCATCACCTGACCATTCATCCTTGAACAAACCAGGGGTACGACGATCAAACTTAGCTACCTCAGAGTTATAGTCGCGCGGGAACCAGTCATACTTGTACTGCTTGAAATGGTCGCGTAGATCAGGCTTGATGCAATCATTGAAAGGATTCTCACAGCTGAAAGCAATATACGCTGAATCGGTATCCATCTCCTGATACTGGAAATCGCTTCGATCGAAGTAGTAGTCAATGCAATCGTAATAAAACTGGAGCATGCGCAGCTTGGCGAGCTGGTAGATAGCAATCGATAGATGAATCGGGTTCTTGTTCTTAATTCGTCTCTTCTTCATGGTGATTTCACAAGCATCGTTTAGCTCCTCCAGACCATGGAACGTGAAATGTTCGATCTTTGCCTCAATTGCCTTCTGATCCGACTCATACTTGACCTCCTTATGCTTGCTCATATCCATGCCAGATCGACCGAATGCGCTGTTGCCTACAAGTTTCATCATCTCAGCAATCATAGATTTAGACTTATCAGCGTCAAGCTGTTGCTTGGAGTCGGAGACCCCAGGGACTGCGCCCCTGAGGTCCCCTCATCACCCTCTCGTCGAGCATTTGACACAGCTTCCATGAAAGGAGTGAATGCCGTGTGAGAGCTGGCCTTGATAAAGCTGTAGGTCTTGGTGATCTCCATACCATGAGAAAGGTACCACTTGAGCAGCGGTGCATAGATAAGGATCTTTTCACCAAAGTAGCTACCAATCAACTTGCGAGCAGGCTTAGAACGATTTGCTTCGCGAGACTGGTTGTAATCAAACATATGCTTGCCAATGACACTCTCATCGGTACAGTCTATCAGAGCATTCTTGAAAATGGGAGTCATCTCACTAAAATACTCATTCAGGTGCTCTGGGGTTCTAATATCACACTCGAGAAAGCCAAATATTTTGTCGTTCTTGATGTCATCGATGATACCAGGGTAAGCCTCAATCGTAGTCAATCGACAACACGGCATCTCATTACCAAGGGCCCATAGATATAGGGCATTGGCATCATAACCGATAATCTTTTTACAGAGCTTACCACCACGAATCTTTGTCTCGTTCCGCTTGGCGTAGCGGTTGAAGATAATGGATGGTCCACCGGCGATGTTGGCCTTCATCTTACCGTATATCTCAGATTCCTCCTTGTCAATCGAATAGACCAATCTGTTCGAATTGAACTCGAGCAGTTTCTTGTATCGAAAACCCCCGAGAGACATATCCTTACGAGCGGTATTACACGAAATGCAGCTGATCAAGATGTTCCCATCGAGGTGGCCAAGCTTGTTGTTGATTCTATCAGCAGAGGCAGTTTCGCAAGTCAGCTGACTGTAGCACAAAGCACACAGGTACTTCTGATGCTTTAGCAATCTATTCAAGTGATCAAGTGTCATACCAAATTCTCGCTTTGCCTTATCATCCTGATTCTTGTAGCCAACCATACGCTTGGCTGGGAATTTGAACGCTTTAGCAGGCTTCTTGCTGGGGTATTGTAGATTTTTGAAGCAAGTCTGGTACATTACTTTCTCCGATAGACCAGGTAGAGACACACCATCGACAAACATATCCAGATCAAAACGTTTAAACAACTCACGCTGAGCTTGGATAGCCTTGATGAATGGAACTACATCGAGATTGTTGTACCAGATGAGTAGATCCTTGATTGACTTCATTTCAAAGTGCCCCCCGACAAACTTCACACGCTCGTACTCATCATTGGAGATGCTTGTACCACGAAGCTTGCTGTCAAAAGCTGATTTCGGTGGGACTTGAGTTTCATTTAGGACGTTGAAACTGGTAATGTACTCGTACGGGAAAATACCCTTACCAAGCCCACAAACACAGCTAATCTTGTCCTCACACTTGCATCCACCTTGAGCTTGTTTGCCAACTCCATTGAACGGATCTCAGAGATTACTTTCTTACGGATGTCAGCCTTGCTATTGATAGCAATAGGGGTGTTAAATACACTCGTATTGGATATATTCGGATGCCAATACTACCGGTTAAGCTCACAAGGTCGTAGCCGAGAGCGATATTAACCTTGAAGGCATTCTTTTGACTGGTAAGTACGTTCTCAAGCTTGTCGTAGAACTCAGCTGGTTGGATACCTTCATATAGATGAGATTCCATCTGCTTACCGTTATAAAAGCGATACTTAGGATCAGCCTTATACTCAGGCGACATATGCTTTTTAAGATCTTCAATGGAAACTTTGTACTGTTTCGCAATCAAATTCTGATTGCTGGGGCGCGATAGATTGCTAATATATGTCATTCTACCGGTTTTACCCCGGATCTTGACTCGATAGCTACTCCCCCATTTGATTGGGTGAATATTTAATCGCCTTAGTCCTACTAACTCGTATGCAAACATATTTGCTATATATATCCGACTATATAATATCAGGATAGATCGACTTTATAATTTGTGGATCTTATGTCAGAATAGATCGCCTTTATATCTACCCTGATACAAAATTCAAAAAAATTAATTAATTAATTAGCTAAGTTCGGTTTCACTGTTAGGTTCGCACTGCTTCTTCGCTGCATAGGATTTACGCTTTTGAGCACGAATATGCTCACGATTCCTCTCGTCGTACTCCTTCTGCTTAGCGATACGAGTTTCTCTCGTCTTCAAGTAGTATCGCTTTTGAGCTGCCTTAATGCGCTCTTTGTTAGCTTGGTATTGTTCAGGAGAGTAAGTCATCTTTGTATATTATTAACTTTATATTTATCAGAATAAAAAAATTATTAATACAGCATGCCAAAGCAAGAATTAGCTGAAATAACTCATCGTGGGAATAGATCGAGTGACCTGTCTAGCCACAGCACGCGCCATGTCCAAGTCGGGGCCTAAACAACTGGCGATGTCATAGTATCGTTCGATGCTCTCACGAATCCCGCCACTTTCACTGGCCTCGCTGATGGACGGCAACACCCGGGATAACTTCTGGCGCTTCACAGGGTCTTGAAGCACTGGGGTCATGATATCCGTAGGCTTCAGTAGCTGCCTGATCAACTCGAAAGCTTCACCTGGATTCGTAATGTTCACTTTGTTGACGCAAGTGGTATTGTTTTCCTTCCCGGCGACCCAGAAGAATCGCCAATCGCCGTTGAAGTCAGTAAGCAGTGCAACCACTGGGTCGTCGGCAAGCAGAGCCAGAGCAATTAGCTCTGACATCGCCTGGAAGACAGATTGTCTTTCAACCTTTTTCTTCACATCAATCAGCATCTTCACTTCAGGCAAGTCCAGCGCATAATCCGCGCTCTCCATGACGATATCACTGAGTATGAGAAGATCGGTGCGACCCCGGAGCTCAATGTTGGAGTCGTTGACAACAACTCGGAGAATATCTGTCGTATTTTCCACACCGAACACGCAAAGCTTCTCCTCCTGGAGAAGCTCGCCAATGTTGCTGTCAACATACTCGCGATATTCATCTTTCTGCTTCTCCTCGCTGAGTTTCATGTCCCATGTGAACCCCTTGACTTCACCCCACTTAGCAGCAGCTTTACGCACAGGTTGCACCTTAATGTTGAAGGCGTCCAGAAGTTCCTTGTACTCGGTCGAACCCACGTTCGAGTGGACATATGTCTTGCGCTTGGTCAGCACAGTTTGCGCATGAATTTCGTGCACCTCTTGGACCACTTGATCCATCCTGGAAGTCTCGCTCGCTGAACCAACTGCACCAACCGGAACCACCACCAGCACGTGAATCGTTCCGTCGGGGATTGTGCTGGGAAATTTTGCGCAGATCTTGTCCGTCGGATCGTCCAATTCCTCCTTCATGTAGAGACTCTCAACTTCATCGGAGATCTCCCCCTTCCGCATCCGGAGCAGATCCTTCGACTTCAGCCACGCGCCGTCCTTCTTCGCCAGGAAGAGCTGCAGGTCCTTGGCGTCGCCCGTGATCGTCGCCGGGTTCTCCGCCTTGATCGCCTTCTTCAAGTCCCCCACCGACTGCTCCGCGTCGATGTCCACTGGAAAAGCGGCTCCCGCCACCCCAACGATGGCACAGAAGAGCTTCACCATCTTTCCTCGAGGCAGCAGATTCTGGAATGAGGAAGAAAAGGGGGAGAGAATTTCCGGACGTATTTAAGCGGAAATGAAGGCGTGTCACATAGCTTTTCAACCAATGATGAGACGCCACGTGTCGCGCGTGGATGATATTGTTTTTCTTTAGAATGAAAATGCAATCCCAATGTTGCTATATGCGGTGCTTGCAGGTGATAAGGGTGTCCCTTCTCACCAGAGGGTATTGATCGCGTGCATCGTTGAAATAACCTCTTTCACGGAGAACGTTCTACGACTGTTCTCTATGGTAAATTACGGGGAGAAAAAAACTGACTGGGTTTTGTTCCAGTACCCACTACTCTCATTTCGTACATCTTCCAGTTGCTGTCGTTCGTGTACCTGCGCTACCTTCAGCCCAACCGACCGCGGCCCTACCGCAGCCCGTTTGGCCTAGCGGGGGCTTTCGTCGGTCTGCTAATGTGCGGGATCTCCATCTTCGCCATCCTGTACACGAGTGTGAGCGACACGATCTTCCTGGCCTCGATCGTGGTGACTGCGTTGGTCTTCATCGCCGGTAGCGTGTACTTCTGCCGAGTTGTGCTGCCCAAGATCCAGAACAACACCCTCGGCTCGCCCGTCACTTCCAAGGATATGAGCGAGAACTTGTTAAGTGCCCGCAGTCAAGTGCCCATCTCGACCGGGGCCTAGCGCGGCCTCATCCGTTTTCCATTCTTCCACCTCATTCAGTTCTTGTAATTCGCATGTCAATACGAACTCGTTTAAAGCTTCAACGCACGAATTTTGTCAACACTCCAAGCGTGTCGTTGAAGTCGCAACTTTATCAGCATCGAGCCCCGGCGTCTGCTAGCAGTGCTACCTGATGGTGGTAACAATTAGCACTGTCAGCGAGGAAATGCTTCAACTCGATCCCTTGCCACATAGGCTCGCGTCGTATGTCGCCCGAAGCACCAGCCGCCATCACCGGAACAACCATAGCATGTCCCGATTCAATGCGAGAATGGAAAGGTGGTCGAGAATTTATTTGCATTATGCAAAGGACTCGATCCTGCCCGCCGTGAACTTCTTGTATTTGGGGTTTGTTTCCTACTTCGTAGCATGGCCCGGAGATAATTACGGCAATATGAGGGTCTATCCACTGCAAAAAAATACTTGTTACCAAGCGCAACCCGGGCCAGGGGTTCGCGCTGCCTAGAGTTCGGCGCACCAAACTCACGCAGGTTAAACAGTGCGCACAGCTGGAAATCCTTAGGGAATTCTCCCCTAGGCGCTGCCTGCCATAAGGCGATCCTGTTGGTAATTCGCTGCTTGTCAAGCCGTAGCCGCTTGAAGAACGGTGACGCTCTGCGAAAGCCAATGAGGTCGCTCTGCATCGCTTGAAGGAGCGCTCATCACCGAGAAAACTAACAGTGCGAGCCAAAGCTTAACACGATCACTTTGGAATTGGCTTCGCAGCTCGTAGGACTTCACGCCTTATCCAGCTTGCGATAATGTGTCGTGTTTCCGTCGACGTTCAAGGGACCAACACGGTGCCGCATCGATACGCCAGAGCCCCACAGCTTTGGGCGCTGGGGATCGGTGCTGTCATCAGCGGCCAGTACTATGGCTGGCAGTCGGCCCTGATTGCCGGGTTCGACGGCATGCTGCTCGTCCTGTGCATGGTGACCGTGCTCTACGTGATGTTGTCGTTCTCCATTGCCGAGCTTTCATCCACGATCCCAGCAGGAGGCGGCCCCTACATCTTCGCGCTACACGCGATTGGCCCTCGCGCAGCTTTCTTCAGCGGGTTGGCAGAGACGCTGAAGGTGATCGCTGTCAACGCGTCGACGTTCTACACCGTGTACTCGTACCTCCAAGCGCTGTTCAACGTCGACGTGAAGTTCGCCCCATTTTTCTTCGTCGCGTTTGGCATCCTCTTCCTGAGCCTGAACGTCTTCGGGGTGCAGGCGTCGTTCCGGATGCAGGCGTGCTCGACCACGTTGTGTGTGGCGCTGCTGTTGATCTTCTTCGTCGCTTCAATCCCGTACCTTGACTATGATAAGTGGGTCGTCCAGCAGCATTGGGAGTTCACGAGTCTGGACAGCGCCATCCACGCAATCCCGTTCGCGATGTGGTTCTACCTGGGCATCGAGGAGCTCCCACTCGCCAGCGACGAGACCATCGAGCCCGAGAAGAACGTCCCTCGGGGATTGTTCTTGTGCATCGTCACGCTGGTGTTCCTGTCTTTCGGTACGGCCACATTCAGCTCCCTCATTTCCCCGGGGGCTGAGGCCATGGCTAACGTCTCGGCGCCACTAGTTACCAGCTTCCAGACGCTATTCGGCAATGGAGCCACGACGACGGTCCTGAAGTGGCTGACCGTCATTGCGCTAACTTCCAGTCCGAACTCGTACATTTTCTTCATGGGGCAGTTGCTGTTTGCCATCGCCAAGGACGGGTACTTCCCCAAATTCCTCGCGTACGAGCACCCGACTCGAGGCACCGCAGTCGGCGCACTGGTCTTCGGTACCATAATGTGCGAAGTAATCGCCATCACGCTGCACTACACTATTGGAGACGCCAACCTGGGATCCGCGCTCATCAACTTGACGCTGCTGGGCGCTCTCATCTCGTACGTGTTCCAGCTGCTCTCATACATCTACCTGGCCGTGCGGCAGCCTGGGCGTGCCCGACCGTACCGCAGCCCGTTCGGGGTCACGGGCGCTGTCGTCGGGATCGCGCTGTGCGGAGTGGCCATCTTCGCCATCCTGTACAGCAGCCTGAGCGACACCATTTTCCTGGCCTCCATCGTCGTCACCGTGCTGGTGTTCATGCTCGGCAGCATCTACTACGTCAAGCACGTCGAGCCTCAGATCAAGAACAACACGCTGTGCTCGCCCGCGGCACCCAAGGGCGTGCGCGAGAAAATCGTCAAGCGCAACCAGGCGAACTACCACACCATGGCGTCAGGAAAGACCGGCTTGCATGCGCTGTCAGAAGTCAACCATGGTTTCTCCCGCGATTGAAGGGGGAGGGGGCCATTGCTGTTGCGTGGTGTCGAATATTTCAGCTAAAGTGAGCTCCACAAGCATAATGCATGTAATTCATTGTTGATCCAACGTGTGCATGGTGTTCATGCACGAAGCAATGCTATCAAAAGCAACGAGGACAACCATATTCTGCTTGGAGTTCTGCTTAGAAATTCACGGCCGGTGTGGCAGGGTCTCGCGAACTGTCCGACCCGCGCCCACCACGTGCCGCGGAGCATGCGGTCCGCTCCAGGAGGTTCAACCTGGTGCCGGGGCTGCAGGTCGAACGAAGTACGTCGACGGCGTTCCTCCACTTCAAACTCACTTTGCAATTTGCGCTGCGCAGGACACCCCGACATCCAAGCTTCCCCTCCCCAGCCACCATGAGCGACCCGATCCCGACCCTCAAGGAGCTCTTCATCGACGGCAAGTGGGTCGCGCCCGTCGACAAGAAGTACATCGACGTGGTGAACCCCGCGACCGAGGAGGTGATCCAGCAGGTGGCCGCCGCGTCGGCCGCGGACGTGGATCTGGCCGTGCAGGCGGCCAAGCGCGCGTTTGAGACGTGGGGAGCCACCACCGGGGCCGAGCGCGCCGAGTACCTCCGCAAGATGAGCAAGCTGGTGGCCAAGCGCATTGACGCGATTAGTCACCTCGAGACGCTGGACAACGGCAAGCCGCTGGCCGAGGCCGTGTGGGACATCGAGGACGTCTCCGGCTGCTTTGACTACTACGCGGACGCTGCGGAAGCTTTGGACAAGCGCCAGTACGAGAAGGTGGACCTGCCTCTCGAGGCGCTGCGCTATGAGCCTGTGGGCGTCGTGGCCGCCATCATCCCGTGGAACTACCCGGCGCTGATGGCCTTGTGGAAGCTGGCACCTGCCCTCGCTGCTGGATGCACCGTGGTGCTCAAGCCCTCTGAGATCACGCCTCTGAGTGGCACAGATCGCGGCCGATGTCGGCCTGCCCGCTGGCGTCCTCAACGTCGTCAATGGGCTTGGCGCTGAGGCGGGAGGCCCTCTGGTGTCTCACCCGGACGTGCACAAGGTGGCGTTCACCGGCAGTGTGCCGACCGGACGCCACATCATGACGGAGGCTGCAAAGGAGATCAAGAAGATCTCGCTGGAGCTGGGAGGAAAGTCGCCGGCCATCGTTCTCGACAAGGCCAACATTGAACGCACGGTCGAGTGGGTCATGTTCGGCTGTTTCTGGACCAACGGCCAGATCTGCAGCGCGACGTCGCGATTGCTGGTGCACGAAGACTTCGCGGACGAGTTCCTGGACTTGCTCACGAAGGAGACGAAGAAGCTCGTGCTGGGCGACCCGCTGGATAGCAAGGTGCAGATGGGCCCGCTGGTCTCCAAGGTGCAGCAGCAAAAGGTGCTGGGCTACATTCAGAGCGCCAGGGACGAAGGAGCGACCGTGGCTCAAGGAACACTGCCTAGTGGAGGCAAGGGCTACTTCGTGCCGCCCACGATCATCACCAAGGTCACCAAGAACATGCGTGTCTGGAAGGAAGAGATCTTCGGCCCAGTCCTGTCTGTAATGACGTTCAAGACGGAAGAGGAGGCTATCGCGCTTTCGAACGACTCGGAGTTTGGCCTCGGGGCTGCTGTGTTCACTTCGGATGACGCGCAGCTTAAGCGGGTGACGAAGGCCCTGCGCGCAGGAATAGTCTGGAACAACTGCTCGCAGCCGTGCTTTGTGCAGCTGCCGTGGGGCGGCGTCAAGAAGAGCGGCATTGGCCGTGAGCTCGGCCCCTTCGGTTTGAACGCCTACCTCGAGCCCAAGCAGATCTGCACGTACATTGCGGACAAGCCGTTCGCCTGGTACCTCAAGGCGTAAGTCATCGATTTTGTTCCTATGTGTGTCTGTCTACCCAGCGGATAGTATCGACACAGCGCGTGATGTTTTGCTAGCATTTGCGCTGAAGCTACAACTAGCCGAGCGCCGCCGCTACGCGGCGGGGATTTTCAGTTAGTTGGCGCTTCACTCGCTATGCTCGCTCCGCTATTGGAGCAGACTGCCTACGCTTCGCTACGGCAGGGCGGACCCGTTCCGCTCGCCTCGTCGGCTCGCTGCACTACTCTCAATGTTAGGTTAGTACAGTCAAACCTGTTTATATGATCCTCTCTATTTGAGCCATGCCGTTTATTTGATGCAGGCTTTGTCACTACCAAATATTTCACTTAGTTTTTGTATGATCTCTGTTTATATGCATACAAGGTATATGAGTCACATTTTTGGGGACCAAATTAGGTCTCACCTGTTTATTTGATTCACACTGCTGCTCAACACTCAACGCCTACCGCAAGCCTTCTTCGCTCGCCATGTCTCCTCGCACCTGTCTGACGCTAGAACAAAAGCTCCAAGTGCACCTAAAGCTCTAGCAGAATCCTGGCATGAACAACCCCATGCTCGCCGAGTGGATCTACGTAACTTTCAAGGCCCGGGTCAGCCGTGCCACACTCGCCCGACTGCGCAACCTGCCTTCTTCCTACTTCAGCCACGTCGACCGGAGTGCGACCAAGCGGCGCCGAGTGAAATCCCCTCAGTTCGAGCGGGAACTGAGGGAATTTTTCTTTCAGAACGAAGCTAAAACGGCGATGGCGGACGACGTGCTCCTGCTGAAGGCGCATGAGCTGGCTGAGCGCTTAGGCATCGATGCCACGCAGCTCCGGCTAAGCAACGGCTGGCTTCAAAGCTTTAAGAAGCGCAATGGGATCCGCTCCCATACGCTACACGGCGAAGGTGGCGCTGTAGAAGCTGATGAAGTGCGAGATGCGAGGCTAGAGCTACAAGAGTTGGTGGCGCAGTTTACACCCGAGAATGTGTTCAACTTCGACGAAACGGCGCTTTTCTATCGCTTAGCGCCTAATCGAACGCTAGCTACGACTATTCGCAAGGGCAAGAAAAAGGAGAAGCAACGTTTGACTTTGGTCTTCTGCTGCAACGCGACTGGCTCCGACAAGCTCGACCCAATAGTCATCGGTACGGCCAAGAACCCGAGGTGCTTTAGAAAGGGAGCGGCGATTAAAGGTAAACCTATATTGTACAAGTCCTCCAAGAACGCCTGGATGACATCCGTCATTTTTGACGAATGGCTGCACCTCTTCAACATGAGAATGGCGGCCGCCAATCGCAAGGTCCTACTTCTAGTCGACAATGCTTCATGCCACAAGATTCTACGAAACCTGACTCATGTGACTGTTCACTTCCTCCCTCCTAACATGACATCCGCCGTACAGCCGCTGGATGCAGGTAAATATTTTATCTATATTGTGGTGTAGCCAAAACTAACCAACTCTATTACGGTGTTTTTTTTATTCAGGTATTATCCGGTCGTTCAAGGCTCGGTACCGAAAGTATTTTGTGCGGTGGTGTTTGGATGCACTTGAAGCTAACATTACACGCAAGCTCAACGTACTGGAAGCTGTCCAATTCTCCATTGATGCTTGGGCGGGTGTGACGCCAACGACAATTACAAATTGCTGGGTCAAGACTCGCATTTTGGGAGAAAAGATGCTAGGAAGGACCCGTGCTGACACGGATTACATTGAGGAGGTATCCAGCAACGAGATGGAGGAGTTAACGGCGATGCTATCGAGGTGGGAGGGCGCTGTTAGCGCTAGTGAGTATCTGGCAGTGGACGAAGACGTTCCTGTGCACGAGCCAGATGTGCTAGTGGACGAAGCGGCAGGAAGTGATGCAGTTTCGCAGGACGAGCAGGAGGAAGAGGAGGAACAGGAACCCGCAGTTCAACCTGCCATTGCTCTGAGACACTGCATGGAGCTGGCTGCATTTCTGCTGCAATGCGGAGAGCAGACTGACAGAGAACGAAGAACTTTACAAACCGTGACCGCTTTGGTTCGAGAGACTACGGTGAAGGCAAAGCGGCAGCGAACTATGCACGATTTCTTTACGTGCACCACATAATTATTTTAACTGAGTCCATTTTATATGAGTCATTGTAGTAGATGGTCACCAACAGGGCCTCATATAAACAGGTTTGACTGTACTACAGAGGCCGGGGCGGGTCCTGCGGCCCCGCAATATCGTATGAGGGGGTCGCCTTCGCTGCGCTCGGCAGCTACTCGTACTTAGTGGGAATCGTACTTAGTGAATAAGCGTGACGATTTTGTGACGGGGACAGCGCGTCTTTCTGATTGATTCTTAGGATAAGTGAAAACTGTGTTTTGCTACGCATATTTTTTTGCTGTTTTTCAACTACCAGCTATGAAAATACTTGCAACTTCTTTACTTGAGTGAATTCCTCGTTCTTGATCCTCTGAGCCAGAAACCAGGAGGAATAGCGCAAGAAACATATTGTGCCGAAAGTCTACTAACTTATAGCGGGACTCTCGATTCACGTCGACAGCGGCAGCATCAAGCGATGGTTTGCTGCCGAGCTAGCCTTACCTGTCGAACCATTTGACGAGCGATGCAACACAATTTCATAGGTTCAAGGTAAGCTCGTCCCGGTACATTAGATATGGTTTCATGCAGAATCTGCGAGCGTACGGCGATGGCTCCACGGTCGCCAGCAGCTGGCGGGCTTCAAGACGAATTGAGGAGAGGGTAGAATCTGCTTGGCCATGATACAGTAAACGCGGTTGTGAGACTCCATCATGGAGGCGTGGAGGCAAATGAAGCGGAGACGTCGCCCTGGGGCCCTGCGTGCTTGGTCCGCCCTTCCGCGTCAAAGTGCAGCTCTCCGCAACAGGAGTAAACGAACGGTGTTCGTGCAGTGAACTGGTCGTCATCGCGCGGGTGACTTGGTTCAGCCAGTCGCACCAGCATCGAGGTGATGATCATGTCACGCGCCTCGGGGATGCTTTGGCTCGCGTCGAGCGTAGCATAACCCTGTCGACCGGATCGAGTGCTGCAGATCGGTCGACGTCGCCGACGCTGAGATGGGGGTGGTTCTATCGGCGAAAATGGCTACAGTATCCGCAAGCTGGCGAGGGGTGGTGGTCTCCGCCGGCTAACGTTTTGGTGGCTTGAGCTGTAGGCTACAGCCTGTAGCTTTGGCAACATCGGTGCAAACTTGAGCTGCCGAGACTGTGCACAATGGCAAGAGATAGCAGTCTTGCGGTAGCAGCATTCACGGCAGCGCGTTAGGCAGACTAAAATGGCTACAATAGTGTAATTTACCTCGCCAAGCCTGAAAGCACTGTAAGCAGCCAAGCCAAGCTTCACAGCGACCTCGGTCTTGGCAACGAAGCTGCAGGCTGCAGCTCACCTTTGTCATACATGGTGCGAAGACTGCCGTCTTGGTGACTCGATGCGCGTGAGGCACGAGGCCGCCAATGGGAGTTGAACCTGTCGCAACAGCTGGGCGAGACTCGTACCGCCGGTATCGGTCGCCGATCTCCAGCGTTTTATGCGATGCAGACCTTGCCTCCAAAATGCGTAACGTCATATGCGCCGTAATGGGGTTTCTGCATGGCGCTGTATGGTGGCGAGCATGGCATGGCGTCTCTCCTTGATCAACTGCAGCCACATGGCGGGATCGGGCGGGTAGTAGGTAGCCGAGCTTGATGGAGGCGGACTCTGCCGGCTCTCACTTTCGGATTCGCCTCCGACCGCACTCCCCTCTTCCAGCGCGTATCCGACGCCATCATGGCTCCAAGTGTTCACATCCCGTCCAAGGGCATCAAGCACCCGCTTGACCCGGTCACAGCTGACGAGGTCCGCATCGCCAAGCAAGTGCTCGCGGACGCCGGGTACTCGAGCCCGGAGCTGCGCTACGCGTACGTGATGCTGTTCGAGCCGGACCACCCGACGCTGGCCAAGTTCGAAGCCGGCGAGTTGGCGGAGATCCCGCGCGAGATCGGCGCGCTCGTGCTGGACCAGGCCACCAACGTCACGCGCGACTTCGTGGTGGACGTCGTGGCGCGCCGCATCGTCAAGGACGTGGAGCTGGACCCCAAGACCGACGGACAGATCCCCATCCTGGACCAGGACTACTGGGACGGCGACTCCATCTGCAAGGCCGACCCGGCCTACGTGGCAGCGCTGGCCAAGCGCGGCATCACGGACCTGGACATGGTGCGCGGCGAGCAGTTCTCGGCCGGCGTCTTCGGCTACGAGGGCGAGGAGGGCAACCGCATGATCCGCGTGCTGAGCTTCCTCAAGGTCGAGAACACGCACGCTATGTACGGCCACCCCATCGACGGCCTCGTGGCGCACGTCGACCTGACGAACCGCAAGGTGCTCAAGCTCGTCGACACGGGCTACACGCACATCCCGATGGAGTCGGGCGACTACCTGGACCCGAAGGTCACGGGCCCCATGCGCACGGACATGAAGCCGCTGCACATCAAGCAGCCGAGGGCGCCAGCTTCACGGTCAAGGACAACATCGTGTCGTGGCAGAACTGGGAGATCCGCGTCGGCTTCAACGGCCGCGAGGGCCTCACGCTGCACGACATCTCGTTCAGCGACCGCGGCCGCAAGCGCAAGATCCTGAACCGCGCGTCCGTGTCCGAGATGGTGGTGCCCTACGGCGAGCCCTCGCCCACGCACGACTGGCAGAACTACTTCGACGCCGGCGAGTACCAGTTCGGCCGCCTCGCCAACTCGCTCGTGCTGGGCTGCGACTGCCTCGGCAGTATTCAGTACCTGGACGCGACGGTCGTCGACGACTTCTGCGAGCCGTTCGTGATCAAGAACGCCATCTGCATGCACGAGGAGGACTTCGGCACGCTCTGGAAACACACCGACGTGCTCGCGTCGCCGCCCACGGGCACCGTGCGTCGCCAGCGTCGCTTCGTGGTCTCGTTCTTCGTGACGGTGGGCAACTACGACTACGGCTTCTACTGGTACTTCTACCTTGACGGCAGGATCGAGTTGGAGTGCAAGGCCACGGGCATCGTGTTCACCTCGGGGCGACCGGAGGGCGAGTACGAGTACGCGACCGAGATGGCCCCGCGCCTCGGAGCGCCGTGCCACCAGCACCTGTTCTCGGCCCGTCTGGATGTCGCCATCGACGGCAACAAGTGCCATGTCGACGAGCTGGAGGCCAAGCGCCTGCCGATCAGCCCTGATAACCCTCGTGGAAATGCGTTCATGCGGACGGCCACTCGGCTGAAGACTGAGAGCGACGCCCAGCGCGTGGCCGCGATGGACAAGGGCCGGGTGTGGCGCATCGCGTCGAGCGAGGCCAAGAACCGCCTCGGGCGCTCCACGGGCTACGCGCTCTTCCCGGAGGGTCAGCCGGTGCTCCTGGCTGCGGACGGGTCGTCGATCTGGAAGCGAGCCAACTTCTCGACCAAGCACCTCTGGGTCACCAAGTACGCCCGCGACGAGCTGTGGGCAGCCGGGTACACGCCCAACCAGCACCCGGGCTTTGCCGGCCTGCCCAGCTACGTGAAGGGCAACCGGCCGGTCGACGGCGAGGACATTGTGGTGTGGCACACGTTCGGCCTCACGCACTTCCCGCGCGTGGAGGACTGGCCCATGATGCCCGTGGACTACGCAGGCTTCAAGCTGATCCCCGAGGGGTTCTTCGACCGCAACCCGACGCTGGATGTGCCGGAAGACCCGAACGGCAAGGACAGCTCCGATCTGCACGGGTGCTGCCACGCAGCGAAGGAGCCCGTGACGGAGCCGTAAGAATATTAATGTGGGGGGTGTCTTGCCTAGGTTATCGTAAAACAAAAGTCAATGCATTGATCAAGTGGTCTTGTTGCAGAGCAGTTGAAGTTATTCATTTCAACCACGCCGATTGGTCCATGATGATTGCCAATAGGAAGTCGTATTCACTTTGTAGCCATCTTGTACAGAGTTTTGCTCGGACCGTATCCAAACGAAAAGGACGCGAATCAATCCCCGCTCTTCCAGCACCGAACGATGCGTCCACGCCATGCTGTTCGCCCTGCAGTGTTCCCGCATATCACCTCATGGCTGACCTTCGTCTTGCTCTGTATAGTGTCCTGCATGGCATTGGAAGTTTTGCTGGAGGTGCAATTGCCTCTGGAGCCTCCGCCCGAGCACAAACAGTTTCTACTGCTCTCCGGGCAAGAGCCTGTGGACACGTTGGAGGCTTTTCGAGTGAGGCACGGCCAGACAACCGCTTGGAGATACAATATGCTGGTGCAGATCTGCCAGCGACCGCGAGTGGTGTGTCGACGGGAGGTGCCATTGCTTTACTCGATGCAGATCACCTCACCAGGCGGGGGAGTCGTGGGGGAGCTGCAGATACTGGAGGGCGTTGAGCCGGCGGATACCGTGCTTGGGTTTGCATTGCAGCATGATATTGGGCGGGAAGGAAGAGCAACAATTCTGGAAGCGGTGTGTGCAGTTCCTCGTGTGGTGTGCACGCGGTACAACGCATTGATGCACTCAAAGACTGTCAGTGGAGATGGAGGAGTCGTCATTGGTAAGCTCGATATCTACGACGATGTGGAGCCCGTGGACCAAATTTACAAGTTTGTGAAGGACCATAAGCTGCCGCTGCTTGCGATGGAGCAGTTGCTCTCCGTAACGTGCTCTGTTATTGGAGACGCGCAGTGCCAGCGCGCAGTTCCGTTGGTGTACTCGCAGCGCATTGTAGTGAAGGACGAAAGCACCGGAGAACCTCGTCAGCTTGGGGTCCTGCAAATTCCGCTTGGACAAGAGCCCGCTGATGTGGTGCACAGTTTCGGGCTGAACTACGGGCTGGCCAAGCCGTTCCGGCAAAATCTAGTCCGTAAGGTGTGCGATGACACCTACGTGACTTGCAAGCGCCTGAAGCCGATCGTTTTCTCGTCGCCTGTGGCCGTGGAAAATGGCACAACAGTGGGTTTTTTATCGATTCGAGAGGACGAGGAATTAACGGATGCCGTGCACAGGTTCTCGAGACAAACAAACATTACCCGGGACTTGCAGGTGTCGTTGCTACAAGCTTTGTGTGGAACTCGGGAAGGCATTCTATGCACTCGAGGGCAGGCACTTTTGCGATCAACCCCAGTGAGTGACGGCACTGGCCAAATTTTAGGCTACGTGAACATTTACGAGGGTCAAGAACCCGCAGATGTGGTTTATCATTTCGCAGACCAACACAATTTGGCTCCTGGTGACCGGGATACGCTGCTAGAAAGTTTGTGCAATCCTCCCAAATCGGCGTCCGGTCAAGAAGAGAACGATGATGAGGAAGATGAAGAACCGCTCGCTTGCTCGCGTTACGCGCCTGTAGTGTTTCGAGTGCCCGTGGCAGCGCAAAACGGATCGCATCTTGGAATTCTAGAGGTGCTTGCCAACGAAGAGCCGGCAGATGCCGTGGCCAGATTCGGCAACAAACACGAGCTGGGTCCGGAAGAAAAGAAGAGCATCGTCACTGGTGTGTGTCAAGCCAGTGGTCTCGAATGCACGCGTGATGTCGGAATCCTCTACGAAGCTGTGTACACGCTCTCTGATGGTCAACAAGAGCGATTGCCGTTCTTCGACGGACAAGATTCCACCGACGTGATCTACGAGTACGGTCTCATGCGTAACCTGACGCTACGCCAGCGACAGAAATTCCTGATCGAAGTGTGCAATGAGCCGCGCAAACGACCAAACTGCACTCGAGCCGAACCAATGCTGTTATCAATTCCAGTCTGGGAGTCAGCTAGCACCAAACTCGGCGATGTTCAGATTTTGGAAGGCCAAGAACCTGTTGACGTCGTGTACGCGTTCATGGAGAAGCACGACTTATTCCAGACAGCTCCATTGAACACGTCGCTGATTGAGATCGTGTGTAATAGTACTCGAGTCGAGTGCAACCGCATGCAGCCCCGTCGAACGTTGTTTTCCGTCCAGGCGACTTACGCCGGCCTATCGCATACACTTGAGTACGTGCGACCTGAGTCTGACTGGATCTGCGAGACAGAGCTCCATGGCGGTCAACGCTGCGTGCATTACGTGGAGATTCTAGCTCACAAATTCTGCGAGAGGCACATGTACGAATGGGGGGCTTGCGAGGCACGTATCCTTGAGGCTTTGCGTCAGCAACTCGAATTCTACGAAATCCGCATGTGGAAGGCGAAGGACATGTATGCAAAACTCGGATTAGTGAAGACTGCTAGCCGCGAGCAGATTGATGCGGCGTACAACACGTTGGTGAAGCGCTTCAACAACGAGACTGAGCCATACAAGTACGAGAAGCTCAAGGAGGCTTATCGCGTGCTGAGCGACCCCGAGGAGAAATACTACTACGACCTGCCGTGCGTCAAATTATTCGGCTGCCTATGTGGCAAACGCCAGAAGGATGGCGGAATCACCTTCACCCCGGATTAATAGAGACCGAGCTTGCACTTTAGTAAAAAAAAATGGCTTATCTGTTGTGGATTTGTCACGATCTTGTTGGGCATGAAGGGTCACGTGTTGAAGCGCTGGTGACCGCACGATGCAAATCTTCCGACGGATCCGATTTTGAGAATGCTTTAGCGAGTCACCTTGCGGCAGACCCCCAGGACTATGGTCGATGCGGGTGCTTCCGTGCAGGACCAGCAGCTTCATGCGGCACGGGAGCTCTCAACGTCGAAGCTGCTGGTTGGAGTCTCCAGCGGGCTATCACTGCTTGGGGCGCTGGTGATGATCGCGCACTTCCTGGCATATCAAGAGTCGAGACGATGTGGACGACGCCTGCTATTTTGCTTACACTTGGCCGATGCGGGGGCTGCTTGCGCTTGGCTCCTGATGTTCGTGCTACCGGCCGTGGATGAAGACGTAGATCCCGTCGATGTGCATACAGCAAGAACTTGCACTGTTCAAGTACGTTTTGATTCAGTGGAATGGTTTAGTTGCTCTGAAGCTTACTATTCTTGTTCGCACTTTCGTTCGTTCAGGGCTATACGTTAGTGTTTTTCCAGTTAGCGTCGTGCTTTTGGACTGCGTGCTTTGCATTCTACCTATTTCAGCTACTAGCGGGACGGTCCAAAGCTCCCGAACTGTGTGAAGATCGCTACCACCTTGTGGCATGGGGGATACCCGCAGCGGTAAGACATTGACGCGTATGGAATGCTGTTGCGGTCATCCTGGACTTACTCTTGTTGTGTCATAGACTGTTGCCCATTTGTATGCGCAGACGTTAGCTGGTACCGGTCTCGTAGGCGAGAGCGGACGGCCTTGGTGTTGGATACGCTCATGGAGTGACGACCAGTGGAGTGTTGAAGGATTCTACGTCCAGCTCGTTATTTTCTACGTGCCGGTGGTCCTCATATTTCTGCACAACCTCGTGACGTACGTGATGCTGCTGTATTCAATGGTAAGTTGTGCACAAGCTACTTTATTCAAGCTCCTTGCTCGTCTCCATGTTACCTAACTTACTGATCATGTTTGAGGCAGACTGACAGCTTATCAACGAGCATGGAGACTCGCGTTCACTATCGCCTTTTGCTCTACAGCTGGGCATTTTTCCTGCCGAATGTCTGGATCGTCTTCGCGTTTGCTTACCAAGCTGTGGCTCCAAACCACGCTCTCAATGCTCCACTTCTGTATTTAGTCAGTTTCTTTACTCCGTTGCAGGTATTTGTCGATTGCGTGTCGAATACTATTGGATCAACTCTCACTCGCTGTTGCCTTTTTCAGGGATTGATGAATGCAATCGTCTACGGAGTGAACCGCACTGTGGGTATTTCAAATGCTCGTTATCAATCACTGCATCGACGCTAATAACTTGCTTTTGATCGATTCCCCAGTTCCTGCAGCGAGTACGAGGCTCGTTACCGCAGCTTTGTTGCTGGCGAAGGCATTAGATCAATATTATTTTGCACACGTCACATATTTTACGAACTTACTGAAACGGTTTTGCAACTGTCGCTAAGTTCGCAGCAGCAGGCAATGGACACCGAGAGCGGAGAGCTGGTAGCGTCATTCCTCTCCTCGGGAGAGCGCCGCCAGCTTCGGGCAGTGAGCAGGCGGTGGCTCTTCACGTGCACGTGGTTGCAGTTCACTGGTAGCAATGGAGACGACGTCCAGCCGAGAAAATCGCAATGGAATTTCCGCAGTCGAGCATTCCGACACAATTGGAACACTTTCATCCGCAATGAATGCCAGACATTCTTACCACGCCTGCTGGAGCTGCTGCCTGCAGCTGCAATGGCCGAAACGATGGAGCTGAAGAAGGGACTTTGCTTGTCGACGAATACCGGACAACGACCATCGTTTGAGAACACGCACGCACGGAGCGGCTACATCCAGCAGAAGATCAACCGTTGTGGGAACCTGCCCAACCTCCTGCTGACTGAAGAGCTGAGCGAGTTCCGATCCGAGCTCTTTCGAGTCAAGCAACCGGATTGTTGGAATATGGCGCTGTATGGCGGAGGACCGGGGTATGACGCGCTCGGACTCGTCTTCATGCGTGAGTACCTCCGAGCTTGGGACGTGAACTTCCACACTACTGTGTACGACAATGAGCCGGGTTGGAAATGTGCAATCGATGCGGTGGGCCAGACATTGGAGCAAATGGAGCAACACAACGCCTCGGTGGACTTCCAGCTCTGTGACATCACGTTTGACGTGCACGCAGAAGAGAATTCTCACGTGTCGAAGACTTTGAAGAACACACAGCTGCACGTGTTTTCGTTCGTGTGCGCGGAAAATTTCTGCCTGCTTCGGGGCAGCGCGTACGTGTTCCTGCGCTCGCTCTTCTCGCAGTGTAGCGCCGGCAGCTACTTCATTTTCACGGACTCGACTCATCGGCTGTGGCCTGCCATCTTCGACGTGGCCAAGGCCATTGCACCCGACAGATTTCGTGTCTGGACACCATTCGCTCGTAGCTGCCACTTCGCCCTCGTGCTGCAGAAGTTACCCGAATATTCAGCTCCTGCCTCCACTTATCCTTTCTATAGTCAGGCAATGGAAAAGCTTCAAGATTTTCGACGGCATCAACAGCAACATCTCAAAACGATGGAGGCGCAACAGCCAACTCCACACTCGGAAGACGACGACGGTCTTACAGCCATGCTGCAGTAAATACATGTACATATAGATTCAATTTCCAACGTGTTTGATCGTTCAGCTACAGCAAGTTCTTGAGCCCCGCTCAGCGAGATCTGTTGAGGTTAGTTCCCAGCTACTTGCACACTCCAGCTCTCCAGAGCTGATGATGGCCTTGGCTCGCATCTGTCGCCGAGATCGACTTCGAGGGCCATGAAATGGTGATTCATGTAGCTATCTGGTAGACGGCATCTGCCAGATGGCTACATGACCACCACGTTTACACAACTTGTTCCGCTAGCATATACAAATTGTACAGGAGTTTAGCCCGCAGCTCCGATCGTCGTCCCCACGAACCATCCAGCAACCCCATAACCCCCACGTTCCGCCCGCGCAATAATGACGGAAGTGACGGTGAGCCGCCGCGACTCGGGCGCGACCGCGCCGTCGGCCCACGACGAGCTGGTGCGCCAGGTGCTGGATGAGGAGAACGCGTCCGTGAGCGCGCCGCTGGTGTCAGCGCTGAACCACGACGTGACGCTCGCGCGCTTCGCCAACTTCGTGACGCGCGTGGACTCGAGCAAGACGCTGCCCGACGGCCCCGACACCAAGAAACTCGCGAGTGCCGACGCCGCCGCCGCGCGCCGCGAGGAGGAGACGCAGGACAATGTGACGCCTGAGCTGCTGACGTCCTATCGCGCCACGATGCTGCTGACGAACGACGACACGTCGGACGCGCTGCTCACGTTCCTCGGGGACAAGAGCAAGCTGCTGACGCGCTGCCTGTTCCCCGTGTTCCAGAGTGACGCCAAGGGCAACCTGCGCCACGCCTGCCGGGTCATCGACCACCTGCTGCGCTTCTACCTGGACGACGTGTACGACGTGCTGGGCAAGAATGCTGACACGGTGCAGAGGTACATGGGCGCCATGCTGCCGTACCTGGAGCACGCCCCCGTGGCCGAGCTGTTCCTGACGCTGGTATGCAAACCGCACAGCGCCGCTGTCATGCGGTTCTACTCGTCGACGCCCCCCAAGAAGTGGGCGTTCTTCCGTGCACTGGCGGAGTGGAAGGTGCTGCTGGTGCTGGCCAGCCACGTGTGCAGCGTTGAGTACGGAGAGACCCACACAATCGGAGCTGCGGACGTGTTCGTGGAGCTACTGGACCGCCTTGCCGCGGACGACAACGGACAGCTGCTGCTGCAACCTGCGGCGTACTGCCCCGAGCTGCTGGAGGGACTGATTCGTGCGGCCGTGGAGCCGGAGGACCCCAAGGCCAAGATCCCGCAGAGAACTGTGGGCCAGCGCACGGCTGCTATGAAGTGTGTGTTCCGCTTGCTGCAGAAGAGCACTCTGGAGAAGGTGCAGGGCCCGCCGACGAGCCCGTACCAGTCTTTCGGTGCTACCATTGTGAACCTTGTACCCAACCAGTTGGGCCCGCTGCGTGAAAAGATTTTTGGTCTTGTGGAGCAGCATCTCGGCGAGCTCTTGCGCTACCTGATCCAGAAATACGTGAGCCAGCAGAACATTGAGATGCCTGACGAGGAGTCTGGAAAGCCGCTGCCCGAGGGTGCTGTTCGTCATACGGCGTACGTTGTGAAGGTGCCATTTACGGAACTGCGTCTCACGCTCGTGGAAGCTCTTGTGGAAATTGTGGCACACAACCCACGTCTCATGAGCGAACACTTTGACGCGAACGTATGGCGTGTGCTGGTCACGTGGTTTTTCGAGTACTCGCACAACAACCTGTACCACGCTGCTTTCTACCAGCTTGTGTTTATTGCGCTGCGTACGGACAACCAGCAGGCCTTGGAGGTGCTCGTCAAGAAGCTGAAGCTGGTCACGCTGCTTGTGGAGCACTACCGTGCCGACGGCGATACCACGAGCAACAAGGGCTACATTTTGCAGATTTGCAATGCCATCCGTCTGCAGGCGGCTTCGCAGTCGCCCGAAGCGTTCCTGCGTAACTTTTTGCAGTCGCACACGACATGGCGTGGATTCGAGCAGGAACTCCGTGATCAGACGACTTTGTGTTGTGTGAACGGCCTAGGATTTACGGTGCCCCAGGCCATTCGACCGGGTTACCAGAAGGACTCGTGGCAGATGCTGAACGAAGAGCAGGCAGGGATTGACCACGGATCGGAGTTTGCTCGATCGCTGGGCTTTGTGGATGATGTGGCTTGGCCGGAGGACGATGTAGCTGATGGCAACAAGAAGCGCAAGAAAAAGAAAAAAGGCAAGAGGAATTCGCACCAGCCTAGCGCCAACGGCACGCATGATGCGGACGAAGCGGACAGCACCGATGATGAATTCACCACCAAGCCTGAAGATGCGGCGGCGGCGGCTTTGATAGCGGCAGAGGAGGCCGAGCTGGTTGCGAACGGGTCTATAGACAACAAGTCGAACGGATCAAGTATGCCCAAGAAGAAAAACAAAAACAAAAAGAAGCAGAACAAGAAATAGAGAGGTCCGCCCTTTTCACGGAAACGCAGAGACAGGTAAGTTAGGTAGAGATAATGGTGGCGTAGGCGCCACATTAGCGGATAGGAGGTAACAGGGAGCTGCAGTTTTGCAGTAAAACAACCAAACAAGGTTCATTCGTGAAAACGAAGTCAAAGTGTCAAAGGGTTATCTTGCGACTCGGTCAAGTCTGTCGTCTTCTTCAGCTCGAAACTGCTAAACCTGACGACTCCACCGTGCACATCAATCGACCTTTGACGGGAAACACTGTCGAAAGCTCGTACGTGAGGCTAAACGGATCCTCGACGGTCTTGATGTTGAAGCGGCTGCAGAGCACGGAAGCTACCATTCGAAGCTCCAGCATCGCAAAGCGCATGCCAATGCACTGGCGAGGACCGGCAAGGAAAGTGACGAATTGGTACGGCGAGAACTGACGCAGCTTGCCTGTGTCTGGGTCAAGCCAGCGTTCGGGCTTGTACTCGGCAGCATCATCACCCCATGTGGACTTGAGCCGCGCTGACGCGTAGTGGCACACACACACCACCGAATTCTTGGGGATGAAAGTCCCGCAGCTGAGAGTCGTGTCTTGATTCGGCGAGCGCGTGGTCATGCTCGTGTTCAGACGCAAGTTCTCGCGCATAGCAGCCTCGAGGTATGGAAGACGGCCAAGCTGCTCCATCGATGGTGCGTCGATCTCACCAGACAGTAATTCGGGAAGCTGGTCGCGGATTTCGTCACGAATCGTGCGCAGGACCTGAGGGTGGCGGTTCATCATTACGATGAACCACGATAGCACGAATGAGGACGTATCCTTTCCGGCGAAGAAAAAGTTGACGGCCATGTCCTAAAGCTGCTGCGCATCCGTCAGTCCCGACTCCAGGAAAAACGAAAGCAGATATTTTGTTTCAGTCGTCGGCTCCTTCAGCTCGAGCTTCTCAGCCTCCTGATCCTCCGTATCATGTTCCGGCCTCGCATTCTTCCTGGCCAGAGACTGCGCCATGACATCGTTGACGATGGCCTTGATGATTTTCATATTTTCCTTGCCTTCGCGCTGCCGACAATGCTCATGAGCCACGGTTTGCCGCCAGCGAGCGCGCTCTGGTCAGCCATCCAATCCACAAAGCGTTCCGTCTGGAAGAACATAGCGTCCAAAGTATTGCCGACCAGTGGCAGCGTGGATGCCGGGCGGTGGATCCGACGAAAGCTCTCATCCGCAGCCTTTTGCTCGGGCGTGCGTAGCGCGTGTGAGAGCGCCTTCCAACCCAGCAAGGCCACAACCATTGCCGTTCCAGCGAGCACCGCGCTGTGCTGGCTTGACGCGTGCTGCGCGTACGACCACATCGTTTTCCAGCGCTTGGGCTTCAACGGGAAAGGGGGCGAATGAAAGGCAGGGTGACACCTCGTCTGTGGCTACAGTGCGTGGAGGTCTTCAATCATAGGGCATGCAAAAACGGGTTCAGAAGAAGTCGGCAGCTCGGGTGTTCCCGAACTTTGGGCCAAACTGCTAAACGAAGAGCTAGGTGAGAGGCAGGGACAGTCACAACACGAGGCCAACAAGGTTGCCTCGGCTCGACAGTCGTATTTTGTGGATGGAACTTTGTGCACTTTAACCAGTGTTGGCATCGGGGGTCTGGGAACATCTATCTCTATGCCCGATTTCCACTTCGAGGAAATTCAGCCTCCCTGTTGTGAGAAAGCGATATCAAAAACCGGGTTAGAGAGCAATCCTGCATCATTCCCAATACCAATGCTACAGTACGCACCACGGGTTAATGCGATTGTCGTCCGATCCGTCGTCTTCATCCCACGTAATACGCAACGACTCCCATGGCAGCATTCCATGATCATCAAATGGTAGCGATCCTGCCGTCACACCTCCATAGTACTCGCCAGGGTAACCTTCAGGGTTACGGAATAGCATACGGAACTTCTCTCCGCAATGCCAAGTACGGTTCACCGCCCATGTATAACGGCTAATATCCACGATGTACTCGGGCAAACGGTTCTCGAGGCGCAAGATGGTCACTATCGAATCGGTTGGAAGCTCAGTCGTTGCCAGTTTCCCCGATTCCGCTTCTTCTTGCTTCAATGCATCCTTCTCGGGTGATGTGTCAGTCTTGGCCGATGTATCCACCGCGCTTGCTTCGCATGCACGAATTTCTTTGGCCCATTTCTTGATTTGTCCATCCGCGACGTGTACCAAGTTGTGAGCCAACGGTGGCAGTGTAGGGAAACGGCCTTCGCAGAAGAGCTGGCAGTTGTCGCGCATGAGCCGGAGGTCGGTCATAAACTCAGCTGCGTTGTTGTATTCTAGGTTGCTGGCCTTCTCGGTCATTTTCCCGAGATCCATCGGGTGCAAGATTATTTCCTTGTATTGCGGAAACTCGCGATCCGATACAGGTTCCAAGAACGGTCCGGCATCAGCTAGCATTTTCAGCTTGGCCAGAACCCGCAAAAATACTCGAGCAAGCCTTTGTTCTCGAGAAGGAAGGGAACACAAAAGAGTGTCAGGCTTACGAACACATTCGTGCTGAGCCATATCCGAAATCGGTTTCAGCACTGCCAACGCGTACGGATCACCTCCACCGTGGTGATATGATACTTTTTCCACTGTACAAATCACCGTTGCGTTACGAACAGGAGTGTCGCTCTTCTGCGTAAAACGTTTCTTCTTCGACTTCTCGTCTTCTTTCAGCGCTAGCGCATGGCCATCTCCAAAGTATACAACAACTTTTCCTGCCTCGGGAATAAAGTTCCTGGTCTCTTTAGGACGCAGCTTGAGCCATTCACGTCGATCCAGGCGGATGTGTAGATCCATGAAGGCCTCTACGTTGATAAACTCCTCGAGCAGCAAATGTAACAAAAACACAAGCTGCGCGTATGTGCAAGAGCCCTCCAATGCCAAACGCCACTCATGTCGCTTCCGTTGCCACGAAGGTCGAATTGTCTCTACGCCCGAGTTAAGTGCCGCCACAGCAGCACTCTCCAGTTCAGCAAACAAAGCAAGCTGCTCTTTGAATGACTTTGCCTCCTCCAAACGACTGCACCACGTCTGTGAACCTTCCCACAAACTAGGCAGTGTGTTGGTGTTTTCCAGGTGCTGCTTCAGACAAAGCAGCATCTTCCGAGATATATTGTGCGACTGGATAGTCTTGTCTTCGTCGATAATGGTCATGGTCTCACTCTTGATTGCACCGCCCGGAAGTGGAAACATTTGCAGCTCAATTCCGCTCTTGGTATTCCATACTATGCCCGCTCCGGACTCTTCACCGTTCTTTTCTTCGTGTCCATCCAATGCACCGAGCAGTTTGTCTTTTACCTCCTGAAGCTTCGTTAGCAGGTCCAGCTCACGAATACCCTTAGGATTCAACCACTCCAAAATCTCCTCAAGCTGAGATTTACTGCTGCAAAGCACAAAATTCCCTGAATCTGCACGTTCAATAAACAGCCGCGGCTTCGTATCATGCTTGAACATGTAATAAGAGTTGTGGTATCGGTCTCGTCCCAAAGGAGCCTCGCGAATAACAACGGAACTCAACTCGCTCGCCATCTCCTCTGCTTGGGCCTTCTTCTCTTGCTCCAAGTTTTTTTCGTCTTCGAGCTTTTCTGCCTGGATATCCTCGAAAAACTTCCCAATAAATTCATGCCGACGCTTAATCCCTTCCGAGAAAACATTGTGTGAGTTGGGATGAATCCCCTGGTTAGCACAATCTCTTCTGAAGGCGTTTTCCCTTTCACGTCGCATTCTGTCCGAGTGTTTCCTTCGCGAATCCAGATCAGCTGCACGCTTTCGGTGATTTCGGTGAATTAGCATCTCTTGCTCCACTTGAGATGACATGTAGGTCCGAATGCTGGAAAGCGTCAAGAACTCGGAGCAAATCCAGGAAAGAGCACCAATTTTGTATGAAGTAGGAAGCTCGTGAAACTCCGAACAATACAATCCATACACAACATCGGCGTACTGAAACGATTTGAGCTCTTCTGCTGACGGATCCTGCAGTGCTTCTTTGGTCTCCTTGCACCCTTCAATCCGGTTTTGGTTTGCACGAACGCGACCAACTACAAATCGCTCGTAGTCTTGCTCAAACACATCCGAAAGTGCCAAGGCAGCGCGGCCCACTTCCGATTCCTCGCCATTGTACAAAACGGCATTATCCCAGACCAAGCGAATATCCTCTGCAAAATTTTCGTACCCACCAGGTCCTTCATAACCTCCCGAATCGATCTTCTTCTTGATTGTCCCCAGATCCATTGGATTCTTGACAATCTGAGCGTAGTCTTCAAGGCCTTTCAATTTTGTGTCAACCGGGACGTTAAAGGGGGCTGAGTTGTTTTGCATGTACAACGTCTGTCGGACAATTTCGCATCCCACCAAAGGCTCCACATGACCAATGGAAGGGTCGATTCCCAGATCCTTAGACATCAATTGGCGAAGAATTTCTTGCCACGTCACTGCATTCAGCATGTCACCATATGCACGCTCACAAATCCCGTACGTCCTTTCGCTGTTGACAAAGAGATCTGAAACCTTGATGTTGCCCTCAACGACAAGATCGTCCATGAGCGACATAAAAGATTTTTCCGACAAAATCACTCTCAAAAACGCCATGAAAATCCGCGTCAAACCGACATGGGTACCGTCATAGGAACGAGTTGTGATGCACTCTACAAGAGCCTCCAACGAAATCGACTCGAGCCCCACGAAATCCTTGAAAGTGCAAATAGTCTGCCATGCCATGATCAGCTCGCCAAGCAGAGAACCATCGACGCCCTTCAGACTGGAACACGCTAAGGGCAGGCTGTTTGTATCAATAGCGTCTCTATCCAATAGGCGCAAATCTTCCACGGGGTATTTCAGCTCTTCCTCTTTTTGCTTCCGCTCCTCGTCGCGCTCGTCTTTCAGTCGTTGTCTTTCATCTTCGACGCGTTGCCTTTTGCGAAGACGTTCGTTTTCCCGCTTTGCACGGCGCACTTCCCTCTCCGCCATTTCCTTTTCGTGCCTTGCCTGACGCAAGGTGTAATTCTCGTGCAAGCGATGAAGCTGCTTGAAAAACATCGATTCCAGATACACCTCCTTGTCGGCAAACAAATTGCATATCTGGGACCGGATGAACGGATAATTCTTCACGAGAAACCAGGCAGACTGCAGAGAGGGTTATTTAACAACAACCGAGTTAGATTTCGAGCAAAGATCATCAACCAATAACATATACACTGGTAGCACAACAACCGTACCACTCGATATCTGCCCTTCAATGACAGCTCAATAATCTGCTGGAGAGTGGCCCGATACGACACCTTCTTGTTAATCGGAAGCCACTCCTTGAGAACGTACGCCACTAGATAACTAGCCTCAAATAAATGGCGAACATGCTGGAAAGTCTGACGATACGATGAGTGTGGCAACAATCCGGATAGTGGCCCAGCAATCTTGTACCAGGCATGCGGAGTGACAACCCACAACGTCGGGTCTCCCTCAGCATAGTCAAGGCACCAATCCGTAATCTCAGGAAGCCACACGCGCGCACGGGCATACCCAGCAGGGTGGCGGTAGCCGCACTCCATCAAATTTAGCTCGTCAGGAGTACCCTTCGCATTGACCTCAACAGCTTGGTCGGTTCGCATGAGCTCGACTACATCAGCTGGCAAACCTGCGTTTCTCGAATCCACTCGAGTACTCGATCGGCGAGGCGCACCAGCCATTTTCGTCGCTGCAGCACTCTGAGCTAAATGTTTAGTCTGAACTGGCGCCTGGTACATAGTAGACGAACGACGACTTCCTGTTGCTGTGCCTTCTCCACTTTCTGCACCGCTGCCACCTGAAGACGAGGAATTACCCGAGTCCATGTCGTTGTCACTTCCACTCCCACTCGAGCTGCTAGCTGCAGATGAGAGAAGCTCGCTGTCATTGTCTGAACCTGCAGCGGACCCACTTCGAGTGGAACGAATGTCTTCGTCGTCCGAGGTCAGATCGCTGCCACCACTATCTGAATCAGATTCGCCGTCCACTTGGGATAAATGCTTCGGATAAAATGGGCTGGGATAGCGGTACACGTTCGATCGATGGAAAATGCCGCGCCTTTTCGCATGAGAGGGCTCAGGTTGCCCTCCATCGAACTCGCCGTCACCTTGGTAAATTTTCTCGCCGTCAAGCTTTGCTCGCTTGCTGTCACTGTTGCTACCCGCTGCAAGGGCATAACAGTGATCAAGTCAGTCGCTAAAATAAAAACAAAAAAAAAACAACTCAAGATTGTTGACCTACGCTTGGGGTGTGCTCTTTGCTTTGAGGCGGGCGACTTAGTTGAAGACGAAGAGTCCGCGCGTGGGCGTTTCTTCGAGCGAGAAGGGAATGCTGGAGACGCGAGAATGGGTTTTACCGGAAGAGGACGCTCCGACAAAGGTAAGTGCTCTACCAATGTGCCGAACCCCATAATCTTCGGCCGCTGCTCCTTTGGTCGGTCGAGGATTTCGAGGCTGATAGCTTTGCTACAAAACACAAATGAATAAAACCCGCAGACACCATTAGTAGGTAGCGCCTACAGCTACTACGGAAGAACAACAAAACGTACCCATTCTCGTCGCAGAAGAAAAACATGTCCAAAAGACGCAGCGTATCTCCCCCATGCGCGTATGGGTCATTGAAATGAGCTGGGATGTTTTCTTCGATAGTTTCCTCCGGATTATCTCCAATGAGGGCTGGATCCACAAGTGAAAGTTCTTTCGCGCCGCGCACTTCGCCAGCAGGAACAGTTGGGCCGGTCGGAATCAGCTTTGGCAGAATAGGAGGGCCAACTGGAATGAGCGGTGCTCCAGGCATTGCCCCGTTGGCATGAGCCACCGGCGCACCTCCAAGAGCAGCCGCAGTATTCTGAGCACGAGCAGCGGGCTGTTTCTTCTTTGTAGATTTCGCTCCTGATGCAGGTTTTGCCTTCTTAGCTGCTGCTGCTGCTGCTGCTGCCGGCGCTCGGGCTCTTTTAGTAGTCGCAGCAGTTGGACCCGTCGCCTGGAAGTTCATCGTCGCTCGGTTACCAGCTGCTGCCGGTGCGTTGAGCACAGCTGCACCGCCATTCTTAGCAATAAACCCGGGCGGCAGCTTCAGGGTCACCTTTAGCGACGACGGACTCACTTCGTCCGATCTCTTCTTCGTTGCAGCTCTCCGCTTCGGAGGCCTCGAGGTCCCAGCGGGAGTCACTCTCGCTGCTGCATTTGCACTCCCATCAGCCGGAGCAGGTGGAGGAGGCGGGGGCACGGGCAACGACGCCTCCGAGCCCGATAAATCCGACGAGTCCGAGCTTGAGCTGTCACTGAACGAACTGTTACTGGACGAGTCCTCAACTGGGGGCGGCGGCGGTGGCGGTGGGGGAGGTGGAACGCTCGGCGGCGCCGCTACAGGCGCGGGCTTCGCCGCCTTCTTCGCCTTCCCGTTGCTCTTGGTTGGGGACCTCCTTGGGGCCACGGGCTTCGTCACTTTCTTCTTCTTCTTCGTTCTCCCCCCGCTGTCCAGGTCCGAGTCGTCGCCATAATCGGAGAGCTCCCCGCCCCCCTGCTTGCCTGCACGAGCCCGAGGCCCCGTCTTCTTCCGCGCAGAGGCTCGTGGCGCGTCCGAATCCGAGTCTGACTCGGCGGAGGACGAGGAGACCACCGAGGAGCTGGAGGACGAGGACAGGTCGTCCGAGTCCGACGACAGGCTCGACGAGCTGCTCGAGTCCATGTACTTGGCGCTCATCTCCACCGACATGATGTCCGCGAGCGCCATCTTTCCCTCTCGCGTCGCGCGTGCGGGTAACGAACGCTCCCGGTCTTGCTTACTTTGGGCCGGCCGGCCCCGCGCTCGCTCTTGTCTTGTCGCTCCTGTGCACGTGCAGCCACGAAATCTTGCGCGGAGTGATGATCATTATCGCTTTAGACGGGGGGAACGACTTAATATGAAAGTTTGTATGGCAGTCGCCCCGAGCTCCTCCCCCTTTTCTTCTCCGAGCCAAAACCAGGAATAGCTCTTGAGGCTCAGCTATTTTGAGGTCAAGTGACCTGATGGGTATTTACTGCGATTTCGAAGTGTTTTATCGTTAGCTTTAGGCAAATTATAGTTGCAGTCGCAGGGGGCTGATGCCGCCGTTGCTGCTCGTGCCAGCGTGCGTGGGAGTCGAGTTGGAGCGCTGCTCCAGGCTTTCCTCGCGAGCGCGCTCCAGAATGTGCCGCTTGATGTCCAGGAACGAGTCGATGATCTCGTCCTGCACGAGCTGCAAGCAACAAAACGCTGAGGACAATTGTAGTGCAGTCAGTACAGCAAACTTCAATGCACCCACCAGCGGGCAGCTGTGCAGAATCGACATCATGTAGTAGCCGAGGTCGCGCTGCCGTTTGTCCACAAAATCGGCCGAGAGGGACGAGCCGATGTACTTCTTGCTCGGCAGGAATGGAAACATGGGCGCTCGAGACGGATATTTCTCGCGTAGCTGTAGAAGCTTGTACGTTAGTTAAAGGCGATGTACCGCAATGCGTCGTAAGCCTCACCAGTATGTCGATCGCACAGAACTCGCGATAGCGCCGCACGACGTCCCAAATCTGCGTAGCAACGTCACCGCATTGAGTCTCACGCCATCAACGTACTTTGCACTTCGACGCTACTGCGTACAGACCTCTGGCGTCCCATTGCGCTCAATCCACGAGCAGCGCAGAATGTATTCCTGCAGACAGCAGCAGCGTGAGAACTGATCCCAGCGCGAGTGGAGCACTGTTGGAAGAGGAGACAACGCACCGTGTAGAACTTGCCGCAGTCCAAGTCCAGCGACTCTTGGCTGCCTAACACCTCAACGCGGAAGTCGCCCTGCAGGCTCGTGCCACTGCTCGGCCGTTGCCGCGGCTGCATCTGGGGCGATGCAGTCGAGCTCGAAGACATGATGTCGCGAGTTTGTGAATCTTATCGCACAAACCTGCTCAAGCGCATACGAACTTCGTTGTGTCATAGAGCATGCTGTGACCACTTCAACAGTGACAACCGAGAGCTCAAATTACAGTAAGCACTATCAACCTAGACCAGCGCACACATGACATTTTTCAGAGACATCAATCGCTGAAGTCTGACTCGTCCGAGTCCGAGTCGAAGGCGGCTGCGGTGGCGGGGCCGAAGAGGAACGGCAGCGGCTTCTTTGTTGTCTTGACCTGAGCGTCCCGTTGGATCGGGACCTCGACTGTTTGAGTTTCACCCCACGTTACAGTCTTTCGCCGGCTGACGCTTGAAGGAGAGGACGAGGACAGACGTTCACCGAACAAGTTTTCAGCTTCTTCGAAACTCTGAATCGAGGACGTGGGCGATACCGGAGCAACGAGAGCATCCGTGCCGCTCTGTTTGTGTGGTTGTTCCTTCGGAGAGGGAGTCTTGATGATTTCTCCGAAGAGGTTCTCGACGCGAAATTCTTCTTCGCTAGTAGCAGACTCGGCGCGCTTCATGGCGACTAGACTTGGAGCAAGAACTTGCTGAATTGGACCAGCGACAGCAACGTTGATCACAGGCGGAGCCACTTCTTGGGGTTCTGGCATCGGTTCAACGGGTTTGGTTGCAGTGGTCTTGGTCGCTGCCAAACACTGTACGGAGTTGATCAGCGTCGGCTTCTTCTGACTCGAGATGTCAGTTGACGGTGGAGGAACTGCAGAAGTTCGAGACTGCGCGATTGGGGAACTGATATACTCGACAGTAGCGTTGGCAGGTTGGGCTTCAGAAGCACTACACACGCGGCGTGCTGGGGCTGAATTGGGGCTAGCGACTCTTTTGGCCTTGGAAGGGGAGGTTGGTGCGCGAGATGATGGCGCTTTCGTTGTTACTTGTGTGTTCATCACACTCGCTACCTGCAACTCTCGGAGCTCTTGTCTCAATGCCTCTTCGTTCCGCAGTGAGTAGTTTTTGGCGGTAAGAAGCAACGCGTTGCCCTTCAAAATATCTGGTTGAACGCTCAGCAAGCAGGGAACCAGTTGCAACGCGCGAATTCGTCCGAAGTCTTTAATCAGCGTGTCCAGGTAGGCGTGTGAATCCATGAAATCGGTTCCAAATAGCCGCGAATTCATCTTGAACTCCACTAATCGAGCTTTATCTTTCTTAAGCAGCTTGCGCACCACCTTCTTGATGTTCTTCTCCATCTCGACGGCAGCACTATCGTAGACTGAGGGGACTTCATCGGGAAGAGTTGGAGGCGTATCAACTGGTAGAAGTAGTCGGAACGGGTCGATATCAGCTTCCATTGGCTGAGCCTGTTTCATTTTTTCGGTATTGATTCCGATCGCTGCGGGGCTAGGAGGCTGTGATGCTCGAGCTTCTTGAGGTTGAAGGGATACAAGGGGCTTGGCAGTGTTGGGCGATATCTTTGCACTATCATGCACTGGAGTGGAGACCCTGACTGTCTCCTTTTCCATTTTTTCAAGCGCTTGAACCGGCAGAGAGGGCTTCGGCTTCTGGGTTTCCACGCACTCCTCCAGCTTATGGTTTGTCTCGGAATCCACGGTGCTGCATGAGGAGCTTGACAGGTCTGAGCTATTCGAATCCTGCTTTGCAACAACAGGTGTGGGGAATGCAACTCGGCGACGGCTCGGTGGAGGCGAGGCAGCTGCAGCAGGAGCTTTCTTGGCCTCGAACATTGCCCGCGCAGTCTGGAATGCAGACGCTGCCACTTTCTTCTCGATTACCGGCGTAGGAACTGGCGCCGCAGCCACCGGGGAATGAGGCGGAGCCTCGACTCGCGCAGGGGGAGGCCATTTCTTCACTGGCGAGCGCACAGTCTTCAAAGCAGCTGGTGCCGGAGCCGCGTTGTTGAGCCAACGCAGAGCCACGTTCTGTCGGACCGGGGAGGAGTGGGCGCCGTTGTTGGGCAGTGGTCGGGACGCCATGGCAGCGGAACTGGTTTGTTAAAGATAGAGGGAAACTCCCGGGACCACTTTGACCATCCGGACCACCTGGACCAGGTTGACCACGTTCCCGATTTCCCGATTAACTCCCCAGTATGCTATTAGCCAATCAGGATGCTTTATACGACGCAAGCTGAATTTGACAACGCAGTTCAAAACGAGGGCAGTGTAGCGAGATGTGGAGCAGGAACGCAAGTGCGTGCAGTGGTAACCAGACGCGGCGACGGCTGCGGCGACGACCCTACTCGGAAGGACAGACAAGGGTAGCGCTGGCACACCGAGCTTAGTCCAAGTAGGACTGCCGCACCTCCGTCAATCGCTTCACCACGAGCTGAAGACAAAAAACACTGCCTGACCACCAGCAGTGTCATGGAGCAGCGGAAATGCCGCAGGCCCGAGTACGTATCCATGAGTATGCTGCAAGCTAGTGTATTAACCTTAAGATGGAGTGGAGAAATAGCTGTCTAACGTGTTTGCTGACTTGCTAACCAGCTTCAAGCACTGAGCGTTTTTGCTGTCGCTGCACTTCACGTGCTTTTGTCTGCAGTCGGGGCAGGAGATTGCCTTCCGTTTTCTGGTTTTGTGTGGCAGCTCCCGGACGGATGGCACTTCCGGATCAGGCGTGGTCTGTGCTTCGCCTGGAGCGCCTGCGTGGGTTGACTCTCGTGTGCTGTTTCGGATCCTCATTCGCAGTTGATTGGGGGTCAACACAGACTTCGGGTAGTACTGGTTGAACACGTTCATGAGGTGAGCAGCTTTTCCACGTGTACCCTTAAATTTTTCCGCTTCTTGACGTAGTATGTCCATGTGCTCACTACAGTAGATATTACTACGGGAGGGGGAGGACGCACAACTTCTCCAGAAACAACAAGTCCATTATCACTGGAAAGGAGGCGAGACGCATCGCCAGTCAACGCCGGGGGTGCAGAAACCACAAGTTCAGCTGAAACGCTGCAAGAATATCTGTCCAACTGGACATCGTTGGCAGTGTTGCGAGCGGAGGTGTCATCTTCGCTGGTTGTTTTGTGCGTGGAGATGTCACCTTCGCTGGTACTGTTTCGTGGTAATGAGGTGTCAGCTTCACGGGCATCGTTGCGTGACGATGAAATGTCTGCTTCGCTCTGTCGTAACGCGCTTCGAACATTTTTAAACTTAATCGTGAAGGATGAGCTTGACTTTTTGAGTGCGCCCCATCTCCTCTCTAGTGATACTTTGTCAAATGCTCGAACTCCACCGCAGACACAGCTCGCGAAGTCATAGAGTCTACAAAACGCCAGTCGTTTCTGCGAGACAATATTGGTCCGTCGAAGAGTGTCAAATAGTTGCTGGTGCAGCGCTCGCTCGTGGTCGGTTGCTCTACCAGTGCATTCTGCTTCATTCCGAAAATGAAATAAGGTTTTCCGCGTATCAGCCGACTGTTTTGAAGCTTGCTTAGACTCAGCCCGCACTGCCTTGACTTTTGTTTCGAGAGTACGATAACTGCGCCGATACAGTCTAATGCGTGCATTCCTGTTCGAAGCGACAACAAGGTTGAACATGATGGTGGTCACCAGCACGCAGTCCGCCCAAGTTCTACCACATTCCTTTTGCTCTCGTAGAACTTGGCGCAGGAGCTCGTGCTCTTCTGGCGAGAACCCGGCAGCTCCCTCTGCACTATCTTCCTCCATGCGAAGCGAATGCATGAATTCTACACGATCAACGGTTCCACACTGTAGTGTAGTTGCATTCTTGGACAGCAACTCTTTTATCGTGTGGAGATGCTGTCTTGGCCGCGACAGGTTCGTCTCTTGGCCCGACGCATCGAGGTCAGCGCAAGCAAATATCTGCTGCCACGACGTGAACGCAAAGTCGCGTTCTGTACTCGAGCGATATTGCGGACGAGGTAGAGAAGCTGAAACGAGGTTCGACACAAACTCTTGCTCAGCTGTATCTGCAACTAAGCGCTCACCATACAACTTGCACACTGTGGCAGCACGACACGCCGCTATCAAATCAATATTCTCCATGTGCGGATTCCTACCAAAGCGAGCTCCAACGTTGCTGCACATCTAAAATGCGCAAACCATGTTCAACGCGAGCCAATAATTTTTTCAGAGCGGAATGAAATCCTTCCAATTGACTTGTTGATACTACTCGAACCGGAGGACCACCACCTTCATTGTACACGTTCTCAGCAACATGCAGCTCACCCAAGCTGATCTGAGCAATGTTGTGCTTGATGCAATTCCTCCATTTCTCTGGAGTACACCCCAACTCGCTATCACTTATCTTGCTAAGCACTGCTCGCAAGTTAGCTTCCATTTCCACCGGGGGTCTTAACTCACGATCTACGTCATACATCGCACTTGACAACTCCTGGCACAGCAACTTCCGCTTGGGTTTTGACTTCAGCTTTTCGCTGAAGCGTTGAATCACATGGAAAGGATCCTGTTTGACAACGACAGAATCGCCCAGCGCTTCCACAACGAATTTCCGCACGGCTGCCGCATTATCAGAGATGAAATAGCAGTCGCCGTCTGCATCGAGCTGCGGTCGAACGTCAGAGAGTAGTTGCATGGTCTCATCTTTGTTTTCGGAGCTCGTAAGACGCCGACCAACTATCTGCCCGATTTCATTTTGCTACAGAAGCAACATTTTTGCGTCTGCTAAATTATCACGTTGTCCATGACCGCTCCACAGTTTCAATCGTTTGCAGAACTTCACCGAGTGATCAGCACGCAGGACCTTCTTCACTTTGGTCTGCTTCATTACTACTTCACACAGAGAGCCGTATAATTCAGTGTACGCCAACCAGGCGTCGGTCATTGAGCTTTGTGACACCACCTTGTTTTTTTTCAGGTATGCATCGACGGTGGGCGGGATCGGCGGCAAATAAGCGGCATTTTCGCGGTACTTCTGGCCGACTGCATAAACAAACTTTGAGAGCAACTCGTAGTACCTGTTGTCAACGTCTCTCCAAGTGACTCAAAGCATGCGATAATCCATTGGGAGAGAGAATTCCTTCATGAACGTGCTCCATTAACCCCTTAGAAAACCCCATTTTCTTGCTAATGACGAACGGGAGATGTACTGCCACGTCTGGGTTAGCCTCGAGAAAGCTAGAGCTCAACGTTGAAAACGTCCTGGCCTTTCCGCTTGCAACTTTGCGGGTGCACTGGTACTTCACATAGAGAACATTATACTTGTATCCGACGTCCTCAATGACACGCTGCTTCCTCTCTTTCACGTTAGGCTCACATTGACATCCTGGCACCACACAGAACGGGCGCTTCCATCGTCTTCTTGCTTCTGGAACCCACACCAACACCGGCCGAGAAAAAAACGAAGCCAAGCTTGCTCCACACGATACAGATTCAGGAAAGACAATCTGAGGTGGGGACGAACACGTGTCTAGCGCCTGTTGTACCAATCTTCTTCTCTCATTGAGCGGGATAACGTCGGGATCTCGTACTAAATCACCGCTAGCTTGCTCGCACATCGGGCCCAATTGTTGATCCGCCGAATTTATCTAGAGTGGAGTGACTCTTCGAGCCGCTCCGCCGCAGATAGCCGAAACTCGCCGGAGATAGTGGGGCCTACCGGCCCCCGCTATCTCCAATAAATCGCGGAACTGGAGCCCCCCTCGTCCACGGCGTTTAGTGCTGATTATGCGCTCTTGAACGGCATGGCCCGTTACGGCGTAACGGCCGGAAGGGATCCAGCCAATCACTGCTGTTGGTCTCAGGTACCGAAACACGGGTACACTACAACGGCACAAGCACTGCCAGGGAGGACTGCAGCGGCTACATGTAGGCTAAACGCATTCATTTTCGCCGTCATGCGAGGTGAACATCATTGCCTCTTCCTGCATTCGCATTGACATCGCTCGCTACAGGGCCAGGTTGAAGGCAAACATCTGATGAGACCTCAAGGAAAGCAGCTGTTCGCTGCGCATGCCGGGGCCGCGTCAAACCACCGCACCACTCAATGGATCGCCATGCATGTATATGCTCGATCGTCAGGTTCATAACCGATGCGAGTGCTGGTATGATATACGACATCTGCAGCGACGCACATGGCCAGCATCCGCAACCTCCGCAGCAGAACCGGGATCGATGTCGCCCCCAACTTGGGGCCCAAGCCAGTCTTGGCAAGACTTCCAGGCTGGAATCCAGCCTTCCGCACTGCAGGCTGCAGACGGGAAAAATCGCATGGCAGACGCAAGTCACAAGCGCGAGTCCATTCAGCCGCGCCGCCCTCGATCCCGCGCTGCCTGGCACCACGTTCCCTCGCCATGTTGAACTTGCTGGTCCGCTTGCCTTGCTTTCGCTAGTTCTCGTTGCTCGCTCTCGCCGCCTTCATCCTCGCTGGGCATTGAAGTCGCGTGTCCTGTTTAACGCCCTTGCTGGTGCTCGCCTCCACGACAACAATCTTGTGGTCTTGTGGACCACAAGATTGTTGTTGTGACCACAAGTTGTGGTGGCGTGAAGCACCGGACTGCAGCTCGTCTGCTGCTTGCGCTTTGCCACCAGGAGATTTTTACGCGTCCCTTTTGCGCCACACCATGCTTACATCACGCCTTTTTCATTAGTCAAAATGCTGTCGCGAACGGATCCCATTGGCTCGCTCTAAGATCGCTGCGCGAGATACTGGTGGCAGCTTGCACAGGTTGCCCGGCCGGTAATCTAAATTACTATAGTAATATTAATCGGCGAGACCGAATCGTTCACCGCCTGCACTGTGCTCTACAAGCTGGACGTTAGCCGCATGATATGGCGCCGACAGAAGTTCGGTAGCAGCGACGACGGCGGTGCCGAGGCAGCGGTGCCCCTGCCTCTGGCCCACTCGCACTGCAGCAGCAACGCCGTGCTCAACGGCCGAGCCTTCACGTGCTCGGCGGAGTCCAGCAGCTCGCAGCTGCAAGTCACCGCGCTGGGTATCCGCGCGCCGCGGCCAGCGTGATGCCCGTCAATGGGCGACCGTGCAAGATCGGCCATAGCTTTTTTCTTCTGGCTGTGGCGTCGGAACTTAAACTTACCGAATATCCCAAAACGCATTGTCAATGTGAGCAATCTTGACGGTGGTGAATGAATTCGCTGGTGTTGAGACCAGCTGGGTGGCTCAATGTCCATATCTTTCCTACATAATACAGGGACCATCTAATAGCCCACTTCAACGTGCCTGTCTTTGAAATGCTGTCTCTCATTGGGGAGTTGGCGTTTTGCGCCGCTGAAGCCAAGACCACAACGCGTCGATATATCCCTTCTTGTTCACTGGCCCAGTGTACGCTCTGGATTGCATTTGAATTCCGAGCCGGGAGCACGCGGTACGAAGCGGGATCGCGCGCTCTTGTTCAAGCATCCCGCTAAAGAACATATAACCGCGTGTAGGGAACCGTATGTGGTACTTCACCACTAAGACTAAGTCCACAATGTCGTCCGTCTCTCTCTCATTCCGTACGTCGATGTCGGTGGGATCATACGTCCGAACGGGCCGGGCAATAGGGATGGAGACTCTGGGTGGCTCATGGTAGGATTGCACACGAGCATGATACTTTTTGGCTACGTCAAGAAAGTGGGCTCTAACGAGCGGCACTTGCTGAGGAACGCACCGGATCAACTCTTTCTTGTCGTGATCGGTCGCATCCGAGTAGATCCAGCCGAGGTTGAGTTTACCCATCCGTTGCCGAAATTCTTTCTCTGCTGCCTCGACGAAAGCCTTATCGATCTGCACAACGCATAGTACCCTGGGCTTCCGGCTTTCTGCCTTGAGATAGTGCCCCAAAAAAGATAAGGAGCACTGGTCTTTCACCCTGTCGTGTAGCCGAAACTCATCTGACATTCCCAGCTTCTCAACGCAGAACATCCCAGGTTCATAGAGAAGATAGTTCCCAGTAGTGCCTCCATCAATGAGATACATTTCACAAATGCCATCCGGGATCCAGTCGTAGTCGTCGCTGAAAAGACCTTGACTTCTTTCTGGCGGGGGGTAAATGATCGGGTCGTCGTCGTCCACGGGCGTCAAATAGACTACCTCTAGGGGATCAGACATACCTGGTTTGTACACCTCGATGGCCGATTTGACTGCCAAGTCACACTGCAACACATGGGCCCATATCTTCTCGAGGGCATACTGGGGGCGACGACCGCACTTGTTCGTGTAGCACATGTGGAGACGAACAAATGCATCTCGACGTGGCTTTGCTGACTGCGGTTCCCAGGTCACGTTCGATACCTGGGTATTGTACGCCGCTCGCGTGTCTTCATTCTCGCACACGACCTCAAGGAGGTCGGCAAAACACACGCTGAACGGCCTACCCTCATACTCCGCGAAGCGCTCGTCCGAAACTCTCTTCACATCCGTGCCGTGGGTGCGGTAGATACCTCCAAAGAACTCATCCAGAACGCTAGCGAGAGTGACCCTGTTGTCCGAGATGCGGATGATCGAGTACACCGCACTGAGGCTCACCCACGTGACGTTGCAGTCGAAGCGCAGATCGTTTACCTTGAACGCCCGCTCGAGCGTCCTCAGCTCAGCCTGAGTGACCCGCGTTGACATGGAAGTTGCTGGAAGTTCGTAAGTCCACAAAGTAGTCCACACCTTCAACGTGGGCTTAACAAAATCTAAGCCCGCTAAAAATGCGCCTCGTCACTGATTTCCCGATGTGGAAGATGCCACAACGAGGTTCAGTTGTGGCATCTTCCACATCAGCCACAAAGGACGCGGGCGCGGGATCCCGGCCCGGAATTTTCCCTTCGCTGCTGGGACCCGCAGGAGCGTTCTTATCGGTAGCGCCACAACGGGGCAATTCCTCCAAGGGGGAATAATATAACAAGCTAAAAACAGGGGCCTCATTGGTGGAAAAGCCGGGCTGCCACAGCCACAAGAACGTGTGTTTTGGTGTGCCGGCCAGCTGCAACACCTCGCCGACACGGCCTTGAGCCGCTCATTCTTCAATCCGCGCACTAGGGCCTTCACTCCTTCCTCTGCCAGTCAGCGTGATGCAGACGATCGCCAAGCGCTCGGCCGTGACGGCCCGCGCCCACGCCCGCCGCGCCTTCTCGAACGCCGCCGCCGCCGAGGCCGGCAAGGACCGCCTCGCGATCTTCGACACGACGCTGCGCGACGGCGAGCAGTCGCCCGGCGCCACGCTCAACTTCAAAGAGAAGTTGGACATCGCGCGCGGCCTGAGCGCGCTGGGCGTGGACGTGTGCGAGGCCGGCTTCCCCATCTCGTCGCCCGGCGACTTCGACGCCGTGTCGGCCATCGCCAAGGAGATCGGCCCGCTCACGGCCAACCGCGCCACGGGCGAGCCCATGACCATCTGCGGTCTCGCGCGCGCCATGGAGAAGGACATCCAGCGCTGCTACGACGCCGTGAAGCACGCGCCCAAGCACCGCATCCACACGTTCCTGGCCACGTCCGACATCCACCTCAAGTACAAGCTCAAGATCTCGCGCGACGAGTGCATCCGTCGCGCCGTGGACGCCGTCAAGTTCGCCAAGAGCCTGACGCCGGACATCGAGTTCTCCACGGAGGACGCCGGACGCAGTGACCCCGACTTCCTGTGCGAGGTGCTCGCCGAGGTCATCAAGGCCGGCGCCACCACGCTCAACATCCCCGACACGGTCGGCTACACGGTGCCCGGAGAGTACGGATCGCTCTTCAGCTACCTGATCGAGAACACGGAGGGCAGCGACAAGGCCATCTTCTCCACGCACTGCCACAACGACCTGGGTCTGGCCACGGCCAACACTCTGGCCGCTGTGCAGGGCGGAGCTCGTCAGGTGGAGGTCACGATCAACGGTATCGGTGAGCGTGCCGGTAACACGGCCCTGGAGGAGCTGGTGATGGCGCTCAAGACTCGCCCGCAGCACTTCCCCGTGTACACGAGCGTTGACTCGACGCAAATTACGCGCTGCAGCCGCATGGTGAGCCACTACACGGGCATGTCCATCCAACCCAACAAGGCCATTGTCGGCTCCAACGCCTTCGCCCACGAGTCGGGTATCCACCAGGACGGTGTGCTGAAGCACCAGGCCACGTACGAGATCATGCTGCCGGAGTCGGTTGGTCTCAGCGAGAACAAGATGGTGCTTGGCAAGCACTCTGGCCGCCACGCGTACAGCAAGCGTCTCCAGCAGCTTGGCTACACCAACCTCACCCCGGAGGAGCTCGACTACTACGTCGAGAAGTTCAAAGTGCTGGCTGACGAGAAGAAGACGGTCACGGATGCTGACATGGAGGCGATTGTTTCGGACGAGCTCTTCAAGCCGGAGGTCTTCTGGACGCTACAGTCTGTGCACGTGACTGCTGGTAACCTCGTGAAGCCGACGGCCACGGTCACGCTTGCCCACAAGGACGGCCAGGAGGTGAGCGAGGCTGCCATGGGCACTGGTCCGATTGACGCCATCTACGTTGCCATCAAGCGCGCCACTGGCATGGACAGCATCAAGCTGAACGACTTCTCCGTGGAGAGTGTGACGGATGGCACGTACGCTCTGGGTGAGGTCACCGTGCGCGTGCAGGAGGAGAAGGAGGAGGAAGAGAAGACGGAGGACGAGAAGCACGTGAACGCCCAGACGGGTGTGACGCGCGACCGCCAGTTCGTTGGCCACGGTGCCAACACTGACATCCTCGTGGCGTCGGCTACGGCCTACGTGAACGCCGTGAACCGCATGATGGCTTCCCAGGCACGTGGTGTGGCTGAGGCTCGGGTGGACGCCTAAGATTGACAATACAACATCCAACTAACAAGGAGCTCGCTCGAAGCAACCGCGGATGTCAGCAAGGAACTGTCGAGGGCAAGACCAAGAAGGGAATCATCTGGAGTGTGGTGGCGAGCGCCGTACGTGTGTATTATCTAATCGGTGGTGAAGGCTTCATTACACCAGCAGAATGAACAGCAAAAATATATCGTCCGGGTTCGCGAACGATGCGACCTGGAGCGAGTGTCTCTACCAACCTGTGTCTTGATATTCTTCTCATTCGGCCGTGAGCCCGTCGTACGGTGTGAGGCCACTGTTGTTTTCGATGGTGTCGTCGGCGCCGTGTGCGATCAGGTACTCGCCCAGGACCCCTTCGCCGTCGTACGCCATCGCGAAGTGGAGAGGCGTGTTGCCCTGTGCGTTGCGATGGTTCACATTGGCTCGGCGTGTGACTAAGAGCTCCACCATCCGCTGGTTCACGTTCTGGCAGGCGAGCAGCAGCAGCGTGTTGCCCTTGTCGTCCTCGCTATCGATCGGGAAGCCCGCGTCCAGACTCTCGACGAGCCGCTTCATGCGTCCATTGCGCGCCTGCGAGAACACGGTGTCAACCTCCAAGGAGACCTCTTCTCCTCCAGCCGGCTCCTGTCCGCGAGCGCGTGCTGCGTTCGCTTCGTGGTTGACAGCATCCAGTTGCGCCCGCTCGGCCGGCGTCAGTGGCAGCAGTTTGTTGCGAGCAGCGAGCAGCTTGCGGACGTGCAGCTTGTGTGATACACCGAGAACCTCGGCCATATCCTCGGCACGAAGCTCAATGAGGAACTCGCCGTCCACTGCACCCTCGCGGAATGCAGCCTTGTACTGCGGCAAGGACAAACTGTCGAGCCATCGACCCACATCGTCGACGGTCCAAGCGCGCAGCTCCTCGGGCAATGGCTGCTGCTTTCCGGGTGCTAACGCTTCCCCTTCTTCGCGTTGCTGCTGTGCTAGCTCCTGCTGCTTGCGCTGAGCCACCGTCGTGAGCAGATTACTGATGGCATCTCCGCCTACCTTCTTCTTCGCAAGAGCTGCAGTGACCGGCGTAATGTTGGCAGCAGCAGCGGCAGCGGCAGCAGTGGCGGCAGTCTCCGCTGTGGTGGTGATGGCCGCCGCAGTGGTGTCAGCGTTGATATCGCGCAGGTTCTTGAGCATGTTGAGCGAGCTGAAGTACGACAACGACATTGACATGAACTGAAACTTCATGAGTTCCTCCGTGGACTCAAACATGGCCTGCGACCGTGCCTCATGCTCGCGCGCCTTAGCTGCTGTGGCCGCTGCTGCCGCTGCCGAGGTGGCTGTTGCTGTCTCAAGCTCGATACCCTTCTCGCGCAAGTTTTCAAGCTCGAGCTTCTGCTCTTCCAACAACTCCATCAAGTGGCGCTGCAGGCGAGCAAACTCTCGATCCTTCCGCATGCGCGTCTGCTCCATGTCTGCCAGGCGCTCTTCCAGCGCGGCCAAAGCTTCTCGCTTCCGTTGAACCTCAGCGAATGCCCCAGCGAATTCAGCCTCGAGGTCGCGCTTCTTCTTTTCACGCTCACTACGCTTGATGCTGAGTGCCATCTCAACTGCGTAGGCATCGGCTTGGCGCTTTTTGAGAGCTTCCTTGGACTCAAACGCATTTTCCGCTCCGAGTTCGTATGGTGCAGCGTCGTTGTTGTCCGCTGAAGAGGCTTCAGGTACTCCGTTGCCTAGATGTTGGTGCTGTTGTGACGAGCGGTGGTTGCGCAGCAAGCCTTCGACACCACCAGCATGCAATCGCTCCGCCTCGTGGGTCAACTCCCGTACGTCGGCATCTAGCTGGTCGATCTCCTGTAGCTCGCGCTCCAGCACTGCTAGCTCTTTCTCGGCTTCACGAAGCTCGTTGTGCACAGCGCTAACCTGGCGTTCTGCTGCCTCCTGTGCACGGTGGAGCGCGTCGAGCTCGCTTTGTTGGCGCTCAAATGCCTGCTTTGAGCCTTCAATCAACTGTAGTCCAAGTGCCAGTCTTTCAGCCCCAGGCGCTGCATCGCGCCACTGCTTCTTGCGTGCAGCCTCTCGACGTCCTAAAAGACCACGATACATCCGCTGGATCTCCAACGCTGCAAGCTCCGAGAACCGAACAGTGAGGTACTGGCCACGCGCGACGTACATGCGCCAAGTAGCCTGCAGCTTGGCAGCATTCCGATCCTGATAACGACGACGCTCGTGCTCCTCGCGCAGTCTTCGAGCACGTCTGCGTCCAAGATGACCGCGATACACTCGTTCTAGCATGCGCGCCTTACTTTCTCGCAACTTTGCGCGGTAAGCCACACGACACGAGAACCCCCGGAAGACGGTCTCGATGAGTATGGCGGCATGCAATCGTCTTGCAGCCTCTTCTTTCTCTTCAAACAACCGGCGGAATCGTCGACGACCCAGCCGACCTCGTGCTATCCTCACGATCTCACCACCGGCGAAGTTTTTCACACGCTCTTGCTGCATTTCGCGTCGGATTCGATCAACTCGACGCGTTGCTAAGAACCGACGGATGTACTTCTGCACTCGCGTAGCTTGAGCGTCTCGCCTCCTTCGCAGTTCGCGTTTCATGTTCGATTCATTCGCCCGGGTGTCTTCGCGGAAGTTTTGTTGGAGTGATGAACGCACCTCGTCGTACTGCTCACCGGTTAGATGGCTTCCTGCTACTAGGCCAGGCCCAAAAGCTCGACGCTTGTGCTCCCGACGTTTTCGAGCATGTTCTTCCGCTTCGAGTTGGTCGAACAAGCTCGGGAGCTCTGGCTGCTCTCGAATTTGCTGGCGTGTTGCTTCCACTGTCGGAGCCAGCAACGCAGTCGGGGAAGTTATCGCAGGACTAGGCATCTCGATGGACGGTTCCACTACCAGTGGAGCTGCCGATGGTGACGATTCTGATGGTGTGGAGCCCACAGCCAGCACTGCTTCGTCTTGTGCTAGCTGCACGAGATCCCGCTGCTGAGATGCGGCAAGTCGTTCGGCCTGCTGAGTTTGCAGTTGCGCTTCAAGAGCTGCCAGTCGGTCACGATCTTCTTGTTCCCATTCGCGCCGCCGGCGTTCCTGCTCTTCGCGCAGAGCAGCCATGCGTTCCTCTGTTGCCGTCCGATGTTTTTGACGTTGCTCTTCCGCTTCTTGCTCGAGACGCTCTTCTTCAGCTCGAATTTTGGCTCGAACGCTTTCAATGTCGTCATCCACTTGAGCTGTGTTGCTTGCTTCACTTTGCTGGGGATATTGCGGCGTTTGATGTTCGTCACGCTTATCCGACAACTGCTGGGGGTGCATTACTGCGGCAGGAAGAGCAGGGGGCAGTAGCATGTCCATGGGCACCACAGATTGCGTTATTGGGACCTCAGCAGCTCTGGTTGTCGCGGCGATCACGTTCTCATCTTTTGTTGTGTTCTCATCAGCTGACTCGCCGGCATTCTTCTGTTTTTGTTGCTGCTGGAGCCACTTCTTCTTCTCGTACTCGGCCTTTTGGGCTTCGTGAGTGCGTAGCGCCTCCTGAAAAGCGCGCTCCGATTTCTCAAGCTGAAGTTCATACGGAGATTTGTGGACTTGTTGAGAAGGTGGCTGGTTGCCAACAGGGTCTGCACCTAAGGGCTGCCTCGGGGCCTCAGAAATTGGTACAGCTCGTAATTCAAGTGTACTGGATGCGTTTTCGTTGGCTTGTCGATCCGCTGGTTCGTTTTTCACAACCAACTTTGGCTCCTGTTCCTTACCCGCTGCTGGTTGGCAGCTATCTACCTGCTCAAATGCAGCACGCTCTTTATCGGGCGGCTCCATTTGGCAATTCACGAGCATCTCGATCACCTCAGTTACGTAGCATTTTGCTTCCTGGCGAAGCTCGTGCCCAGCGCGAAGCCAGGATACGAAGGCGCTTTTGGGCGTAGCCAGCGCTTTCCGCAACTGAGCTCGAGTCTTGGAACGCAGGTCGCTGGTGTGCGGTTGCTGATGAGACCACACGTGCTGCACGCTGGAACGACCCTGGAGGAAAGGGTCCACGTTGGTGGGGGATACCAGCGTATTCTCCACAGATTGAACAAGAACAAGAGGCACACCGATCTCTGCAAGTTGGGAGCCGAGATCCACGTGGCGAAGTGCACCACGACATAGCCGGATGCGACCGTCAAGCGTGATGGCGTTAGTCACCGCTGTATAAATGCTGAGGGCTAGATTCATGTCAACCTTGCGCAGATAGCCCTCGGAGAAGAGGAACTTGGAGAAGAAAGACACGGGCAAATCGGGTCTAGTCGGAGGCAAACATGCGAAGACATTCACTGCACTATGCAGCACGGCTGCAAGCTGCGAGTCTACGCTTGCAAAGCCATTGAACAGCGCAAGGGATTGCAAGTAGTCATCGTAGCTCCTGCCATACAGAGCGGTATAGCACGTGGCCACGTTTGCACCATTGCCGAAGCCGACGATGTGAAATGGGGCGCCAGTGGTGACGAACTGAGTCGTGTGCTGCAGAAAATTCAGCAACTCGTGTACTCGACGAGCGAGCCACATGTTGTTGAGCACGAGTTTGTCTTCTTCACGAGCTTGGTCGTCGACTGCGTATGCCGATCCGGACTGACCCGGAAAATTGAACAACAAAGCTCGAGCACCCACGTTTCGCGCAACAATTGGTCGGAAAAATACTCGAGTGCTTTCAAATGTGTCGAAGAGGTCGTGGAATACCACGAGATTGCACTTCGCAGTCTCACCGATGGGCTGGCCGATGACAGCGTATGGTATTTGCGTGACTCCATCCTGACAGGTGAACACACTGTCTGCTGTGTTCCCCACTACTCCATCTTGAAGACCCGATGGGGCTGCAAGCCGTGCCATTTGCTGAGCTTGGATAGCTCGGCGAGCAGCTTGTTTCTGCTGAGACTGACGTCGCGTTCTGGATAATGAGTCGTCGTTGCCGGGGTCATTTGTTTTCCTTCGCTTCGCTGTTGCATTTCCACGCTGGGCATCTCCCAGTTGAGCTACGCCAATGCCCGGTGGCAGGATCTCCGGCTTGAGCAGGCAAAGCATACGTCGAGTCTCCAGGTCTTGCATTTGAAGCCTGTGCTTCCACGAGTAAGCTTGCAACACGGTCCGAATCCAGTCACAGAATCGAGCAGCGCATGAACTGATCGGCGCGATCTGTGCTGGTGTAAAGAGCGGATTTCGAGCATGACCTGCTGCCTGCAAGACGGCCCACTCGGATAGAGCTTCCAAGTCGACGCGGTGCATCCGTGAGAGGAGTTTGTCCTGGGTTATCACTCGCTTGACCTCGCACCAGTCTTCTCCTCGTGACCCTAGAAGGAGTGCACCCAGCGCACTCATGACCATCGCTACCGCTGGGTGTGGATTCACGAAGCTGTACAGCTCGGCAGCATCCTTCTTGGTAATTGATGCAGCAACTCTAGAAGTCTGCGCCCACACATGTTTCCAGACATACTGGAGTCTATCTGTCACCAGGTCCTCGTCATTGTTATCGGTGTCTCCATCATTGTCGAGGTTTTCTTCCTCTTCTTCCTCTCCTCTTTCGGCAATAGAAAGCTCCTGCACCTGCTTGCGTCTTGAAGCAGGGTCGTTTGTCTCGTACTTGTCAGGACTTCGACGATTTGGACTCGACTTCTGCCGCCGTGCGATTTGACTTCGACGATTTGGACTCGATTTCTGCCGCCGTGCGATTTGATCCAGAGCCTCCATGCGAACTTTTTCAACTAGAGTGTAGAACTCATAGCAGTTAGCGCAGACCTGTACGTCCCGGTAAAAGTACCCCGGAAACGTAACTCCGAGGGGCTCGCCGTCTCCGTAGTATGCCTCTGCAAGGTAGTCTCCGTCTTCGCCGCTCTGGTACCGTCGGATGAAGAGGTCCACAAGCTGTTTCTCGGCCCGAGTTTGTGCTACCAGCTTGAACGGAATGGTATGAGTCAGTGGCATTGCTTCGGCACGCTGAAGCCGCTGTGGTGACGTTGGCTTTCGTTGTTCCGCTAGCCGCCCCAACAAGTCGTCTGTGCGATGAGCTTCCATGAAGGCATTCGCTGCAGCTGTAGCGGTGGCGACACTCGTCCGCCGCCGGCCTTTCCTGGCATGCCCCGCTTGTTCGCGTAGAGTAGAAGCCTTCTTGCGTTCCATTCGTCGGGCGGTCAACTCGGCTATTGACATGCTGCAGAAATCTCCGCAGCACCCACGCTTCTGGCTGGACATCAAATGAGCTGCTGACACGGTACGCCGCCGGCCTCGAGACAGTGACGACGTAGCAGGAAGAAAAGATAAAGCTTCATCCCAGTCGCTTGAACTGCGCAGCTCAAGGTTAGCACGCCGCCTGCCCTCCATCTCTCCGAGTGGATCCAAGCGAGTCATGGCACTAGACGATGCGGCTGAGAGCATTCGACCCGAACTTCTGTTGGAGTGTGGCCTTGGAGCAGCCATAATAGACTCAACCACTCTCTCATCGGGTGCTCGCAGACTATCAGCACGAGCGCGGGCGATGAGTCTCTCGTTCATGGCGCGAGGACCCTCGTAAGGGCTTGGAAACGGCGACACAAGCGCCTCTGGGAAGGTTGGGGCGACAGGCAATGCCACCGCCGCGGAGATGGTCTCACAAGCCGAAGTCCGCCACAACTGCAGCTTCCCGCTCTCGTCCACAATGAATAGCGACACGCAACGGGCAACCCGACACTTCTTGTTCTTCTCGAGGAAGCTGACGTAATGCTGGACCAGCTCGTTGACGCTGGTGTTCAGCTTGACATCCTTGCTAGCAATTCGCTGCCCACCGAGTGCCAACCAGAAGAGTTTACCTTGAACACGACCGCTCTTGTGAAGTCTGGAGAAGATAAACAACAAAATCAATCAAGGGTCAGTCTACACAGCAGTTCATAAAGTCGGTATCGAAGCACGTACGTGAATTCATGCTCGAGGTTGGCGTAGCAAGCGGGGTCCAGTTCACTGCGTGGACGGACAAAGGTGCTGATGGCGGCGGTGCAGGCGCTACTGGAGGCGAGCGAGTTCAAAAAGGTCAGGAGATCTGGCGCCGTCAAGAACGGCACGGCACCCGGTGCGTCGTTCTTCTCGAACCAGCACACGGCGACAGGCCGAATGGCCGGGTCCAGCGTGACATCTGCCCCGCCAAATTCGTCAGCAAAATGCACGAACGCGCAATGCACTTGATCTGGCGTGAGTTTGCTCTGTGGCTTGCGACGCACGACGCCTGCGTCTGTGTAGTACCAGGACCAAATCTGCTGCTTGTCCACGAACACACTCTCCACGACATGCACGCAGCACTCGCCCTTGTCTCTGCCGACGAAGGCGGAGCAGACCCACGCCCACGACCGACTCGTGCGTTGCTCCTTCTCCAAGTCCACGGCGGGCACAATTTCGCGCAGGATCTGGATCTGGCCATGTTGCTGCTGCTTCATTGCCCCGGCGCTTGCGTGCAGCGGCCAAGTGCTTCCGCCACTTGGAAAGGGGTCGGCGGTTGCAACATGAGTGACGCCTTATTTATAGTGCATTTGACAGTGTCGCCAGCCATAAAGACAAAGTGCAGGACAGCGCTTTCGCTCGGTCATAGCTCGTAGCTCGGGGGGGGGGGGGGGGGGAGTTTTCATGTGTCTTTTGTGCCGGCGTTGACGTTGTCACCAACCCGAGGTAGCGGCGAACCTCACACACAGGCACCACTACTTTACGACTCACTTGGAAATGACTTGTAGTTGTATCAGGTCTAAGCTAATACAGTGCTGTACCTGTCTGGGTGAGGTGGTTGGCTAAAGGTGGTCGAGGCCCACTTCAACTTATGGGCAACGTGGGCAACAAGTTGAAGTGGGTGTAGCCATTTTGTGTGGACTAGAAACCGCGACGCTGTTACGGTGACCGTTTCCTAACTCAAAATCAGTCAGCCCTCATCCACATTTCAGGCCATTTGAGCTGAGCTTGGTCTCAACTTGAAAGCGTATCAATAATAATGCAGCGCCAAAGTAGCGTTGGTATGAAAATAACAACGGATTCTGTAAGGTAAGACTCAGTTTGGCAGCGCTGGTGGGGGGAGGCCGAATTTTGTTGCCGTTGGACAGCCGCAGCTCGACTTGCAGCCACCCGTGCACGGTGCCAGGCAGCGGCGGAGTACTTGGATACTCGGCCGTCGCAAAGTGGCAGATCAGAGCAAGAAGCAATCTTTTCAAGGTGAGCACCTGAACACACCCACGTATCGCAACCAGGCATCCCATGATGTTCCCTGCCAGCGAAGCGAGCCGAGGCTCAAAAGGATCGATCCAGTTTGCTGACCTCTCCACGTCGCCCGCCGGGAGCAAGTTGCCCTTTTGCGGCGGACCTCCGGAGTCGAGGGATCCTGGCGGGAACAAGCGCCCTTACCACGATGGGGCGTTTGTAACTTGCCCAGCGCGTCGCCAAATTGCCTGCCGCCAGTGCGACGGCAGCACGGCAACAACTGCCCACCAGAGTGAGGCTGGTGATGGCAAAATTCACCACACGACAAGTTGTCGCTGTCGGCGACAACCAACGAGAGGCAACAAGGATCCACCTCAAAAGCAGCAATCACAATACTATCATCTAGCATGAAACTACTGTAAAGAAACCTCCACTTCTTCTACTCATCTCAATAAAGGACCTTTACTATCTCGTAGACCCATAACTCAGCATACCCGTCCCGTCTCGTGCGATTGATTACACTCTTTTTCTATTTCGATCCAAGGGGTAGGGCCGGTACTTTCGCGCAACCTCGTGCGCGCTGGCTTGAGACTCGCCGTCCGCTTGTTCCGCATTATTGCAGCGACTCAGAATAACCAGCAGGCCCGCGCGCGCCAGGCTGCGTCTTCCTCCCCCCCCCCTCGGCCAGAGGACCCAGAGCAGAGCAGAGCAGAGAGAGCCACCCGCGCGCGCACGCAGCCATGAGGGTCGAGTTCGCGGTGCCCTCGCCCTCCGACAGCTCCACGGACTACCAGCTGGACATGCCGGCCAACTCCGCGGACGGCGCGCCGCCCCAGGCCGCGCAGCCGCCGACGTCGCAGCCGCACAAGAACCTGCGGCGCGTCAACACGTTCACGGGCGCGGCCAACGAGGAGGAGCAGCGCAATATCATCTCGCTGCGGTACCGAGCCGACAGGTAACTAACTAACTTTTAGCTAAGTTTTATCTTTTATTCGACCAGAAAGTGACGAACGTTTGACGTGGATGCAGTATGGCGGACTCGGTGGCGTCCGACACCAAGCCCAACGCGGAGACCAAGCTGTGGAACCTCTTCGAGAAGGTCTTCTGCTTCCTCAAGGGCATGACCATCTACCAGACGCGCCGCCGCCTCAAGTTCACGATCGTGTCGCAAACCATCATCAACTCGCTGCGTATTTTCCCCATCATCCTGGGGCTCAACTTCCAGGCCACGGTGCCCGTGCTCATCCTGTACGTGACGCTGGTGCTGGGCTGGCACGGCACCAAGTTCCTCGTGCCCAACTTCCTGCTTAGCTACAAAATCGGCATGCAGCTCACGCTGCTCGTGGACGTCATCTGGTACTACAAGGGCTACAACGGCAAGCTCAACAGCGTCAGCAGCGGCACGTCCGTGCTGCTGCAGGGCTTCTTCTCGATCTTGCTGACCATGCTCAACATCACGGGCTTCATGTACGGATGGAAGCTCCGCCGCATCGTCAAGGCCGTGCAGAACCAGCGCGAGTGCGACCGCGCAGCGCTGGCCACGACCATGCCGTCCCCACAGCGCGCCAACTCTCTCCACCAGACGTTGTCGATCAATCCTTCAGCGGAGATGGACGAGGACGAAGGTCCGTCCGCTCGACGGAAGATTGTGGTCGGCCCGGGGGTTCCGAACAACAGGTTGCGACGCACTCAGTCGGGTGTGTCACTCCAGGTCCCCGATGCGCTGAAGACCAAGAAGCGGCGGATGAAGGAGGCAGAAGCACAGGGTGAAGCCCCTGTCTTCTGCTCCAACCTCATCATCACGAGCAAGTACACGTACTACAACTTCCTGTTCGTGTTTCTCAAGATGCAGTTCAGCCGACTCGCGAACCTGTACACGACCATTGTGGTGGCGCTCTGTTTCTTCGACTTCTCGCCGGTGAGCCCCGTGGCTAGTCTTACACCACTGTTGATTGTGTTCGCGACTTCTGCGCTGAAGGATGTGAGCGAGGACCTTCGCCGTCAGAAGGGAGATGCATTAGTGAATTCCAGGCCGGCACACATTATCCGTCGTGACGTGCTAGACGAAGTGATGCACATCGATGGAACGTGGCAGGACATTGAGGTGGGAGACGTGTTGCTGCTGAAGGATGGTGATCAGGTCCCGGCCGATTGTATTCTGCTAGCTACAAGTCGACCTGATGGTCGTTGTTACGTGGAAACAGCCAACTTGGATGGCGAGACGAACCTCAAGATCCGACAGGTGGCCAGCTGCACGAAGCACTTTCTGACTGCAGAAGAGATTTTGGAGCAGCACAAGCTTGAGGTGGAGTGCGACGTGCCCAACAAGGATCTCTTCTACTTTGATGGTGTGTTGAGACTCGGAAAGATTGCGGATGATGCCGTCGTGGATGCCAACAAGGAGGATACCGACACCAGTTTGACTATGGACAATTTGATTTTGCGTGGCAGTGAGAGCCGTAACGCAGAGTGGACGCTTGGACTTGTGATCTACACAGGAAGGGAAACGAAGGTGCAGATGAACTCCGTCGCTGTGCCGCTGAAGCGTAGCTTCGTGGAGAAGACGTTGGATACGATGTTCGTGCTGGTGCTGATGCTGCTGTTCGGTATTTCGATTGCTTGCACGTTGGGAAACAACAACTGGAATTTGGATCTGGCCGATGAGACGACGCCGTGGTATATCAAGGAAGACTCCAACGGATATATCTTCCTGAGTTACGTGATTTTGTTCAACAACTTGATCCCGCTTTCCATGTATGTGACGATGGAAGGTGTGCGCTTCGTTCATGCACGCTACATTGAAAATGATTTGGAGATGTACGACGCAAAGACGGATACCCCCGCTCAGGTTCGCAACAGCAACATCAATGAAGATCTCGGCCAGATTCAGTACATTTTTTCCGACAAGACGGGTACGCTGACGTGCAACGAAATGATATTCGCAAAGTGCACTATCGGAGGACTACGCTACAATGACATTGAGGTGGACCCCGCGAAGCCCGCGAGGCCTGGTACGCGGTTCAATGACGGGCGCTTGATCGCTCGTTTGAACTCAAACCATTCGACGAAGAAAGAGATCCACGACTTCTTGTTGCTGCTCACGATTTGCAACACTGTCATCCCGGAGACCACTGTCCCGACATCACCTGCGTCCAGCAGTGAATCCTGCTCGGTTCAGACTCCAACCATCAAATACAACGCGTCGTCCCCCGATGAGGAGGCGCTGGTGCTGGCAGCTGCCGACCTCGGATACGTGCTCGAGTCGCGTGACGGACCGATGTGCAACACGCTCCTTCAGGGAAGACCCATGTCGTTTGAAATTCTGAATGTGCTTGAGTTCAACAGTGACCGAAAGCGTATGTCGGTGATCGTTCGATTTCCTGACGGGAACATCGTGCTCTACTGCAAGGGTGCCGATGACGTAATTTTCGATTTACTCTCGAAGTCCCAGCCTCAAGGTGTGGCTCACGTGACCCGTGGCCATCTTCAGGAATACGCCTCAGAGGGTCTTCGAACGCTGACGACCGCAATGCGTCGCCTTACCCAGGAGGAGTACGACCAGTGGAACCACTTGTACCGCCAGGCCGAATTGTCTATGGAGGGACGTGCCTCGAAGATTGCAAAGGTATCGGCTATTATTGAGGTCGAATTGACGCTGCTCGGTGCAACAGCCATTGAAGATCGATTGCAAGACGGCGTGGAGGAGTCGATATGCGCCTTGCGGAAAGCTGGCATTAAATTTTGGGTGCTGACGGGTGACAAGAAGGAAACTGCTCTTAGTATCGGCATGTCGTCGCACGTGATCGATGATAATATGGATGTTATCGTGCTGAGCCAGCGCGACAAGGGATCGCTCCGCACAAGGCTCGAAGAGCTGTACGTTGACCTTGTGGAGGACAAATGGGGTTCAGATGAAACCTCGTCGGCCATTAGTGTATTGTGGGAGGCGTTGAAGCGGGCGATCCTGTACCTGTGGGATCTTGTCAAGTTGGCTCTTGTAGGACGTGATGAAGAAGCTGAGGCCCGGAAGAAGCGTAGACGCTTGCCTCGTCGCCAACATGCTGGGGCTGATGCAACGCCTACCGATAGCCCTGTTCACTACGACGTGGTGTATCCGGCTCTACCGAACCGCGACCTATCTGAGAACAGCTTTGAGCGTGGTTTGTGCGACCATGATTTCGAGCCAAAGGCGGATACGATGACGGGTGGCACTGGCAGTATGAGCAGCGGCGACTATGTCGATGAGGAACTCGAGTTTGCCATGGTGATCGATGGCAAGACACTCGCCTTGGTGCTGGATGACGACATTAAGTATCTGTTCTTGGCGGTGGCAACGCAGTGCAAGTCGGTGATTTGCTGTCGCTGCTCTCCGTCCCAAAAGGCCTCAGTGGTGAAGCTTGTTACGGAACCCACACTCATGTTTTCACCCGGCAATATTACGCTAGCAATCGGCGACGGTGCCAATGACGTGCCCATGATTCAGGCTGCGAACGTGGGTGTCGGAATCAGTGGCAAAGAGGGCCGCCAAGCTGTTCTCTCCAGCGACTACTCCATTGCGGAGTTCCAGTATCTGAAACGTCTACTCCTGGTTCACGGCAACTACAGCTACAAGAGAATCTCGAAACTAATCCTGTTTTCCTTCATGAAGAACGTGGCGCTGTCGCTCTCGAACTTCTTCTTGGCGATGGAGACGTTGTACAGTGGTTTGCTGATGTACTTCAGCATCTTCTTTACGCTTTACAATGCGCTGTTCACGACGATTCCGATCGTTGTTATCGCCATGTACAACCAAGACGTGTCGCCTGCCGTGCTCATGCAGTACCCGACGCTGTACGTGAACGGTCTTAAGAACCGTTCGTTCAATTGGCTTTCCTTCTTCGGCTGGTGTGTGCTGGGCGTGTGGCATGCGTATGTGGTCTATGCGGTGCCATTCTTCACGAACGGTTCCATCGTCTGGTACTTCTCCAGTGGCTCAACGAATCTTCAATTTGACAAGCGCGATCTTGGTCTTTGGGCGGATGGTGTGGCCTCGTACACTTATCTGATCACAGCGTCGACGGTGCAAGTGTCGCTGATGACGAGCAACTGGACGCGGGCTAACGTCCTTTCGACTGTTGGCACGCTCGTGTTCTACTACCTCTTCACGGCATTCTTTTGCTCTGTGTTTGGATGGACCAAGACTGACTTTTACGATACGGAGGTGGGCTACGGCGTGGCCTATCAGCTTATTCGCGAAGCGTGGTTCTGGCTTGGCCTCTTACTGGCGGTGGTAGTAGCCATTCTACCTAATTACATTGCCAAGGCTGGACGAGTTCTGTTCTACCCGGAGCCGTCGCACCTGATGCGTGAGTGGAATCGTTTGGCTAAGGGTGAAGACGCCGCGGTGGTGGTTGATTCCCCGCGCCTCGTTCGCCGCAACACGGGCTTCGCGTTTTCACACTGCCCCGGCGAGACGGAGATGGCGCTGGGCATCTACCGAAGCAGCAATACGCGAGGTCAGACCCAAGCGGGGCAGATGTCCGATCTTTCGGACGTTGGTCTACGAGTGCAGTCGCCATCGTCGTCTACTGCAGACGGGTCCTCGCCATCCCCCAACTTGGGATCCAAGGTGCTTGAGTAGTCAGTCTTGTCATAGAAGTGTTGAACAAGACGTGTGCAAGCCGTTGCCCAGAAAGGCACCCGTATCACGGCCAGTCTAAAGGATTGCGTAGGGAAAGATGCTGCTTTCTCACGAAATAAACCGCTAATAAACGTTGAGCGCGTGTACCATACCACCCGTGCGTAGGGCATTAATTCATAACACGATACTGAACCACTCCCGAGGTGAGTTGCAATCGCTGCTCCTCGTAGCACTGTAGGCGATTGTTCAGTCATCCAGTTTCCACTCATCGGCTATGGCTAGTCGAATCCCCAACTGCTTGATTTGCTTCAGACGTTCTTCACAATTCAAGGCAAACCCAACGAGGTCCTGGTGGAAGACCTGGCACGCCAGATTCGCGTTCAGGCATGTCAGTCGCACACTCCCCGAGATAATCGAGCTAGGCACAATCTGGTTTCCGTAAAGTGGTCCAAAAGGGGGAATTCCTGGCTTGACGTGCACCTCAGTCCGGTACTGATGGTCATTAAGTGGTTGGATCACAATGTGGACGTCATTGAACTGACCAGAAAGGGTCTGCAAGTCGTAGTCCTCGTCGCACTCCTGTACATACAAAACAAATGTCAGTGTTAAGCCGAAAGTGCGTTAGAAAAAGCTTCATGTCATCCTCGCACCTTGAAGACGATGTGAACAAAGTCATTACCAATATGACGCTTTTTCTTCATCGAAGCGAAGTTGCCAATTGCTGGAGTGCCGCCAAGGTGATTAGTGTCCGGGATCATCATCGTCGCTACATGAAACATAATCTGCATGCACAAAATATTAGCTCAGAACTTGTCCTTTAAGCAAGCACATTGAATGCGAGCGCACCTGAGCACAAGAGTCCTTGAACACCAGCGCGAACTTGCCGTCACTGTTACTTGTCGTGTCGAGTCCTCCTGTGTATCCAGACAGCCCTTCCAATTTGGTAAAGGCACCCAACCCACGCAGGAAACGCAAGTAGCGCAGTGATCCACCTGCGTTCCCCAGGATAGCCGACTCGGACGTTTGCTTCTCGTCCCGGACATACAGCAATCCAATTTTGTGCGTTTCGTACTCTGGGGTTCGATCCAAAACACTCAGCGCCAGGGTCAGCGGTGGTCCATCACTAAGTAGCTGGGGGCGATTCTCCACGGTGAGATCAAAGAGCTGCATCATCAAGTACATGGGGTCGTACGGATCCTCACTTGATGAGGCTGAGGGTTGTTGGACGCGGTCTGGGCCAGCAGGATTCGAGTCACTTCTACCGACAAATTCCAGCACCCTCGGTGTAACCACTGGCAAAGTTGGCGCTTCACCAGTGCTATCATACAGTGAAAACGAATCCATTTCGCTTCCCCCTCGCTCACGTCCCTTATCGAAGTGTGTTTGCTGGTCTTCAATGGCGTCTTCGTTCTCTTCAAATTCTTCTCTGATAGCACGAATAGTGGGCTTGATATTCGAGCTCTCTTGTCCATCATCTCCTTCAGCCTGCCTAGAATTTCTCGTGCTCATTCTTGATCTCGAGCCAGCAGATTTTCGCTGCGGATGGCGGCCCACTGCAGTCAGCAGCATTATCACACGTGCAAGTTAATTCAAACAATACAACAACAACACTATTGTCGGGTGCGGGCGTACCTTGTGCGTTTTCACAATAATATGAGGGCGATCCTCCGATACCATCGTACGCTGGTAGTGGTGAAAATGCTGCCGTCGCGGGTGAATGCTGGAAAGACTCTGTCGTTGAGGTTTGCGCCGAGTAATCTACCTCCACCTCTTTACTCTCCTCGCCGACCACGACTTCTTGGATCTCCTCACGGGAGTTGTTAAGCGTTTTGTCCTTGGCGCTTGCCGTTCCTCGAGAGCATTTTGACTGACTTGGGTACGACGGCCTGAGCTCAGCTGGAAGTGATAACTTTTTCGGAGCCTCACCACTTCTTGGGCCAATAATCTCCGTTGTTCGCTGGGTCAACCGATCGGCGCTTTTGTGGCGGCTAGCTTCACTTTCCGCATCGATGTGAGATCGCGAGAATAGTTCTGACGGATTTATATAGAGGTCGTGGCAGGCATTTAGTCCCCATCGACTTGTACAATTCGCTCTCCGAATTGCGAGCGATGCATCTCCACGCGCGTTCGTGGTGATCGTTAGTAGTGCCCTCCGATACACCCACGTTCTCGACTTTGTTTGAGACGCACCACCATCGATCATATCTTCGCTGTTCTCGTTTTCAGCTTGTTGATGACTACAGAGGGCCGACGGGGGTATAATGGATTGGGAGTACGCGTAGCACATTAAGAAATCAACCGCAGCCTCGGCAAGCAGGCTGTTTGCTCGACGTGTACATTGCTGTAACGTTGGCATCGCCAGAGACGCAAGTGAAATGCGTTCCGTTCGATCACTTTGGTATATCACTTGGCACAGAAGTCGGAAAGAAAGATAGGCGAGCTGTTTTGACTTCGCGTACTCGAACCCGAGTAAAAGCGCCTCCACGATAGCTTTACGTGCAGAAAGCCTGCTGTCTTCACGCCCTCGACGCAGCATTGGCGTTATGGTTCCCAACAGCTCCAGCACTGCAACGAATGCGTCCGGTCGAAAATCTCCGTCCACAGTGGTAACACAACCCCGCACGGTTTGCAGTATTTCATCAAGTTGGCTCAGTACGGAGGAAGGCGCGAGAAGTGTCAGCAGACTAAGGGCTGTTGTTGTTGTGTGCAACAACTTGAACTCCGAATCGAAAAGTTGGCGTAAAAATCCTTGCAATCGGGCTCGATCTATCCGAGTTGGGCGGCTGCGAGACGTATCAGAGCGCGTTGTCGCTGAACCCATGGACGATTTGCTCATAGACCCCGATAGCGCATGGAAGAGATTACCATGAGATGCTGAGGTTTGAAAGCGCGACAGCACACGAGACGTGAAGCCGAGTGGCGTGCCTGATGCATATGGGTCAGCTGCATTTGCCCCGTCGTGATGGTACAATATATTCGGTGAAGACGAAGACGTAGATAGGGTCGAGTCATCCGCCGCAGTACCACCAGCGAACAAATCCTTTTCGGCAACAGCCAGGCGTAGTTCCATTGCACCCACCAGACATCGCGTGAGTTCTTGGAGAGCGTTGTCATGCAGCTCAGCTTCATAGCTAACTAGCAACTGCAGCAATTCTATCCCCATGGCGAGGAACTGAGTCTTCGCGAGCAGCGCTGCCGTTGCCCTCAGGCTTGCACAAAATGACATCTCGGTGCTATCATTCGCATCCGTGCTTATGGACCTCGTTGATGCATGAATCGATCGGACAAGTTCTGCGTCCGTTTGCGGGATTGACCGGCTGACACGTTTACACTCATCTTGAGACTTTTGATCTCGAGTAATTAGAGCCGCTGAATATGTGTCGCTTGAACTGCGTTCACTCGTCTGCATGTTCAGCAATCTTTCAACCTCGTCAGCAATGGCAGCTCGACCAAAAGCTCGGTAATCAATACTAGCCACAACTTTCGCCGACACCTCGCTTACATCCACATCTTCGAGAATGGCACGGTTTTCCAACATGGTTTTGATACCTTTCACTGCCATACGGAAAAGCTCCGCGTCAGGTTCAGCACTGACCAGCGTTAGTAAAGCGCGTAGCGCACGCGCAACCGGTACACACGCGGCAGTCAATTGCACACCTGCTGCGTTGATTCGAGCAGCACGACGGGACACAAATAAAAAGCGGGATGTTCGCACTTGCTGCTCTTTCCACTGAAGCTTTCCATCGGTTGCACGTGCTTCACACACATACAGCAAGCACGTGAGAGCGATATGTCGTACTGCACGGCTGCGATGGGTTTCCACGGTAGTGGCAAGAAGATCGTACATGCGCACCGCGCGAGCAGGTGGCAAATGGTCAAACGCAGACGAGAACAGCGCCACAATACCGGATGCTGCTACAACTTGAGCGTCTTCGTTGCTTGAAAGCAACATAGCGTTGGCAAGGATATCCAGCAGCGAGTCAAACTTGACACTTTCCAGTTGGCGTGCCACCTCAATGATGAACCCGAGAGCCCGGCGGCGTACTTCTGGGTCAGGATCTTCATACACACGACCAAGCGTCGGGATCACCACTTCTTCAATGACACGATCTTCGCAGACGTTGCGGCTTGTCCAAAGATTAACGCGCAAGATCTCCAGCGCCTCCAGGCGAACAGCGCTTGGCACAGGAAGGGTGTCACCATCAGAACTGACGCACGAAAAAAACGTGCGCATCGCAGACGACAAAGTTGCTAGCCAGTCGAGATGGTATCCTGGATGAGCTGCCTCCGCACGCTGCCGCAGCAAAAACAGCATCGAGCTCTCACTAAGATGCGGTAGATAATTCTCCAGAACATTAAGAAATTCATCCACATCGCCGGCAAATTGGCGTTGTTCTACAAGCTCTTCCACAGCTTGCAGTGTATCAAGTAGCTCGCGCGGAATTCGCGTCTGCTGAATCGACACCGAAAGCTGGTGTTGCGGTTGATCCGGCTCATCAGTCGTAGGATGAATTGCCGCCGCACGATGTGCCTTCACTTCTGATCGCCTATTATCATTGTGCATTGCACGCTGGGGGGCCTCTTCAATTTCATTTTCATCAGTCATAGATACCCACGGCGTTAGTGTCTGTAACATGCGCAAAATCACATCCCATTCCATAACTAGCCGGCGCTTGTCTCGGTTGGCACATGTGGCTGCGGTTGCAGTAGTAGTTGCTGCAGTAGACGAGGAGCTCGCACCACTTGATACAGTCGAGTCGTGACTGGTCGGATGTTGCCCACCACTTCCTGATGGATGAGCCGCACCAAACTTCTTGATAAGTCGCTGTAGAGACAAGATAACCTCAAATATAACCACTCCCCGACAGCACTCCAATGCTCGTTCAAGAGCCAGCAAAATGGGGGCCCACGCGATATCGTCAAACTTCGGCACTCGCTGCGATCCCCAACAAGACATACCAACAAAAAATACTGCACCTCGGAGCACCCAAGGCGAATTGGCTCCCATAGGATGCTCCAGCACCTGCAACAGACCTCGCAGGACAAGGAAGCCCGAGCTTCCATTCAGTAGCAGCTTCATCACGGACCATGTCCCATGACCGTCAGCATTCACAAGACAGCACAGCGACCTCAGGCAAGCCGGCGTACTTGCTGCATAGGCCAGATCGTGGACTGCCAGCACGTGGAAGAAGGCGACAAACCTTCGACATGCCTCGAGATCGCTGCGACTCCAAGCCATATCACACCGCGCGCTTATAACGGACACAATCGCAATCACTTTGTCACGATCCAGCGCCCGCGGACTGCGACACAGGATGTTCTGAATCAGTCCCAGCAGGTCTCTCTGCGCGTCTGACTGCTCCAACAACCGTAGCAGAAACCAGCCAAGCTCCACGTGAAAAGGCTCCAGGTGTCGTCCGTCCTGCGTCAGAGCACGCAGAGCCTTCTGCTGCAGCAGGAAATCTCCAGACGGGTGTGTCTCCAACCGTAAGTAAATCTTCCGTCTCAAAGCCGGGGTCAGTCTCTCACCAAAGCGTAGCAGGCACAGCTGCACCACCTCAAAGGCCAGCGCGCGCACTCCCGGGTTTCTATGGTCGAACAGGTCCGCGATGCAGTCCAACAGCGCGTCGATCTCCGCGAGCGTCAACGTCACGCGGGCCAGCTGCAGCCTCTCACTGGAGCTCATGGCGCTAATAGAGCTTAACGTCGAGGCGTTGCTGGCCACGGAGCTGCGGCGGTCGTCGCCCACCGCTTCATCTTCTTCCTGCACGCTGCCCAGAGTCTCTCCGTCCCTCAGCGACAGTCCGGGGCCTGGAAACGTGGCCGACGTCACGCCGGACGCCGGTGTTTGCACCCTCAGCAGCGCCAGCACGCGCTCCACGTCGCGCACGAAGGCGCGCTCCTCGGAGCGCTGTCTCTGGCGTCTGCAGAGCCTCTGGAGCTGCAGAACCAGCTCGGACGATGCGTGGTCGTCGTTGTCTCCGCCGCTGCGGCTCCTGCTGCGCCGCCCGACGGCCGCGCTGATCCCGAAGCCCACGCCGCGGGACGCGACCATGCCGCTGGACGAAGACACGCGGCGCAGCCCGCGCGAGGCTGTCAACAGGGCGGCGCCACCCGTCGAGGCTTCGGACGCGTCGCAATTCGGCTGCTGCTGAGGCGCAGAGGCGGCGTTGGAGGTGGCTGAAGCGTCCGGGAGGTCGGTAGAGGCGTCGTCCACTGCGAGAGGGTCGAAGTTCGGGTCCAACAGCTCTGTGTCGTCGCTGACAGCGGCCGGAAGAGCGCCGCCGACCCGCGCAGCCTCCGCATCCTCCATTACGGCTCGGATCAGATTCCGATTGGTGGGTCCAATTGGAAATAAGGACCAATCCGCGTGCGCTTGTAAGCGCAACTTAACCACTTCAACATGAACATGTGGATGATATGCAATAGGTTCTTTGCGGTCTTAGTGTAGAGTTTCTGTTGTAACGTTGCGTTACTAGAAGATCTGGTCGAGTGGAATTTGCTCCGAGAGGTGCGAGTCGATGGCGAGCTTGGCGACGTATTCCTTGTTGTCGCTGATAGCTGTGGCATACCATCCAGTTAGATGTCAAAGTCGCCGCCAGAGCCGAGGATTTTCATAAACGCACCGTAGGAGTGGCAGCCCACGATCCAGTTAGCTTGGCGCTCGGTCAGGGACATCGAGCGCTTGGAGCGCACCTTCGGCAGCGACTCTTCTTGTGCGATACGACCCGCAAGAGCGCGCTCGTATCTCGCTCGGAGGTCGGGCCGCAGTAGTTGTTGCGCGCCACCCGTAGCCGCCAATTTCTCCTGCAGACACGGAGTTGGAATTGCTGTGATTTGCACAACGACATTAAGTAACAGTTCACAACAACCGCACGGTTAAATACAGCAGCCTTACCGTCGAAGTAGTTGGGGATCCCCTTCGCAACACGAGGCTTTTCCAGCAAACGAGCGAGGGCAGGGAACACGCTGCGTACGAGCGCGGGCACATACTCGAAGAGAACGGTACGCATCACTACAATGGTGCAGCCAGCCACGAAGAACGCGAAGAGCACGACGACTTGCGGGCGCGTGACGCGTGATATCAGTTGTCCTCGCCGTGCTGTGTCGAACAGAGGGATGCCATTCCCCGGGCTGCTGGTGCTATTCACCGTGGAATCCCCCGTGGTGTCGACCCTGTCACTTTCATACTCGAAGATTCGGTCGTTCGAGAACATCCACATAGCCACAAGGCAATGCATCAGCACGGCGTACGGGAGAAGCGACCCTGCAGCAGATGCTAACTTGCTGTCGTAGAGAGGTGGAGACCGCGCGACGCGGAGGAATGCTGTCCACAGAGAAATTAATACGTTAAATATTCCCCGTCACGTAGGACTCCTACGGTAGGAGATTGAGACTATTGAAGTCACCCACTGAATTTGTCGGCCCAATACGTCATGATCATAGTCCCGAATCCGATGAAATGGAGCAGCGGCATGCCTGCTGAGAACTGCGTCGACGTCAGTCTACAGGAAATATTGCTATTCCGTAGCTACATAAAGCAAAACGTACCATATACGAGATGAATATTGAGGTAAGCGACTGTGCGTAGCGCGCTGCCAGGTCGAATTCTGGTCCCCGGTATAGCGCTTCAAGGTCGCGCTGTGTGTCTTGCTTGGTGAGCGAGTGGTCGAACGAATACCCTCGATCAATGAAGCGGCGGGCTTTGAGCATGATGTAGTTCATCAGGAGATACGCGTGTGTGCTGAACGAGTTGATGATCATGGTGAGCATCAGCGCTACACCGACGTCGTTGTACCAGTCAGCTGAAAAGTCCGAGTACTCTCCGTTCAAAACCTGCAGCGAACCAAGCGAGAAACCTCCGGTGCTAATACTCGTCTCCGGTACAGTCGGTGACGACGAGAAGTAGTTGGCGTTGGCGTTGATAGCGAGCATGAGCAGTGCCGTGTTGCAAAACTGCGCCAAAAAGACTTTGGTGACCCGAGAAACTACAAGGCTGGACTGCGTGTGGTGCTTCTCCATAGCGACAAGACCGTTGAGGATGCGTGCCAAAAGAAGGTTCACAGCGACGACCAGAAGCACCGAGGCAATGCACAAGATTTGAGTCGTCAAATAGGTTGTAGCCCATGATCGACAGAGCATATCGTTTGCCCCCGTTTCCGGATTGAAGAAGTTTTCATACATCATGCTTCGGAAAGAACTGTTGTGGGTATACGAAGCAGAACAAGTGTTAGTTTGTAGATCAACCTATTCGAGCGTGGGTGGTGGACGTACTGGTCGACGAGGAAATTTTTGCAGTAGCATTCGACGAGCGCCTTGTACGGTACAAGCCCTGAAACTTTGTTTTGTTCGTCCTGTATGACATCTGCCTTGAGGACGCTGCTAGGGCAACTCGTGGGTCGTCCGAACTGTCGATCCAGTTTGGATTTCTGCTCCTTTGCGACGAAAATCAGTATGAAGCTCACAAACAGCACAGCTAGTGTGATCAGCGCCACAATCTACCAGCAACACATTTCCCAGTAAGAGAGCTGTAAGTTAAAGCCCCTGGTTGTTGCAGCACGTACCATTTGTCGAAACACTCGCTCAAAGAATGGATGATGCAAATTCTCCCAAATGATGTCGGTCGGGTCAGGGGCTGGGCGGAACCGGAGTCGTTTGCCATGCAGCCGCTTGTAGTACGGCTGGAAGAGGCGATGCAACCAGCCGAGATCTGGGTACTCCTGCAGGCAGCGGTGAAATCCTTCCTCTTCTTCAAAAGTCACGAAAGCCGTCACCGCTTGGGATACATTACGTTGCTTTTGGCGCATGTGCCAGTGCTCCAGCTTGGCGTTGAACCGGTGCAGCTTCGCCTCCAATTTATGAATGGCGCGTAAGTGTCTTCGCTCACGTCTAGCGTAGACGTGCTCATCAAGTCGCCCATTCAAGAGCATCAACTTCTCATGACGCTGCTGGGCAATTTCCAGGCGGCGCACAATAACTCCACGACGACCGAGCAACCGAAGGTGGCGTGACGCACTCTTGCCAAACTGAACGTCCGCGACACGAATTCGATCCATTTCCACTGCGAAGGGAGGTGCATTACTCAGCACAGCTTCCAGATGTAGGCGAATCTGGAATAGTAGAGGTACGAATTAGTGAATCTATGAGCCGGCACGCGTTAACTTAGGGAGATAATGCGTACCTCTTGACGAAGCAAGTTAAGATCGTCATGATGCGGTAAGTTCACAAGCTGCACAGTGTAATCCAGAGCCTTGACCTGGTTTTGGGTGATATGGTCAACGGCCTCCTTTTCCTTACGTCGAAGCCAAATGACCACACCAAAGAACGCCAAGCTGCACGCGATATCACACCCGACAGCCAGTCCGAGAAACTCGCGTCGCTGCGGGACGAATCAATACAAACGTTAGCAAATCTACTATCTACCCGATGCAGAAAACGCGTTTGACTTACAGTCATCGAGTCCCACCCGATGATCTTGAGGCTCCAAGACGTGGACAAGTCAATTCGAGTCGTGAAGCACCGTCCGTATACAATGAACGCTCGAGATTTTGTGGCGTCGCACTGCGAGTAATCGCTATCGTCGTTCAACCTCACCTCGCAGACCTCCTTGGTGATATTACCGATACCGTCGATGGTAACAATTGTTGGCGCTTCAGAGCAGTTGGTGCCGTAGTCAGCATTAGGCTCCCACGCGTACGTTATCGCCTCGCTGACATTGAGCGTGCAGCTCTTCTTGCCTAGACATAATCCCTCGACTATCTGTTGGGCCATTTTGGAGCCACAGCCTTCAGTCTCTCGGATTCGCATATCGTCAAACGATGGGGTCTTCGTGGTCTCATTTAGTGAAAAGGAGCAGCAGGGACGGAGTGAGACCGGGTGAGCTCCAAGAAAGCACCCCGCTCCGTCCGCCTGGCAAACCGATCCATCAGCATCTCCTCGACACTGTCCTGAACTCTCAGAGACCTTGTTACGCTCGGGACACGTGCAGCTTCCCTGTGCGTCATACGTTGAGTACACCGCCTTGACGAAGCCGATCTCCCCGGCGGAGCAGGTGAGCGAGAGCTCGGTGTTTTCGAGGGCCTGGTCGCACACACTGCTAGCCTCGTTGAGGTGGCCAATGCTGGTTATGCCTAGGACGGAGGGAAGATTCTGACGCGCGAGGGCAGTGAGATCTGCGAGGGAGGCGCCCCCGCCAACGATGTAGACTGTCAACGCGGGTGCGCTGATCACCACGAGAAGCAAGAAGAGCCACGTGATAACCTTGAGATACTTGAAGTAGAGCGCGATCCCAAGTCCATACTGACTAAGCACAACCGAGTCCGTGGGCAAGTGGTGGAAGGAGTGCGCTCCGAAATCCGTCGAGAACAGCGGATACCGCTCAGGCATGGCAAACCCCAGCGCATCCACACGAGTGGTTGAGTAGCACATTGGGTGCGTCATTCCACGGTCTCGCAGGACTTTGGCGTACGAGAGATACTTGAGCTCCTTCGTGCCACAATCCGGCGGGTAACCCCCGAGCTGCGCATCCAGTCGTGGCGACATCATGACCATCTTCTTCTTGCCATCTTTCAGTCCGCCTTCTTCCATTGCCGTGACATCGCCGTCGTTGGCCAACCTCAGCGTTGGAAACAGTTGGGGGTCGTCCACGACAGGCTCAGCGGAACTCACCTCGCTGGTCTTGGTGGAGATGGCCTCGCTGTGGCGGCGCTCCCGCTGCGGCGGAGTGGCAGGAAGCTGAGCGTTGTGATACGTCATGGAGGCTCGCCGCCTGTTCCTGGTGCGTTTGTTCACCATGCCATCCGGTGTGTCAACTCTCGTAGGCAACGCAGGAAGACTATCGCTCGCTGGGTGGGCTGGGGCTGTCAATGCAATGACACTGCTGAGGATCGCTGCACAGCCGGAGGTTTCACTACCGGCCGTTGCATGAATTGAAAACCATTAGCGCGGGGATAATAATACATGACCTGGAAAAAGACTGCTAACGGATGCAGCGTTGGACTTGTCAAAGAGTATATACCTCGGTTTTGTATGCGGTAAGTTGAAGTGTCTTCAAGATCTTTTGATCCGTGAGTCACGGCCCGTGGCTGCGAAGTGGTGAGGCGTAGACCTCGCCTGACCTTGCCAAACCAGCTTCTTCTCCAGCGATCTCGATTACAGCCTGGTGGCAGATCCTCTCTCGTTTCAGTCTTGAAGCAACGAGTTCTCGATATTCCAGGTTGCGTAGGAAGCAGAACCCACTGCTTCGCAAGACGTTTGAAGGAGATGCAGGGTGCACCCAGTGATACCGTGAGCTAACGCGGCGCGATCCACCAAGCAAATGTGCTCTTGGGCTGGCGTAAGCTGCTGAACAAGCCGTGCTATATTGCGTGTCCACTAGGATACAGGTAGTTTCAGGTCCAGTTCTCCGCCAACTCGGACTTGTCCGCTTTTGTTGCTCACATCCTGTCTAGCGTTGGCGAGTCAATTACTGATTAGACGGAGTTGAGAGAGATGATAGGTCGATTGAAAAATGAACTGATGCTCATATCGTTGGTCGCAGCTTGCAACGGCGGAACTGAGTTGGTAGTTTGTGCCAAAGGCCTGCGACCTCGTTTCTGACGATCTCAATGCTGAAACTTCAGACTGCGACTAGCCGTTGAATGCTGGTCACCAAAGTTGAGTTGAGGAGGACTTCAAAAAGCACACTAACGATGAGTATCAGTCGTAGAGCCACACAAGCGTAATGACTAACCGGTCTGTCCAGTATCCAGTATTGCTAATGGGTCATCAGGTCGGTATTCTTCGGTGCCCGAGCGTCTCGTCACGATATTTTGCCACGCTGAGATTTCAACGCTTTCACCCCCCGACGAGGCCTTGCCGAGCCGTTGTGATGCTCAAGCACGGTGACCCGATCGAGCATCCCCATTCTTACAACAAAGTAGAGGACAAACTGCAGTCTGCAAAGGATACATGGAACTCTTCAAACGGAGTAACTAGCATGCTGCAAAAAGTGCTTTGACTCTGACGTCACGACGCGAGACCGTGGCCAAACGATTCGATGGCGCTGCGCCGGCTTCCTCTTGCAACTACGACTCTGTGCTTTCGCGTGCCTCATAACTATTGCGAGTGCGACACCCTTGTTAGACTAGTGCAGCATCCAGAGCGCGCGCTAAGTCAACGCGTTGGTGCTGAACGGATCGCAAAACGAGCTGAGTTTAAAGCGCTGATCTGGTCATCAAGAGGCCGGCGTGAGTAGCTGCTGCGTTGTCGGTTGCGTCCAGGGATGTAGGCTATCCGAAGTAAAGCGATCACCAAGCTGACAGTAGTCAGCCACTTCAACTTTCTAATGTAGCGCACGCATACCGCGAGTGTGAGTCAGCTTGAATATTTCTGCAGCTATAGTGCCTGCAGGGCGATGACCGGGAGAGAGGAAAGGCAGAGCGCAGCACCCCAATTGCGTCAGTTTAGGCATTGAGCAACTACATGGTGCTAAAGGCAGCGGCACATAGAGCACGGGCATGCCACCACACGTCACCCCGTGGCAACCCACTGATTTGCGTCCCAGATATCTTCCAGCCGCTCCGGGCTTATCCGCGTTGTCAGTCAGGGGCGCCGAGAGATACTTTTGGTGCTGTCCTGCTCCTGCCGGACGTCCAGCGTTCGGCGCTCTCTCGCCGCATGTTCAGCCGACTACATCAGATGGGCCCTTACTCCTTCAGAAAGCGTCGTTACAACCACTTGCAACCAAAACAAAATACGTGGAAACTGAAATTTCGGGAACCGAGCAATACTTTTCTTGGAATAGGTTTTCAGCGTTTTCTTTTGTTAAAAAAACGTGTAAAGAACTTATTGTGGTACGATATTCGCGACAATAAAATACTACGAGCCCAAAGTCATAGCGGTTTTGTAGATTCGGATTCGTAGTTCTTGAAATGTATTCGAAGCACCTGGGACCTGGCGACCTGGGAGTAGATAGTCTTAACCGCAACAAATTCAAATTCAAAAATGAAGCAAGGCCTTTGGTGGTGGGCAAGCTCGCTGCCCCACCCAAACTGCAACGGGGAGGCCGCGGCCACCGTTCACCAAATCCCGTTGGCACCAATTGCTTCAGTCGCGGAGTGGTAGCGAAACTGGTTTGGATCGTGAATCAGGATGAACCGACGCAACGGTTGGCGTTGACTGATTTCCTGGCAAAGTATCTCATGGGTCCAACCAAAAGACCACCGTGGTGGTGGTGGTGACGACGGAGATTGCAGCAGCATCGTATATCCCAGGCGCATGACGATCTCGCAGCGATCGCTAGTGCTCGCTGCATGGAAAGCTTCTGCGTTATCTCCCATCGGTCCGGAGCTCGCCGCAAGCCGGCGAAGGCCGCATACGCGGGGGCTGCATACTCCGGCCATAAATCAGCAGCGGCGGCTCCTCTCCTGCCTGGCCCCACCAAAAAGCGACATGGCTCACTAAGTCGACACCTCAAAAGTAAACGTCGAGAATTAACCTTGCTGTTTGTATGACGACATTCCACGAAGTCGACGCAATTCGTTAAGTCGACAACTAAGATTGCTTGCACCTGAGAGCCGCGGCACAACCAACTGCCCTCACTCTTGAATTTGTCACCTCTCGACCAAGCAAAGTCCCATCCGCCTGCCTTCGACCGCAGCAACAGCGATCGATATCCACCCACTTCAACCCCACCCATAAACACCACAACACGAAGATGCCCATGCAGACCACCGACGACGAGTTCAGCTCGCTAAAGTGCCGCTACGCCAGCAAGCGCTGCTGGAACCTGCGCGCCATCAAGCGCAACGGCGAGCGCCACAACCTGTGCGAGATGCACCGCCAGAAGGCCAACAGCAACCAGCGGCGGCTGGACAAGAAGCGCAAGGCCGGCCAGGCCGCGCTCGGTCTGCCCAACCACCCGCTGCACGCGGGCACCAACGGCTACCCGGACTTTGAGCGCCGCATGCGCATGCGCGCCTCGATCGCCATGAAGCTGGAGCACGAGCTGGGCGCCGTGCCGCTCACGACGCAGTACATCCGACCGCCCCGCGTCGCTGCCAGCCCGTCACTTGTGGAGTTGCAGCGGGCAGCAGGGCTCGTGGCCATGGGCAACGGAGCCCCCACCTACTGTACCCAAGCGGACTCATGGCACAGCGAGTCGAGCCGGCTGCCCTCTACCGCGTGGGTGAACGCGTCGTACCCGCGTAGCCCTCGTGCTATGCTTCGCGTGGCCGCGCTGGCCAAGATGGAGCCGTCGATGGAGCCGCGCGGGTGGATGCACCACGCCCCGCTGACGCCGCCGAAGGCGGAAGCGGCCCCTACCATGCTGCTGCCGCCCATTGCCACTGCGGTGGCGCGCTCGGGCGAGGGGCTCGTGAGCTCCGCGACGCTGCAGAGCTCGTGGCAGCCGGACGTCCGACGAGCACCCACGCTCGTCACCCGCGCCAACATTTAGACAGTCGCGTCCAAGAACCCCGTTGCTGTGAGTGGCGGCGCCATCGCGGCGCTGCAATGAAGTAAAGAAGCCCTAGGATACTTAAAGCTAAGAAGTTCATAAAGCTATTGATTTGAATAATTTCTCCGCGCGGAAGAGATCGCTCGTTGCACCAAGTTACCCATACCACTTCAACTTGTTGGGAATCTGCTCAAAACTGTCCAGAGATCTTGATTGTTTGTGCTCGTCAACGAGAGCACCGGCGCTGCAGTAAGCCGCGGATTGTGCGCGACAATCGGGCTTGCGCTTGGATTTCCGCCGGCCCGTCCGGCAGGCATCAACACACAGGCAGCAAGCATTGCATGCAATACATGTACCGCTCTGTGCATTGTAAGAACTGACTGATCACCGGACGGCGCGCCGCGCTGCGAAGTGTCTTCCCTCGCGAATCCAGTCATCGGAACAGAGACAGCGGCCGGAGCTCCGCCGTCAGTCAGCGGCGCTCCGGGCCGCGAAGAGAGGTGGCTCCGAGGTCGGCGCTCGATTTTCTGAGCCATACTAAGTACACCAGAAGCGAAATCCAACAGGAATCCCTTTCAAAATCCAAGTCTCACACAAGTCGCACTTGGGTCCAGTATGGGTTGACTTGACCCAGTCTTTGCGAACCATCTGCTCTGACCTACTTCACCCATGTAGCTATCGTATCCGATTTGGAGCAGTTGGCTCACGGCCGCAGTATCTTCGGGCAACCAGAACGGCCGCGGACGTGCGTGGCTGCAGTCCGGCACTCGACGCCATTCCCGCTTTTGCCTCGCACCGGCCCCTTCACTCCGCTCTGTTGTAAACTTCATTTTGCTATGATGGCCACTCGCCCCGGCGCAGCCTCCGCCTCCCCGCAGGCGACGCCCCCGGCCTCCCCCAAGGCGCCCGCCGAGCAGCAGCCCGTGCATGACACCGAGGTCATGTGCCGCTACCCGAGCAAGAAGTGCTGGAACGCGCGCGCGCTCAAGCGCAACGGCGAGCGCCACAACCTGTGCGACTTCCACCGCCAGAAGGCCAACAAGAACCAGCGCCGCCTCGAGCTCAAGCGCAAGGCGCGCGCGCAGGCCAGCGCGGATGCCGAGTCCGGCGGCAAGCGCCTCCGCGCGCACAAGAAGCCGCGCCAGCGCGCCCGTCGCGCCCCGCTCAGCGCCCACCTGGCCATGAAGGAGGAGGCGCGCGCCAAGCAGCAGGCGGAGGCCGCGGCTGCAGCTGCCGCCGCTGCTGCGTCTGCGGCGTTTTCCGGACTCGGCAGCTGGCAGGACCTGGTGCTGCTGGACGGCGTCTACGACCGTGAAGGATTCCCACAGGTGAAGCAGGAGGTGCTGATGACTACGGAGCTCCAGCGTCTGCCCGACGAGGAGGTGCTGGACCGCATCCTGCAGGACGGACAGGCAGACGTCGGCGCGCTCTGCAAGAGCTTGGACACGACCGCGGGTCTCGAAGCGCTCGCCGCGCTGCCCGAGGGCAAGACCTCCCCCGTGGACGTCGGTGAGAGCTGGGACAACCTGGACTTCAGTGACTACTGGGTGTCGTCGATGCCAGCCGATCAGCCGGCCGCGAGCTTCGACGCTGCGGCCTTCGTGGTGGATGAAGACGTGTTCGTCGCGGACGTGTGAGCACCAGATGATGCACGCCCAACGTTCTCCTATTTATTTTGCTGTACAGGTTAGTGAGGAAGTCATAGACGCCTGCCGAAATACATGCGTTTGCCTCTGTCTAGATCTGCTTGGAAGCCACCTTCCACCACAGATTCACGCAGCCATTTTGCTTTGGATCTCACGACCGAAATGTACTTGACCGATGGCCATGGATACGCCGGTTTCAACTGGACTGGAGACGCCATCGACTGGCCACGAGTGCCTCAAAGCGAAATGTCCCGAGCGATTTTGGCTTGCATAGGAATGCCAATCTATGATTGCATGAAGTTGATGCACGGCGGCATCAAAAATGTCCTCATGATGGCGCTAGGCAGCATAAGACAACGAGCCCCTAAAAATATAGCTTCGGCACGCATGAACCAGCTTGATGCCTTCTCAACTCTTCTTGTCTTGCTAAACCGCTGTATGTAGCACCAGCCTCACGCTGATCAAGGGAAATGCCGCAAATTCGAGGCACAGCGGGCTCGACGATCAGCACGCCCGGCTTGATCATCGGCTGCGTGCTGCTAGCGCTGCTCATTCTAGGCTTTCTCCAGCAGCAAGTGCAAAAGCGCAAGCGACGAACAAGTACGCAACCAGCAAAACAGCATACTGTCCCATAGTAATCACACCTCATTGATGCGCCGATAGAGTACCATCCGCCCCTGCAGCTTCAACAGACCAGCGTAGGAGTCCTCGAGCAGATCGGAAAGCGCAAAGAGGATCTTCGACGATACATCGGCAAGCTCAGAGAGCAGCTCGCCGCGCGAGAGGAGCAATTGCGCTACCACGACGAGCTCGAGGAAATCGTGACCTCCAGGGTCGAAACCAGCCGACGCGATGAGGAGGTGAGTCTCTCTAATCGCCACCTTGTCATCTACTCGGTAACTTAGGCAGCTCTGCAGGAATGGTCTCGACTCATGAAAGCTGGCAAGAAGCTGCACGGCGACAACTGGGACGCCTCCGACGGCGACGAGCCATCCCTCAGGTAAGCACGCAAAGCTAGCGAGCTGCTTGTCGCGAGTTGAAGTATGGGAGATATTCAATCGTGCGCTTGGCACACAGGGATCTGATGGAGCTTCACAAGGAGGAGCTGCTGGAGTACAAGCGTTCGCTTCACAACCAGCCCGGATCTAGTAGACAAAACGGTGTGCGCCAGCCTTCCACGTCCCGAGAGCGGAAAACAGCTCGACGCCCATCAAAGTTCAATCTTCCACTGCTCAAGCTCCAGCCTGTGGCTCCACTTCCAAGTGCCTCGCACGGCATCGGCGCAACGGTGAAACCAGATGCACCCAAGTTCATTCCCACTCAGTGGCAATCAACACGCGCCAAGGCAGGATCTCGCCTGTCCGCTGCAATCCCTACCCAGCTCGATGCACAAGCCGAAGATTATGACGAGCCCTCACCTACACAAAAGATGGTCGTGCCCCCTCTGGACTTGAGCAGGCTTGGCTTAGGCCCAACGATCGGTGCACCTATACAAGACGAACCAAACGAACCCGCACCAAAGCAGCAGAAGAGAAAGAGCTTCGAAGCCACGTTCCAACGGCAGACGCAGCTTGCAGCTATGCTTCGGAAGAAGAAGTAGATGCCGCAATGCAGTGTCAAACAGATAAGGAAGAGACTAACGAGCCGTCGGGAATCGAGGGTCGATGTACACTGCGTGTCCTGAATGCGGTTAAATACACGTGCGATTCTTTCTCTTCAGTCGCTTCCTGATCGACAAAGGCACGGCACTGTAAGGCAAGCAAGTCAAGGCAAGCTGGGAAAACTCAAAAAGCATTCATCGTCGGTCGATCACGCATCGGTTTTCGTCTTCTTGCTAGGTGGTCGCCGTGACTTCTTCGAGGACTTGGGCGTGGCGATCGGCTCGCGGCTGCCCTCCGGCACCTTCTCCATCACGAACTTCTCCAGGTCGCGAAACGTCTTGTTGTCGATGTTGTCGACGACGATATCCACCTCATCCGGCGAGCTCTTGTCCAGCGCCTTGGGGCACTGCTCTTCCAGCAGCTCCACGATCGAGCCTAAGTCCTTGGGTGCGACCTTGTAGATGTTCTGGCTGAAGTAAATCTTCTCCTCCAGACTCGGAGCCCTACAGCATCAAAAACTAACCAGTTAGAATCACCGGCCTTCAGCACCATCAATGCCATAAAATAAACCGCACGGGATGCTCTTGTCCGCCTTGGGCACGGGACCAACGTCCAGCTTCATGGCCTTGACCCGGTCCTCGAACTTCTTGGCGAGCTCGTCAGCCAGCAGGTACAGGTCGGAGCCATCCTGGTTGTAGAGCTTGCAGTTGTCCCACACCAGGCGCATGTCGCGCGCAAACTCCGCCGGCTTCTTGTACTCGTTCTTGCCCAGCTTGCTGCGGATGGTGCCCAGGTCCATGGGCTCCTTGACGACCTGCAGGTAGTCGTACAGCCCCCACTCCTCCCAGTTGACACGCTCACGGAACGGCTCTAAGGTCACGCACAGAGCGTCAGTGTGTTGCTATCAATGCACCACAGTTGAAACTTAATAAATATTTAAGAAGAACGTCACTCACCGCAGCTCTCGAGCTTGAAGAAATGCTCCACGACGTCGGTACACTTCTTCTTGCTTTCGGGATCCATGGTGGCTTTGAATGGGGAGTTTAGTGCCGATGGAGGGCGAGAAGCTGCGAGCAAATGACATCGTCAGGTGCGTGAGATGAAGATATCTATGGTGCAAGTGTCTGCTGGAGCGTAGGGGCGCCGGGGGCCCGCTAGCACCAGCGTGAAGCGACGACAGATGCGCCGAGTTGACGCCGCCCTCACCTTTCGATGGAGTTTTAGTATGGGGGCACTCCTAGCGACTTTGACAGGTATGAAAATAGTTGTGTGGGACACATCGTTAACATTTTTAGATGGCTACACACCTTCATCATCTTGGTTCTCGCCGAGCGTTGAAGCCATGTGCGTGGTGCATGCATGTCCTGCACTGGCAAAGCTTTACTCTATTGACACAAAGTGCTGCTTGTTTCTTTATCGTGAACTGTCACCAGGCTGTCGAAGAGAGCGAGTTGGCTGGAGCAGCCGAGCGCCGAGCTGCCGGAGGTGCGGGTCAACCTCCGACGCATTCTGCTGCTGTCCGAGGTGGCGAGGTGCAAGGCCGACTACGAGTTCCTCGACAAGTACAGTGCGTTGCAAGATCTTAGCAATACTGTCAGTTGATTCTTCTGTACCATAGCTATTATACTGACGATCTCCTTGTGTGTCATGCCAGTCCACCGGGTCAAGTATTTCCGCGAGATGCCATCGAGGGATCGATTGCGGTTCTTGAAGGCAGCCAAGGGCATCGAACTCGAAGACGGAGACGCTCTGTTCCGCATAGGCGACCGCGCTGATGCGTTCTACTGCATCATGTACGGCACCATGAGCGTGGTCATGGACTTCTCGCGGATGGCAGCCCCCACGCTGAACGAGTTCGAGGAGATCATGAATCGTGCACGCGTGCACTCGAGCTTCCTGAATCCGGGAGGAAAGCTTGATATGTCGCATGACGCGACGTACGTCGTGCGCACAATGAAGCCGCTGGAAGTGTTCGGCGATGTCGGGTTGCTCCTTGAAGAGCAGCAGCGGACAGCGTCGGTGGTGGCCACGGAAACCACTTTGCTTATGCAGATTGACCGCGACACTTTCATGGCACTAAGAGCGTGCAACCTGTCGCGAGAACTCCGGTACGTGCTAGTTGTGTACTTGAGCAAGTTTCAGGGGCTAATTGACTGCTGTCAATCACTGCTGGTAGTGAGAAAATGGCCTTCTTGGCGAGGGTAGCGTGCCTGGATCATTGGGAAGACGAAGCCATCTTGAAGCTGTGCGATCGGATGGAGAAGATTCAGCACACTTACAACGATGTGGTCGTCATTGAGGGCGAGCCTGCAAGTACGTGAAGTTGACGACATACGTTTGGGGTTCTTTGAGCTGACAAATGGTTTTGCTTGCCGCTGCGTATCGAAAGACAACTTCTATTTCGTCATGCGCGGTGAATGCCGGCTAGTCAAGCGCTACTCGGGACTCGAGCAGAAGCAACGGGAGCGCAAGACGCCCTGCTTCGTTGAAATATCCACCATCTGCAGGTGAGCGAGCACTTTCGAAATGCAATATCGCAACAGCAGCTTTGCTAACCTACAGACGTTCGCTCGCTCGCTACGTGCTCCGTAAAGCCAGCACTACTTTGGTTTCTACGAAGCGATCCTAGGCGTGACCAACGCAGTGTTTTCCGTATTGGTTTCTTCACCAACTGCCGTTCTGTACCGTGTTGACCGCGTCGATTTCTGCCAGATTTTACTCAAAGACGCCTCTACCGAGCAGATTTTGCGCCAGGAAGTCATTGGACTTTCAGCTCGAGCCGATACCACCGCCGTCAAGCGTGACTTGCAGCGTGAAACAAAGTGGAACCAGTACAAGCACGAGCTGGTGGACTCGGTGCTCACTCGACACGAAGAAGAGCATATCCCCATAATGGGGCCACGGCCCGACCTTGGTGGACATCGATCAGTGCGCGAACCGAATTTTAGCTTGCCAAAGATGCCGCTGTCGCCGAAATCTGCTAGAAGCGCTCAAACCGAGCGAGGGGTTCCAGGCGTGTCCTCTGGCCAGCTCCGGAGAGCTCAAAAGCCTTTAATGGAGAAGCCCAAGGCATCTCCTCGTCGAAATGATGGCAGTTGGCTCAGCGTAAGTGCTTTATGGGTTGGCCTCATTTGTTCCTGAGCACCTCATTACTGGTATCTGGTATCCTATACGTTGCAGTGGGCCCGCCACCGCGCTGGAAGCAACGATATCACAAGTCTGAATCTCACTGACAACAAGAGTGAGCAGGTACCACTGAACCCAGTCGCAAGCTTTCGCTTAACGGCAACGTTGAGAACTAACGCGAAACGTGTGATGCGTTGCAGGCGCTTGTTAGCAACGTGCAGTGGGGCAAGGCCTCGCAGATCATGGGTGGGCTACGCAACGACGAGGACAAAGTCTCCACGGTCATCGTCGAGCTGTTCAAGACCAAGAGGATAGATCACTAAGTAATTTGTCGGATCAATGCGAACGTTTACTTGTTCTTATCGTCGTTGCTCCATCTTCTATGATCGATGCAGCGTGGGGCGACAGCGCCAGCGAGCTGTCCTAATGCTACAGACGAAACGAATTCGCATTGAGTCGTGCTAATAAGTTATGGCCATGGCTGGCTGGCTGGCTGGGGGACTTGAGCAATAAGGGGTGGACTGCCACTCGTCCTCCCGTCGTTCCACATCGTCAATTAGATGTGGAGGTTCTCCGTGTCCTCGGTGATCGTATACAGCTCTTCCAGGCACATGGCTGATCCTCTCATGGGGATCGGCGACTCGTAGGAGCTCGGAGCCTTGTTGCTGGGACTGCTGATCGGCGAGGACGTCGACGGAGGGGTGTCGAGGATAGGGACGTCGTCACCGCTGGTATTCGTGCTGTTGCTGACCGACTTCCAGTCCGGCAGCTCGTCGTCTGCTAGCGCGTTGATGTCAAGGAACGCCCGGATCTCCTGAAGCACGCGGCACTGCGAGTTGACGCAGCAGCGCACCTGGCGCTTTGGAGCCGTGCGGTACACTGCCAGCACCATCTCGACGAAGTACTGGAGCTGCGCCTGTCGTTCCCTCGCGATCTTGACGTCGTCGTCACGGTGCAGCTTGAACATCATCTTGCGCCGCGGGAACTTGAGCGCCGCGAGCTGCTGCGCGAGCTGTTGGCAGGCTCCGTTGCGGCAGTCGCCATTGCGTCTCTTGTCCGCCGAGGCAGACGCGGCCTTGCCGTCCAGCAATAGCTGGTGGCGCAGGTCGCGGAACTGCGAGTAGCGCTTCTGCAGGACGAAGTTGCCTCTGCTTGTGGTCACGTTCACCCGGAACTCGCAGTGGTCGTCCACGCGGGTGACGCCCAGGAAGCGGACGCTCGTGTCGATGACCTCGTGCCCCGGGATGTTGGCGAAGCTCGAGAAGCGCGAGTTGCCGAGATCCGAGGGCATTCGTAGCACCGCCCCGGGCATGGAGCTGCGGAGGAGCTTCTTCTGCTGCGACCGGCCCATCAGGGGCTGCGACCGGCCCAGAGTGTCGTCGAAGGACAAGTGTCGGGAGTTGCCGAAAGATTCGGCCACGTGACGCGCGACGAGCTGCCGGGTGTCCTCGGCAGGGTCCACGGCCAGGTCCTCGACCGTGAGCGCTGGCATCTTTCTTGCTGGCATGGGGATGGTCTAGGGTGGACCGGGCACCAGCACACGCTTCGGCGGTACTGTACAGCAGATTCGGTTGTCGACTGGAGTCGAAGAGCGCAGATTCGCGAGTGATGAAAGTGCGCAATGCTGATGTGCCCCGGGATAAGCAGGAGCGGGACAGAGAGCGTTGGGCACTTGACTGATCAGGACTGGGTCATACGGCGGCTCTGTCCGGTCGTCTCGGTGACACCAAGTTGCCGACAACTTGCTCAACTCGCTCATTACACACAACCGCAGCACAGAAACGCCAGCAAGGTGCCTCAACTCGAAATGATATTCTTAAACCAGTAGGTTGGGGAATTTAAAGCTGAAATGTATCCCACAACAATTCCAACTTACTAATATAGGTTATATATTTCACGGGCGCAAAATGATGTTGCCGTAAATACATACACTCGAGCGATGGCTTGCAGGACCCACTGCTGAGATCACGGCGACGGGAACTCGGCTGTTTCCCCACCCAGGTCGCAGGTGTAAATGGCGAGCGGCGGCTGGTCATCGCAGCCGACTGGGATCCCAGGCGCCTAGCCGGAAACCCGCGCATCTCCGAATAGATTTCGAGCCTTTTGCTACACGTAGCGGAATCTGCGGAAATAGATGGCCACTTGGGTCTCTGGCGAGCCATCATCACCAGTAGCTGTACGTCCACGCCAGCTGGATGATCGAGGACGGCTGCCGCCTACCCGAGGAGCCATTGTGCTCAATTGGCCACTGGCCATCAGGCACTGACCCGAATCTGCTGGCGGGCGCTTTCCAGTGGCAAGCACTGACAATCCCCATCTCTGTGCATTGTGTAGTATCTGAGGTGTGAGTTGCAGCCGTTTGCTATTCGTGAACTACCACCAGCGATGGGGTTCACTGGCCAGCACCGCCGGCAGGAATAGCTTTCGGTCCGGAGAAAGACACATTAGTGCTGTTTGGGCTGCTTGGCAAGCGACAACGGCACATAGCGCTCAAACCTGTAGCTGCCACGACGCGCCCAACGTCACCGAGTTCTGACCGACGGAAAGCAGACCGTTTCTTTCAGCGGTAGTGCACTGCGTTTTGCAACTGTGCACCATGACAATCGCGAGCCTACAATTTGTCCGCCCCCTATACTTTATTAAAGTTAGGTGGTCGCGCCAGTGCAAAGACCGAGAGCTCAGAGCAAGCAAGGCCAAAGTCCGCGGACCTGCAACAAAATCCACCGCGACCTCGTAGTTTTGTGCGATAGTGCATGCAGCATTGCTTGTCTACATGCAACTGCATGTACAGTGCGTACATGTGCATGTATTAATACCATAGAAGACCTACATGTATGAAAGCCAAGGAACCGCGGTCATAACCTCGCGACGTTCTGAACGTCGTTCATCGCAGAGGTACATGTACCAGTGACGGCGGCAAAGTTGATGCCCAGACCACCTTTTGTACCATGCGACTTGCTTGTGACAGTCATCTTACAATACTGTACGACTAGCCAAATCATGGAATGTCCAGCATTGAGGGGATCAAAGCGAGATATATGATACAGTACCAGCATTCTCTCTCCACTCGGTGGAGATATTATACATCACCTTCGCTCGAGTTTCCACGGCATGTTTCAGCTGTAGTTGCCAACTGACTGATATCTCACGCAGACAGACTTCGTCTACAGCAAACGCCTCGAAGTCCGCCTAACCACCTCAAACATTCAATTTACTTGAACAGTGCCACGAGCTGACGTGCAGGGCTTCCGATAATGCATGGTATTTTTCAGCCTCCCATACATTATGGCATGTGCCACGAAATCGAGCGCCATAACTTGTGGGCATTAACTTAAGGGGAATTGCTATTTGGTACAGTAGTGGATTTGGGTAATCCTGTACCAAACCCGGACTTAGACCCAATGTCTCCATTGCTAATCCGTACTAGAGCTACTGTAGAGCCCCTAGTAATGCGGGTGCGTCTGAGTTCGTGCGCTGAGTCGGAGGATCTGCACCTCGTAAAACCAGCGCCCTTGCGCTACGCATCATGAACGAAGATACGAGCTCAATCAAATCGATACCGGTTCCCCGGGGCAACGCCAACTATTTCACACATGGACTACCATATCAATTGTGACAGTCATCCTCTCAGAAGCAATTGCCAATAATGCGGAATCTTAATGACACGCCGGATTATTGTTAATTTACGAAAATTAATTCTAGAGATCAGTACGCACAATTTTTTGGATAAATCCATACTGGAAACCAGTTTCGAAAATCACAAACCGCCACCAAATGACGAGCGAGGAACAAGATCCTGCTGCTTCGCTAATGGAGTACCGCTGGGGATTTCTCGCCGCGTGGTGGGAGGTGCTGAGGCCTTGCATCCGCTTCAGCGAGGAAGATTGGGACTTCACCCCTGACCAGTACGTGTGGCAACTCCCTGAAATCGTTCTCAAAGTCACGATGCCAAGACGCCAAAGCTCCGGCCAAGATGAAGCGGCTTTTCGGAAACAGTTCCAAGAGGTGCGAGAGGCGCTGGCGCTGCTTGCGGCAGTGGCGCATGCCGACTACGCCGCTTACGAGCACATACTTACTGAACATTGCGGGGTCAAACGAGGGAAGTATGGAGAAGAACACCATGAAAAGAATATTGCGGTGAAGTTCGTGCTGGATCTGGAGGAAGACGGCCACGAAATCCACTACGATGGTGCTGATGCTATTGAGTACGACCTTGTCCACTTCTGTGGGACTCATCAACGTCTACACCCCAGTGAGGAATATTTGACGGCGTTGAAGCAGATAGCTGCTCTTAACGAAAACTTGGAATTGGCAAAAGCTGGAGTGGACATTAAAATCCCAGTGAAGCTGGATTTCTGTGCGAAAGCCACTGGTCCTATACCTGTGGAGGAACGGAGACGGGATTATGCAAAAGCACTTCGAGATGTTGCTATGGCAGAGAAAGAGATTGCTACGCAGTGGGAAGCGCACGGTTGCAGTACAGGAGAAACGGATCTGGGCGCCGAAGAGCTTCGATGCACTTTTGTAGTGGAACCCATGTCAGCAGAAGCTGATTTGATGCTGTTAAATCGAGAAGCTGCAGAGGTGCTGGAGTACGTGATTACGGGTAATGTGTGGTTCTCTTGTTTGGGCCTGTATATGGATGTCCAACGCGAGAATTTTTCAAGTGAGCTCGAAGCTAGAAAAACCCTTGGACAGCTGCTCAGGCGTCTATTTGACAGCACTCAGCGACGTCAAGCTGACGCTCATATCGACTACTACTTCGAGATTACAGATACAACTACATGCAATCGAGAATTGATCCCAGCGCCTGGTGGTTCTTCCCAAATAGCAGTCCTTAAGTTGGCGATCGAACAGAGGATGTCAGCGAAGGACTTCGAAGCAATGTGTTCAGCGATGGTGCTTGCCCAGACGACAAAAAAGCTATCAGTCGATTTTGTCATGGACACGTTGGATAGGGCCACACGCGAACGAAGGTGGCAGTGGTTGGCCTATGGTCTGTTTTCCAGGAGGTTTCGAGTCTGCTCCTCAATCGAGACTCTAATTCTTTCGGGAATAGAGCAATGGGGTACCATGGAAATACGGGCATTCACTTCAATCTTGACGTCAAAGCACCCAGAAGAAACGCTTTTCGGTACCCCTCGCGGTCGACTTGATGAGAGAGACGCGACGTTAAGACGTAATGCACCGATGAGATGGGAATTCGACAGAGAAGGTCAACCTATCTTGGACTCGCCCCACATTACGATGGAGTGTGAAATACCATTCGTACGAACCTTTAGCGACGATGGAGAGAGTGAATGGGTGGATGTCCTTGTTCCTGGCTTTGGTCGTTGTCAAGCCCAACGCGCAAACCTGGATTTTCAGTGCGTCCCGGCACCGAATACAAGTTCAAGTGGGATTACATCGCTCACAATTGCTTTCGACTCAGAAATGGCAGACTTGGAGGGTATGATTCCCTTCATCGCATCGATTGGAGCCTCGTTGGAAAAGTTAGTACTTGATGGTCCTCAAAGCGTCGAACCACGGTTTATCGACGAGAACGCGATTATTCGAAGCTGCCCTAGTTTGCGGGAGTTAACATTTGCTCGACAATTGACTGAGGTACAGCTTGACTTCAGCGAATATCGCGCGACCAACACGCCGATCCCCGAGCTCGCGTTTACGTGGGACGACGTCTTGGAGTTTTCAAAACAACTACGTGATCCCGAAACTCCACTTACAAAATGCGTGCGTTGTCTGCGGTTTTCTCTGCTCCCTGTAAACGATCCCCCCAACGAAAACGCGCCAAGCTTTGAACTCGGCATGGATGCAGTGTTGAAAATGCTGGAGGTGAATGAAAGGCTGGAATACCTGGAGGTGGAGGTGAAGGTCGAATCACTCTTCCACAAACTCGTAAAAGACTTGAAATCCTTTCACCTAAAACCGATTCATCGACAGCGCAAGCCGCTAACAAGGAAGTGTATGCTTGCTTTCCTTAGTGTACTCGCATCAAGAACGTCGTCAGCGGAGACATTCAAGAAGAAAAAGGTAGATGCGCCCGAAGTTTTCTTTGCGGAGATTGATCATCATGTGGTGGCGAAGATTTTTTCTTTTGCGGCATTTCCTGTTCTTCGAGAAGTTTTCTTACGGTACAGCGAACAACAAGCTCCGCACGTCTGGCCTTGGTGGATGCTTCAAGGACATGACGGACAGGCGGATCAGTTTTAGAGGCTGCGCTCCGTGAACTATGGCGGCTCTACTCTCCTTTCAAGTGAAGTGGTAAGGACCACGCGAGCCAAATGTTCGTGTACGCCGTTGGAGATGGCAGGGATTTGGGGGGATCTCGTCGAATGCGGATTCGAATCTCCAGCAGCAGTAAATGTAGCAGCGGCAAGCAGCTATGCAATGTGTTGCTGGTTGTCGCGCTTTAAGCCGTGACGAGGTACGAAGGAGTGTTTTTTTTTCATTAGCTCTTGAAGGCTTCGTGTGTGCAGCGTCAAGACTAACCGGGCGAGTGCAAACTCAGTATACTGTGCGTATACTTACAAATTCGTGTGCTTTTGCTGCAGTTGTCAACTGGGTGAAATAGTCAAGTTTGATTCCACCAGCCCGCATATAAGTGTCTAAATCAGTCTGTCCAAATTTACGTTTAAGCTTGAACGTAAATAAAAGTTTACTGTTTGAATCCCAACATTGCTACCACGAAACCGAGCCCAATAGAAACGTTTCTACTTATCACGACACATTTCAATCACTTTTCTACAGTCCCCGACGACAATAATGACCAGCTCCACTCACCCGTTCGAATGGTACGGCCGCCTTCGCCGCTGCTAGCACTCACCCCACGTAGCAGCTAACCCCGCGTTGTTCGTTTGCTTCATTTCTCTGCCACGCAGCGAAATTAGTTTGACGTTCCCTGAGGAGGTGGACGCGCAGTACGTGCTGCAGACGCTCGAGGTCGACGACGAGCTCCAGCCTGACAAAATCCACCGCACGCTGACCGTGAAGGGCGCAGAGCTTCACGTGTACGTGCTTGTGTCTACTAATCGGAGTGAGGTGCTGTTGAATGGGTTGCATGGGGGCTAGCGCTCATGAGTTCTGGCGTGGTGTGGTGACTGGTCGTGGTGTGTTGCAGCCACTTCGAGGCCACGGAAATCAGACTGCTTCGCGCCGCCGTGTCTTCATTCTACGACATGGGCGTGCTGGCCGCCAGGACGCTCCTCGAGTTCAAGGAGTGAGCGGCTTCGAGAAAAAAAGCAGAATACAGAGTCTTTGAATTGGTCCTTCGCTTTAATGTTTGGACAATCCTTGAAGTGGAGACCTAAGCTGGGTGTCAGCTCACCACACAGGCGTCAAATTGGATAGATGATAAAGACCGACTGAAATGAATGACTTTGTTCATTGGTACCAGCTCTATTATACATATAGAGAACTGTAAAGCTGGTGGCTCCCTATCACCCGGAAGCTTACAGCGTCAGGGTGTTGTGGTCGTTGTAGCGGACCTTCTCACCGTCGACGCCCATGCTGTCGTCGGACTGGGCGCTTAGGAACGACTGGTTCGAGGACTGGTTGGACGAGCCTGTTCCTCGTCGGCGGCTCGGGTAGTACCTGCCGTCGTCGCTCCCGTTGTCGGTGATCTGGCTTCGGGCATTGAAATCCACTCGAGATGACGCGAAGTTGGCCGTCGAGTGGTAGCCGTACGAGTCCACCGAGTCGCGAGCCGAGAAGGCGGACGTGGTCACGCCGAGAGGGCCGAGCTCGTAGCTCTGACTCTCCGAGTCGTTCGTGTCGCTGCTGTCCACGCTGACCACCGTCTTCGATCGCGCCTTGAACCAGCCGCTGCTGTCACCGTCGAAGCTGTTCTCCGAATCGTTGGAGAACATCGACATCTTGCCTTGAGGACTGCTGCCGTAGCCACCGGCGCGAGTCGGCTGCTGGTTGCCCATTGCAGCCGAGAACGTGTTGTCAGGCTTGATGGAGGCCTGGGTCATGCCCATTTGACTGCTCGCAGAGGAGACCATGGAGTCCGAGAAGTTGACGTACGACTGCTCCATTATGGCGCACGAGCTGGCACTCGATGCTCCAGGGGCAAAGCTGTTGCTCATCATCGACGCTCCAGGAGCAAACTGCTGACGCGCAGTTGACGACGGAGGTGCAGCCACGATATCATCGTCCATGTCGTCGATGTCGATATCCTTGTGTCTCCTTCGCGAGGACGAGTTGCTGATACCGGAGTCAGTACCCGAGAAACTACCTGCGTAAGCGTCAAGTGGCACCGTCGACGGACGGGAGCCGAGTCCAGATCCCGACAATGCAGCTCCTCCTCTAGACGATTGACCTCTCGATGACGGTGGGCCTCTGGATGCCGTCAAGTCTCCTGAAGAGTTTTGGCCTCGTGACGACAGGTGCTGGCCTCGTGACGACAGGTGCTGGCCTCGTGACGACAAATGCTGTACTCTCGATGACTGACCTCTCCCCGACCTTGGCGACGTGGAGTGCGCTGCCTGCTCGGCTGTATCGTTGGTACCAAGGTAGGCTGCCAGCACGTCATACGTTGGAATTGGTGCAGCCGGTTCAGGAGCAGGAGCTGGCGCCGTGTTGTTGACTTGGAAAGCGTCGGTACTCCGCATAGAGCCTCCAAACGAGTACATCTGGTTGCGCGAAACTGGGACCCGGGTGTTTCCTCTCGAGTGGGAGGAAGCTGGAGTAGGTTCTGGTGTTGGCTCCAGCATCGGCATGTGATCGGAGTAGCCGCTACGCGAGCTCTGCGTGGTACTGTAGCCGGACATCGTGCTAGCCTGCGACTGGTATTGCTGCGACTGGTACTGTTGCTGAGACTGGTATTGCTGCTGCGGGTATCCTTGCGCTTGGTTGAATTGCTGCTCTTGTTGCTGTTTTTGATACCAGTCCACGCCATTCCCTGCTGGTGTCGATTCCACCTGCTCGTAATTGCGGCCATTGCTGTTGCCAAACTCCAGGTTGATGTCGGTGGCGTCCAGACCGGTGTTATCCTTGCCGTTCTTCTTGTGACGGCAGGAAACGACCAGCTTGTGGATGATCGTGTAGGCTTGACGCACGAACAGCAGGAAAAAGATGAACATGTTCACGCCGATGATGCCGTAGGCAACGTTGTCACGCACGGACTGCGGGAAGTAGTCATCCCTTGCCACGATGAGCATGAGGCAAATGAGCACGACCTTCAAGAACACCGACGCAATGCCGATGTAGTACAGGAACCGCAGCAAGTTGGGCTGGCGGATCAGCAGCAAGATCAGGTACAGCATCGTAATAGCCAGGATGCAAAGCAGCTGAGTGGTAGCGTCCCGAACAATGCCGACGACTGCACCAGTCATAATTGCCAGCAGAATGCGTGGCACGAAGAAGAAGCGGTTGTCGAAGTTGTACTCATCGTAGTACGCGCTGTACTTGCTGCTGAAGGCTCGTTGGTCGTGTTCATAGGTGCCAACGTCCTTGAGCTCGTCCGTGTTGTTGCCGACAACAATAATTCCCAGTCCAACCGCCAAGAGCACAACCGCTGCGAGGGCCACGATGCCCAACGCGAAGCGCGAGCTAGAGCCGTTCGCCGAGGCATTGGACGAGCCCTGAGAGATAAAGAAGCTCCCCGCCATTGCAAACATGTACTGCGCCAACAGCAGAGCGAGCACGCTGGCCCAGATGACCTTCCTGTACCATTTGCGAGCCACGTCCCCGAACGATTCCTTCTTTGACATAGACCCCACGACCGCGACGACGACCAAGTACAGCGCGTGCAACACCGCAACCACCACGACGAAAGTCACGAGCGTGTAGAAGAACAAATCGTCAGAGTCCACGCCGATCAGAGCCGCGTAGCGCGCGGGTCCGGACTCGCCCGCCGCAGCGTAAACGCCCGTAGCACTGGAGCTCGAGTCCGCGAGTCGTCGCGTGCCGTCGTCGCTACCGTCACTGCCACTGCCGCTCGAGGCGTCGCTGCTGCTCTTGATCAGGTTGAAATTGGTCCAGGACAGCTCCTTGGAGAACTGCAGCAGGAAGGTCGGGGCCCCCTCGATACGCAGCTGGCTGATCATGCCGGCGAACTGCGCCTGGTCCACGATGTGCGTCATCTCGTAGAAGCCGCCGGAGAAGCTGAGCGCCGCGGCGGCGCTGGGCATGGCCGAGGCCCAGAGCATGGAGCCTGCGCCGATGACGGCCGCGCCCGCCAGCGACGTGGCAATGACGCCCGACGCCGTGCTGCCCGCCTGCGAGTCGAGGAAGTGGCGCGTGCCCGTGGTGTTCATGGGCCACTGCGTGTTGCTGCCGAAGACGCAGCCGCTGCAGCTGTTGGCCTCGACGTAGCTGGCGTTCAGGTCGCCGATGTCCACGTCGGACGCGAGGTTGAGCGCCTGGCGGATCTGGTCCTCGCCCCACGGGATGGCGTACGTGTAGAAGAGCAGGGCGAGCGCGGCCAGGATGCCCAGCGGCAGCAGCAGCGCGCAGAGCTGCGAGAGCGCCATGCAGCCGCAGCACTTGGCGGCGCAGCACAGTAGCCCCATCGCTGCCTGCAGAGGAATGTACGGAAACTGTGTAGTGGCGGTGGACCAGGCTGAAGTGGAACTGGCTTGGGCTTTGACACGCTTGGCTGCGAGCGGATACAGAGGGAGCGGCGCCCGAGATGGGACCAAGTGCGCAAAGATGCAGGAGTTCAGCTCCCCGACCAATCACAGCGCGCGAAAACTATTCAGACCCCATTTCGGTGCCGATCCAATGTGTGTATGAGACGGGCTTTTGACGCGCTCTTGTGGCAAAGTCGCTGCCACATTTGGGAAGCGGGCGGCGGCTCAAGGCTCGGCAGATGCCATGGGACTCGAGGTGAATTCGCTCAAAGTTTGGCGGTTGGGCTCGGTGGACGGCTAGTGTTGTTGGTGTGGCCGTGTGCTGAGAATCTGCTCCGATGGCGAAGGGTAAGCGTTGCAGCCCGGCGCATGCAATTCTGCCGCGCTACTACATGTACGAGGTCGCTGCATGTAATGAGCGTTGGTTGCAGCCGCTATAGAGCAGCAGCTTACAGGAGGTATTTGCCGACTTATACAGGCAGGCCGTCTCTGCGGAGGCTCCGCAGCTCTGCGGGCTGGGCAGTGTTGGACTCGGCGGAACTCGAATCGCGCTATCAATTTCTCGTCGAATCGACGACTTCAACGTCAACCGCATGGCTTACAGACGCCTCGCCGATGCAGCGCCCATAACGTTGGCTATGTATGAAGAATGCCATACGGCCGAACAGAAAATGCCAAAGCGCATACAGATGATCCCGAGAATATGGCTGTCACAGTCTTACTCAGATGACACGGCGAATCGCTTGACGGGATCCATTGCAATATACGCCCGCAATCAACAACATAGCTGCGCTTCTGTGGCCAAGGGCTCCGGTGGCAAGGCTCCATGCAATAAACTTTGCTACATACAGTAACTTAGAAATTTAAGTCTGATACATGTAAGTGCATCGTACCACGTATTCAAGTGTGCATGTAGCATGGTACACTGGAAATGCACGCAGAGAGATACGATCGGATGAAATCCAGCACGTTGGTTTTTTCGATTGTCATCGAGTCCTCCTACAGTACACTTGTGTGAAATGTCTTGAAAAGCACAGTGCATGTACCTAGTGTGGAGCTGCAATCTTTTCATCGAGGCCACTTGCATGATCGTTTAAACAGCGATGGCACATGCAGACTTTTTATCAGTCGGTCATTTTTTGTCGTCTCGCGGATAATCAGACTCTGCTCTCAGATACAACGCGGCGCGTTGTCGAGAGTCTGATAAGGACAAGATAGCACCACGTGGGCGTGTCTTACGAAGCTTGCACTGTGCTGCACAGTGCAAGCTTACAATAGTGGTGTGCAACTTGTTGAGAGCAAAAACTACGACGACATCCCTAAAACTAAAGATTGCTGTTTGGCACAAAGCTGCTCTAACCTATGTGTACGCACGCGCTCTAGTACTACCATACAAACTGCAGTGCTACCTGACCCAAGAAGCATTCTTAGTGAGTGACCGTTCCAGGACCGGCGAGCCGCTTAGCTGTCTTGTTGATCACTGCTTGTCTTTTTTGTTGCCCTGCTCTTCGTTGTCGTTCTTTCGGTGTATGGTGCTGTCGTGAGCGCTATTACTGTAGTAAATGTACTGCAGCGCAAGGGGTCGGAGAATGCACTGACGTTTCTGTCCTCGTGAATATCGCCGCAGGGCACGCGAACGTAGACTGCTGGGAGTCGAGCAAGCACCGTCTCCCTATCCTGAGTGCTTAAGTATTGCTATTGTCACCAGTGTTCTTGCCGTTCGAATTCTTCTTGCGCTCGCCGTCTGTATGCTTGAGCCGCTCTCTTATACTGACCTTGTTTGCCTCTGGACTTGCACCCCTTCAACTGTAGCCATCTACTTCATCGTGTGGTTCACACAATATTGACATTTCAGGTGAAACAAAATGGCGGCGAGGGCCCGAGACCGCGACAGCGCGGGGCGGCTCCTGCGCGTGATAGCGGACTGTGATCTCTACCATGTACGAGCCATCTGATACACCGTTCCATTCTCTTTCCATCCGTGTAATTTTTACGCTTTATTCCGTTGTGGCTGCGTAGATGGAGGCTGCAATCGCCAGTCTCAAGCATGTCAAGACCGGAATCAGATCTGAGTCCTTGCTCAAACCCAGTGGCGGGGACGACGTTGACGTGCTGGAACGCACCGCCGAGGTGTCATTTAGTGCTAAAGAGCATAATGAAATGGCGTTGGCGATGGCTTTGTGACTAACACGCTGACAAAATGACTGTACCAGGGTCGAGTGCTGTCCTTGTCGGATCATAAGCGGATTGCGCGACTCCAAGCGGCTTTGAGTGCTGTGGCGAACGCTTACAGCGGTGAAAATGGAGTGGAAGAACCGACAGAAAGCGATTCGAATCGAAACTTGGTGCGCACTGTGGCAGGGGCTGCAATTATGCAAGTCACGCGAGATTGCTCAGCTTCTCGGACGAATTGCTGCATTTTGGGCTCGCGAGCAGAAAAACTGCTCTTTCTGCTGGACTGGATGATGAATCGTGAGCATGGTTATGTTGCCTTGGCGCGGTTAGATCGTGGCTACGTACAGCAATTACTGTTGGAGTGGATTCAACCTTCAGCTGAGAAGCAGAATCAGCTTGCTGCGTGTCTTGCCCTGTTTGAGCTGCTGCAACGACGTCGGCAGAGATTAACAAATTCCGCATCTGGACGTGAATGTTCATTCTTGTTGGGTGACCAAGTCGAGTTGTATTTGGAGGCGTTGCGGTCCACTGTGGAGAGGGGAACTTTGCCGGTTGCTGATTCGCTTCGTGTGAAACATTCAAAACTCGCGCTGATTGCTTTTGAAACACTTGTGCTACTGTGTGGAGACGTTGCAGCATACTACTCAAGCACAACTGATGCAGCAAAGATCACTCTCGCTGGTGGACAATTGATGAAGTACATGGTGGAGAGCGCGCAGTTTGCTGTAGTTGAGTTACGCCAGTGGCATCTGCACTCAACACGCCGTCAGTTCCTCGGATACGCACTGCTAAACCTGCAATCGTATACGGAAATCTGCAAAACTCTTGAGGCCAACGTAACTGGTTTAACTTCAGATGCGGTAGCGGGGCTCGATGTACTGTGTTGGCACTGGTGTGCCACCGCCTCGCTGCTTTGCACGCGCAGTGACGTATCTTCGTTGATTAAGAAAAACCAGCCACACGAAGTGCTCGCTCGACTCTTACGGAGGTGGACTGCGGATGCTTTGATCAATAAGCTAGACTCTGGTCGCCGAAGAATGGCTACCAACCCTGAACTGGTATACTCTCAGCTTCGCTATGTGTGTCTGTTGATGGATGCAGCTGGTGGGATCAAAGCATGCTCCAAGGCTTTCGAGGGATTTCCGGTGGACATGAAGGCGAGCTTCGTTTTCTTCTTTGTTTATGGATTGTCTGTGGCGAACAAAAGTGGCGATGAGGCTGCACTTCAGCTTACACTGAACGTCCTACGAGCTGTTCTTTTACCCAGTGACCCACTCCACTTGCTAAGTTCGCGAGACGAAGAGCAAGAGCTTCTTTCGCAACTGCTTCGCGAGGTCGGCAGTGATTCTATTGCGCGTACAGTATCTCACCATGACTCGCAGGCTCAAACGGAGCTGGAACTGTTTGTCGTCGACTTCATCATTTCTCGAAAACTCGTTATTACCGATCTTGTGATGTGGATGCAGGATTCTCACTCGAAAACGATTCAGGTGGGCTCATTAGTTTAGTGCGGAGTCTTGTTGGTGTGCTAACGATCAGTATCTGTCGTCTAGAGTGCTCTTTCCCTCACGAGGACATTCCTGTACCAACTCGATCGTGCAGCTTTTCAAGAACCGCTTTACCGACACTGGCGGTGAGAACAGTTGCTACCAAGATGGCTCTTTTGTAATTTGAGAGACAGCAAAAACTTAACGAAAGTGCGCTGTTGTAAATCTGCGTGTGCAGGCAGGTGCTTTCTCCAGTCGTCTTAGCCCTCCTCAACCACACCAGCCATCGCGTCCACCGGCTGGTAAGACCAGCGATATCGTCTGGCTCCACTGCCGTCTCTCCAACAACTAATGCGTTATTTTCTGCCCCCCCCACAGGTCATTTCCTGCTTGCCTTCTCTCGATCCCATCTCCTGCATTGCTGGGCTGTGCACAGCAGGGGTTCTACAAGCTGAGAACAACACTGTCACGTCGGCTCTCGGATACCTTCTCAACACATCGACGCAGCATTCTCTTGAAATCATGGTGGCATGGTTCATTGATGCGAGTCAATATGGGAGTTCTCAACTTCAGTTGATCTCTAAAAAGTCTCCAGTATCTCCCCACGAATGGAGCGACTACGCTGCCGAGCAGAGTGGAAACGCCAAAGCAAGAACCGCAGACGATGAAGACAGGAAAGAACAGCAGGAGCAATTGCTTTCCCTTTGTTTCGGTCGAAACGGGTACGTTCCTGCAATGTTTCGGTCGCTTTATGAGATACTCTGATCTTACACCATATCCTGGATGCGTAGGTGGAGCATTCACGTTAGATCATCGAATGCTCGTAGCCAAGTTTTGTCTATCCTGCTCCGCAAAATCTTCGGCTCTCCTCGTGACACGCTTCTTCTTCGAATGCTGCGTGAATTTGTTGGATGCGGCTGGGTTGACCGCCATGTATTTGGAACACTGGAAAAACAGCTCACCTCACACATGATGGTAATTACGTTTATGCTGCGTAGATTGAGAATGTGTCATTATCTAACGAGTGTATCTGGCACCTCCTTTTTGTAGAACCTTCAACGCTTAACGGAAGACACATTGAACGACAATTCTGCTTCAGCAGCTAAAACTGTCGAGGGTCTACTGTTTTCTAGGCTGGCCCCGCTGTTGGTGCTGCGAATGCTCCCGAGAGACATCTTTGGAGCGCATCCAACTCAAGCGTTGCTGGTAAGTGCTTGCGTCATAATAGGCCCTCTCTTGCATCGGAATGACAGTGTGGCATACGGTTCTCTTTGCGATTTAGTGTGAGGGCGAAGATTTGGACCACCTCAACGAGTTTATCGTCCGTCAACAGCACCTTGACGACAGAGAGTCACAGACAGCGGACTCGACATGCAAAATTCTGTGTCACATCTTAGCTCTCTCGGTAGTGGATCCGCTGGAATTCAAGGAGGTCAAGATGCTTGCCACTGAGGCGTTGGCCAAACTTCCACCACCGAAAGTGGTGCCGTTCGTCTTCGCACATCTGCTTGCTTTCTTGCGAGAGGCCGATATTTACCGCAAAGACAGCACTTCATTGATTGTGAGCGCCGAAAGTATTCCAGAAGGATGTGGGCTTGTGACGGCCAAGCTAATGGTCTACTACCTCAATCGGGTATTTGCAGAGGACGATCATGCTTACAAAGATCAAGAGATCACAATGAAAAATCTGGTCGTGCTGGTACAAATTATGGGGATACCGTGCACTCAAGACCCAGGCTTGGCAGGGAATACTTCGCTGCTAGCCGATCTGCAACGCGGGTGCATCGATTGCGTTGGATTGATACTTGCTCGGTTGGATACAGATGACAAGCCACTTAAAGTAGCGAAGACGCCCACAGCTAGTGCCTCATCGCTCGTGAACCTTTTGCTGACTTGGATTTTTGAAGCAAAACGCATGGAGAAAACTGCTGAAAATTACGAGCCAAGAGTGCAGGAGTTACTTCAAAGTCTTTGGAGTGAAGCTCAGCATGACGAACTGCCTCTGCAAGTTCGCATTTGTTGCTGCAACGTTTTACTCAGGTGCGTTTTACTTGTACCTACACCTGCCAAGTTCGCAACCATTCTTATCAGTGTGATGCTGCTTGTACTGTAGTGCCATTTCACGGCTGGAGGACAATGCTCTTGAACGCTGGAAGTCACAGGGATTCATCTCGCGGGTCGCAGTAGCCACAGAGAGTTGCTTCGAAGAAGATGTCGTTGCTGGAGGACTGCAGGTAAGGAGATTTTTTCCACATTCATTGGGGGCAAATTGATCGTTCTTACCACTTCGTACTCTGCTGCTACAGATCATCTTTTCGTTCTTGTACAAGTCCAGCGAGCTGCTCTCAGTGGAAAATAGCGATGACGTGCAACTGGTTCGCAACTGCTTTGATGCGACTGTATCCCGCCTGGAGTCTACACGGAGTGAATCCGTCGCTATGAGCGGCCTGAAGGTGGTCGGAGCTCTTGTCGGCAAACTTCCGAATTTTGTGGGAACGTTGCCACCAGCAGAAGTGCAACGGCTCATCGATGGGTAAGCACGAGTTACTACAATTGTTTGGGGGAAAAAATAGCAGGGGGCTAACGAATACTCGTACTGACGTGGTAGGTGCTTGATTTCGCTACGTGACCGGCGCCTATCGCCCGTGGTGAGCGAACTCGCTCAATCTTTGCTGCAGGCCATGACTCCTCCGTAATGGAGAAGGCAACATTTTAACAGACAAATAGTGCTGGGATTTTTGCGATGAGGGGCTTAGCTTATTTTTGGACTGTGTTGAAGTCTTTTTTTGCTTAGCAGCAGGCAGGAGGCCGAGTGGCAGCGTAGTACAGCGCCCAAGCACGGCTGAGTCCATCGTCCATGGGGCACGTGGACAGCACTTCAAACGCCTTTGCGCGGTCCAGGACGCTGTAGTTGGCGAACAGCAGAGACGTCCAGCCAGACTGATTCGCCCTCCAGTCATGCACGAAGGGCAGTTTGGAGAGCACTTCCTCCCATTCTTCGCGCACAAAGCGTGTCGGACGGGAGACTTCAAGAATGGGCGAGACGGGGATCATCTGGATGCCGTGGATGCATTCCTTGTTGGGGCTGAACCACGTCGTGTAGTCGCACTTGTTGTCGAAAAAGACACCAGTCACCTTGTTCTTGGCGAAGCCCGCGGGGTGGATAGCAGGTCCGTCATTTCGGAGCAAGAAGTACGTGTTCACTGCACGAATGTAGGCCTTGAGCATCAGCTTCGCCAGAGATTGCTGCTGGGCGTTCTCCGTCACTTGTCCATACAACGCGATTCCGTAGAGGAAGTTGACCTCCTCCGACGTAGATTCCTCGTCTTTGCCATCGGCCATTGGGGTCACGCCGTGCGAGTAGGAGTGGCCCAACCACCAGTTGTAGTATCGGAAGCGCGGGAAGTACGGGTCGGTTCCGATAGGGGATGGATTTGCCACGTCACGGATCAGCGTATCAACGAGCGTTCGCACCCTGACAGCATCGACTGAGTGGCACCAATTCGGGTCCAGATAGAGAGCCATAGCAGCCGCAGTCACGATGTAGCCGTAGTGGTAGTGGTGGTCGTTGTACACACCGTTACCGAAGTCCACGTTCATGTCGTTCTTGGTGAGAGCCTCACTGGTGATGATACCCTTGTACACTGTGTCGTAGACGAGAGGGAACGCCGACTGGTTGTTCACAAACTGCGCCAGCAATTGCTGGAACTTCGAAATGCCGTGCTGAGCCACGTCCCTCATTTCTGGATTGGTAGTGTCTGCAAGCTGCCGAGCCACGAGACACATCGTACCGAACTTCTGCAGCAACTTGCCCTTGAAGTAGTAGCTTCCTTCATGAGGTAAAGACCACTCTCCATGGATTTCATCGGCCACAACGCGGCACAAGTTGAGCCTGTCGACCTCCTCGCGAGTGAGAGAACCAGCTCGAGGTGGGTAGAAGGCAGTGCATGCCTCGACGCCTTGGCTTTCAGCCTGGGGTACGTGGCAAAGCCACGTCGGACTGGAGTTCGGCGGGGACACCAACGCGTACGCGAACAAGGGCCCGTGCGTGTGAGAATGCAGTACAAGCTCGTGCTTGGCTTCAGCAGTGGACGGATCGAGCATTCCCTGCAGGTGCGTGAGGGCGAAGTGCAGGAAGCGAGCACCCGGGTTGACACCAGCTGCCGTAGTAAGCTGCCAGCGGAACGCAAACGACTCCGAGTTGAGGGGCTGAACGGTGACTCCTCTCGGGTAGACGCCCGCACTTGCGTGGTAAAGCTGCAGAATCTTGTGGTCGTCTTGAGGCACATCAGGCTGCACTCCACTCGTGGACACAAACGCCGCCTGCACAACTCCCGTGAACTTGGATGTGGTCGTGAGCTTGTTGTCCTTGAACACGAGCGTGGTATTGCCGCCCGCATTGTAGAAGAAGTAGAGTACCCACTGCTGTCCGTTGTTGAGCGAAATCACGAAGCTGATCCCGTTCACCTGATGGCCGTCTCTAGCAGGAGCGCCGTTAATGGCGACAATGGAGTGCTCTGTGCCGAGTTGCACCTGCATGTCCTGATACTCCACCGCCGTGAAGGCCGATCCGAGAGCCAAGTACATCCTCATCCCGGCCATGGCAAGGTGCACCCCCATGTCGTCCCAAGCCTGGATAGTAAGAGGGGGCGCTGCACCCGGAGGCCCCGCCAGCTCCACAGCTGAGAAGATCCAGTTCTTGATATTCGGCGGGTAGAAGTAGAAGCGCGGTGCTCCGTTGTCATTGACCGGTCCGTCCGTCCGGTACTGCAGCAAATAGCTCACCGAGAGTCCGCTACCAATGGCACCAGGTTGCCCCTGCACCACCTTGTACGTATACGGGCCCGCGAACACGGCGTCACTCTCGCGCTGTCCGTCCCACGCCAGTAGGTTGCCCCACCACTCGTTCGTCGGAATGGGTCTCATCCGAGCTTCCGGGGACAGGAAATGGGGCGAGATGAGCCTCTCCAAGTCCCCCGTTGACCGGGAAATCGGCGGCGGGGGCGGCGCTGACACCGATGGAGCACTGGGAGGTGCAGGGGGGAAGAGATCGTACGACATGGCGGTGGTGGGGCGAGTCTAAAGGAAGTGAGAGAGGTATCTCGGGCTTAAGGGGTACGTGGCTGCTTCGAAAATGAAGATCGATTCTGATTTTCTGAAGCGGGATCAATTACTTGTCCGGATAATGAAATTATGACAAGGTTTCACTATGCATCATCCGGATAATATCTGTACTTGTCGCATTTTGTATGTGGGTTAAAAATCCAGGATGAACTTCAGGTATTCACTTCAATGTCGGTGACCATGGCTGACTGACTTTACGTAGTGCACCCTCCGTTATCGCCACGCCAGCACTTGACGGTATCTTGTTGCAGGAAGAGTCCACCGCGTCCAGCTCGAACGTTCAAGCATCTGCGTCGTGTTTAGCATCGTGAATTCAATAAAAAAACTTATCCACTTCCGGAAACTTATTTGCCATCCCCATCTCTTATCAGCCACGTAAAGTGCTGCACCCGGCACCAAAAACAACATCCGTCAGAAAAGTTAAAAATTCTTACTACTGAAGTAATCTCCAACGCTTCTCCACAGGCACAATCGTACGTACGTAAGAGAGTGCACGAAGACCCCCCACAACCAACTTTCACTGCATCATTTTCATTAAGCATGATGACGCAAGGCAACGACGTGGGCAAGATGAGTGCCCATAAGTCCAGGATTGTGGCTGTGTTGCTGTATTTTTGAAGCGCATTGAGTCGTTAGCCAGACTAGTGGTCGATTATTTTTTTTATCATATCGATCAAAGGTAGCTTGTGTGGAGGTACATTAAGAAAACGATCGGGGGTTAATGTCAAGCCTCGGGCCCTGATGAAAGTGACCGATTTCAGATGCGTTTTGAGCAACTTGGTGTATGAGAGATCATTTATTTTTAATAACGTTTTAGTACCAATAATTCATACGTCGTTCATTCATCGGATCAGTCTAGTTTCATTTTTTTCTCACAATAACAACAACCTTTACTATCCTGAAGCACTGCGCGCAGAGTGATTTGCAGTGATGTGTCCTCGTTCAAATCAATACCGGTACCTCAGAACACAGTGGATACTGTGTATACTTTTGGTTATGAATACAGATATCAAAAATAGTTGGTCCAGTTGAATCTGCGTGACAGTGCAGGTGAGTCACTATATTTACCTCAAAATTATCCTGGTTCATCGCTACATGCTTTCAACGTTGCCAGAAAAGCTGTATTCTTGGATTCGTCAAGGCACACCACTTTTCTTTTTCAGTTTAACCTCGCTGGCACTTAGTTGAAGACGGCGGGGCAACGTAAAGCTAACAACCATGGCTGCTCGACCACCAAGTTCATGGCTGGTGAGATTTGCGCGGAGGAAGTCTCTTCGCGTAGAACAAAGCGGCCACTACTCTGGTCAGCGCCTGATCGCGCTTCAGAATTACAGCAAGACAGTCACCACCCTGGAATTATCGGCACTTATCCTACTGACACCGCTGCCTTGCATCATCGCCGTTATTCTCGCTGATATCACACCCTTACAATCACCACAAGAGGGGTCGAATGCCAACACCGTTTTCTGGTGTCGCGCCAGCTTCATCGTATGGCTGTATACACTTTCATTTGTCGTACAATTCAGTGAAATGCTGCCTGTGCTGCCGATGTCTCGACGACGTTGCTTTGGAATAACTGTTTTCGTCAGCGTTGGCTGCATGGGGTACACCTACTCGTTATCTCTCCTGATTGGTTTCCCAGTTCCTTTCATGATGGTCATGGGAGCCCCCGTATGGATGACGTTGCTCTTGGGATCGCTTACTGTGAGTTGGGGCCGCCATATTCGCGGCAACAGCGCCTTGCAAACTCAAATCGTGGATGGGCTCAAGATGTTCGCCGTCCAAATGTCTATGATCGTGGTCTACCCTTTCTACATTTACATTTTCTCTAATCTATCGTCCGTGAAGCAAGCCTGTTTCTCGCTTGTCCTCCTCGTTATCAAGATGGCCATCAAGAATGGAATTAGTTACTACATTCGATCCAACAGGGATATGCAGCCAGAAATCGTCGTCTTCAACGTCGACGTCTTCAATGCGCTCTTCGTGTCGTTCTCCATGCAGAACTCGACGTCGAAGCTCACTGTCATTGTCATTATGGCGGTTGACTTTGTGCGCATGACAAGCTCCATTCGGGAGGTACTCCGGCTAGCCCAAGAGCTCAAGACTGTGGAAAACCAAATACACCTGCTCAGAAATCTCGAGCCGGCCAGCTTCCAAGCGATAGATAAGCAGAAGAGTGGGCTAGGCCGAGCATGCAGTATTGTAACCCGACGCTCATACGCCTCCAGGAACGTTGATCTGCATCGACTACCATCGAAGAAGAGCCCCAGAACTCCGGTCAAATGGCTTTTCCGAGCGGAGAAGGTGTTCCCACACCAAAATTCGTACGAACCTGCCAGAGCAACCCGCACTTCGACGCAAAAGCCCAAGAATGTCGAATACCTGAGACAGCCCTCACCGACAGTAAGCGGGTGAAGCATTTGCCACGTCCGCTCACAACAGAATCGCAAAACACCTTGGTTTTCATGGAAAGGTTGTACGCCAGGAAGATGCTAAATCTCCTGTATCTCGTCGAGTTCACGATTCTCATCGAGTACATCGAGGTCATCGTGCCTGTTGTCTACTGTACGTATCCGTTTTTGTTTTTCACGTGTTTGATGTCATAGTGTAGGTAGTATCTCACGAACACGTTCACGACACAAATGCAACTCCAGCGATCTACGTCGCCACCATGTCGTATCTCCCGAATCGCGTCTACTATGCTCAACTAGCGAACATGGACGCCGACAAACTGCGGAGCACGCTGTCCAACGTGCTTCTGTATGGATTTCTGGAGTTTGTCTCGCTCGTTGTGCTCACGATCGCTCTGCAAAAGACGATGAAGTACTCGCCGGTTCACCAGTTGGCGTTCGTGCTCCGGGGCCAGTGGAGAATGGTTCAGTCGAAGCTGGTGCTGTGGGTCGTCTACGTCGTGCAGTCCTCGCTGGTACATTTTGGTACGTACAGTTGTGTGTGCAGTTCGCTGCGTGTTCGATAAGTTTAAGTTTCCTGACAGTGCTGCGTTTGATGTGGCCGTGCAGGCGCCGACTACAGCTTTCAGTTTGCGTGGCTGAGAAACGAAGATGGTGATACTCACAGCGTTGCAGATAGTTTTCGTGGATCGTAAGTGGCTACGTTGTGCGAATCATTCTACCCAAACGCACCGTGTTGAAGCACTAGAATGCTCATGTAAAGAGGTCCAGAGTACCTTATATAGAGGCGCTAATCAACTTTGCAAGCCGACACCGAATTGCACGCTACGGTAGACCTATCGATGGTAGTGCTTCATCACAACGAGCTGGATCGCACTCTGTGGGGTCCCGCGTCAACTGTTGGCCGCTCTCGAGTGACAGACACCGCAATCTACATCCAGCTGGTAGGAGTCCGACTGATACGATGGCGCTGAGAACGCAAATGTTGATGAAGTGGTGTGGCGTGGTTGTCTGTATATAGGCTTTGGTCGCGTTACTGGGCATAACGAGCGTGCTCGACTATGACAAGCCAGAGGCAGTTCGTCTCGCAGCATCTGGGGTCGCGCTGCTAATGTACTTCCGCAGTACTGCGCTGGTAAGGAGTTTATACAGTGCATGGAAACACGAATTGCTGAATTGGAGTCTAACGTGACGCAGTTCATTCGCCTGATGATGTTCGTGTGTGCGATCGTTCTCTATGGAGACGTGTTGGCCCCTGTCGTCCGAATTGCGAGAGCGGGAGAAGTGCTTCCACTGCAGACTGCCAAGTTGTTGCTCCACTGCATTTGGATCTGGAACATGGTACGCAATGAGCGAGACGCTTGAATGGTTGGCTCTTTCGTTCGTGTCACTGACAGCATGCCGTATCTTGTGGTGCCCTCAGCTTCGGATTCTGTGCGCTGTCTTCCGGTCGGGAGCACTCACGTCTGGAGCGAGGAAGAAACATCCGATGCAAGGAGCGCGCCGCATGCGTCCGAAGGTGGCGTAGGGAGACCGAAGTGCCAAATCTCGCTCGTACTAAATGAAATTGGCTACTTCAACTTAGAGACTCGACTTGAAGAAGTCGAGTCCTGTCAATCGTTTGTTTTGACGTGTGAACCGGGTTATTTTTCCGGCTTGCCTGCATGGTACTCTGTGTCTATTCATTATTTACGGATTTATTTTTTTGCTGCGACCTTCGGCCAACATCTCATCTGCGAAAGGAAACAATCACTCTCATTCCGCATCCGTTGACCAAGAGCGCGAGTGCGCACTCGCACCTGAGCACGATGCGGGGCGGCCTGTTCCTCTTCCCGCTCTACGTGGACCCACAGGATGCCGCAGCTGCAGATGCACGCGAAGAGATGCATCCTGTAGCCTCGCAGCCAGCAGCACACACTGAAGCTGTCAACCCGCAGCGGTTGGCGACGCTCATCCGCTCCTCACCCACCGGCAGACTCGGGTGCGAAAGTCTAAAGCCTTCACAACTGTAAAATCTCAAATACTATCTACTGACCAAAGGAGGGTGAATTCTGCTCTATGAATGTGCTGCCTTACTGTTGCAGCTCAGCCGACGAGACGACAGAGATCGACGCTGACGTGTTGAACTCGATGCCCAAGTGGGCGCAGGCAGTGGTGCAGACTGGGTGCTTCAATTGTAAGTCAATGACGCAGCGCTATGCACTAGCTGACTTCGTCTTGCAATGCGCGACAGTTGTAGAGCTAACGCTTGGGCTAACCGCTTGTGTGCTTGATGGTGGAAGCTGGAGCTGTCCAGGGTCTGAAGCCATCACCTAAGAACAGGTTGAAGAGAAAGTTAGAGCTGCAAGGAAAGCAAGAATGCGAGCAGCCACAGAAGAGACGGTCATTTGGCAATTGTGTGAGTGCTGAGAGCCCGATACAAGATGAGAATGGCGAGCTGCAAGACTGTCTGGATGAATTGAACGCCGAGCCAGATGTGGATGTCGAGATGGATGATGAAGACGAGCTTCCGACGTTTTCTACTCAGGCTGAAATTGCTGCAGATAGTGTGGAGAAGTACGCAGATTTGCTGGAGAGATTGCTTGAAAAGGCGACACAACGTCAGGGTCTGGAGAATTTTGAACGTGACAACTTGGGCGTATTTTCGCCCCAAGAAGTGAAGCTGCTGTTGCAGACAATGAAAACGCTGGAAAAGAACGACTGGATTAATGAACTGGATCCAGCAATACTGATCGCATTGATGAGCACTTTGGACGTGCAGGTTCGGTTGGGATTAGCGGTGGATGTGCTCGGTGCAGCTCTACCAAAAGGCGAAGAGGGCAAACCCAAACAATCAAAGGTTGATCGTAGATTGGTGTCCAGTATTTTGACGTCACTGGATGTCGCAATTTGCGAGCTTATTGTGATGACAAGACCCGAGATCGACCGACGGATTCTTTCTGAGGAGAATCTCGAGAATTGTTTTCAGCTGCTACATCACATCACTCGCCGACTGATACTCCCATGCATCGACACCACGTACGTCACGACTGCTTCCACACCCGTTGCTGAAGAAAAAGGCAGACGGCGCTTATCCGGGGCCAAAATGTCCAGCTCTTCCCGAGTAAATTTGCGTGTGAACAAACACATTCGGAAGGCTGTTGATCAAGTGTCGCATGTCTTCTGTGAGTTCTTGGATCACCTCGCAGCTCTAGTTTTGAGTGTGAAACTAGCGGATCGATGGGTGCTGCCTTTGTCTACGGCAATGGTGGAATTCTTCGCTTTAGAGCATAGTCAATACGCAACGTCATTGCAACAAAGTGCCCTCGCAATTTTGCGAGCAGTTTTTAAGCAGTACAAGCCCCACCGAGATTCGTTGCTCGAAGATATTGTGGCGGTCATGGTAAAGCTTCCTACAACAAAACGGACTCTTCGAACGGTGAAGTTGGCGAGCTCAAGCGATTCAGTGCAGCAAATTTCAACACTGGTTGTATCGATGATACAAGCGTGCGTTCCTGCAGGAAAGCTTGAAGCGGTGGAATCCGACCCTGTGTTTCAAGAATCGTCTGAACCTTCGTCTACACCTGATACCGTCAGTGAAGAGAAACCTTTGAAGATGGATATTGTGGAGGCTGCGCTGGGGGAGACGCGTAATAGTGCACAATCGCTTGTTCGGACTCTACTTAAGGCATGCTGGAAGAAGAACGAAGATCGTGATAATCGCGTCGTCTTGGAGAACTTCGTGGAAGATCTTCTCGTGATGTTTGTACGTCCGGAATGGATTGGCGCGGAAGACGTCCTCGAGGCATTATGCTCTTCATTAGCGAGTGTACTGCACGCAAATATCTCCGCAGACGAGAGAAATCCTGACGCACATAAAAGTTTGGCGGCGCTCAACATAGTCGGAAAGGTATGTGCTGCAATCAAGCGCTACCAGAAGAAGGTTGATCACAGTGCCCTAGTTGACGACAGCGACTCGACTGCAGTTGTGGAAGAGCATAAAAACTGTCTACTAGAAGCAATTGTTGGCAAAAAGACGCGGTCGAGAAAAACACTGCCGAGTGCTTGTAGTGACTTGGTTGACCTGTTAGCCTTCAAGCATATCGTCGTGATGCATCAGCAACGGAAAGGTTCTGATCAGTGCGATTCGAGGAAGCTGCTTCTTTTGAAGTTCATGTCGGAGGCAAAGGTACATTGGAGTGATCTCGAGTCAGCGTGCATGGATCGTGAATATATGCTATGGAAAACGTTGGCGGTGGAGACTAAGGGGGTTACTAATTCGACATTTAAAGTGGCTATCCCTACGACCGAGTTGGCACTAAGAGCGAGTTTGCAGTTAGCTGTGAAACGTCGATTTTGTGGTCTTTTCGATGGCTTGCTTGTGCACATCATGGCTTTGCTCTCCAGAGCTGCACCAAGTCTCAGAGCTCGAGTTATGAAATGCTTGCGAGGGATTGTCGACGTCGATCCGATGCTAATGGCTGAAAGCGGAGTCCGGTCAGCTGTTGAGAGGTGTTGTTCAGATGAAAAACCCTCCGTTCGCGAAGCAGCCGTGGATTTGATCGGTACTTACGTACTACTGCAGCCCCTTTTGGTACGTACATGGGCCGTTCCACTACGCGCTGTCAAATAATTAACCATGATGTTTTTATTATGTTACAGTTTGACAAATACTTTGATGTGCTGGCTGAGAGAATGCGTGACAAAGGCATCAAAGTTCGTAAAAGCGTGTGCAAAATTTTCAAGATCGCTTTGACATCGACGCAAGAACAGCCGCATGATGCGAATTCAGAACAGGAGCTTCGCCGCAAAAGTGCATGCATGAGATGTCTTGTTGAACGAGTTGGAGACGCTTCTGAGGATCAAGGAGTGAAGAACTTTATCATTGACACTTTCCAAGAAGTTTGGTTTGGATCCGAGCTTTCTTCCTCCAAACTTTCGAGCCCTTTGAGTGAATTCGGTGGTGGAAGCACCTTACCCCCAGGCTGGACTGCTGTGGCAATCGAAGATAAGAGCGATGCTGCAGAAGTAAACGCAAAGTTCGTGTCTGATGATGGGTTCGTTGTCAACTCCGTCGAAGAAGCGTGGTCTTCGTATCGAACCCCAATGGTGACGCCAGCCAGCGTTGTGAAAATTAACGATGCGAAGGTGGATAACAGTTCTGAAGTCGTAGCTACCATTGTTGAAGTCATTCACGGTATGCCAAACCTCGGGTGGTTTGCTGAACTTTTGAAGAGGCTGTTGTGGGGGCGCAACAATGGGACGAGGGAAACGGCTGTGCGTTCTGTGAAGAATCGATCGGCTGAAATCGCAATTGCTGAGGACCGCTCCGAAAAGATAATTGATCGTCTCGTAAACTGCCTGATGGACCTACAAGAAGGCACACTTCTCATTGGCGTTTCAATCAAAGATGGCCACGAACAATTCGTGGCGTGCATGACTGCACTTTCTGTTTTCTGTGGAGCGAAACCTGAACTATTGACTCGCCACCTGGAAACTATTCGAGTCTATCTGAAAGAGGAGGATGCCAAGATTCAGAATTTGTCGGTCTCAATGATCGACAGCATTTTGCGTGTGAAGCGCGTTTCGCTAAGCATTACTTCGAGGTTGGAAGAAGACTTGAAGTATCTAGTTCTGAACTCGCCCCCAAGTGTTGTCGGTCCGAGTGTCAAGTGTCTGGCAACTCTGTCTACGACAACAAGAAAAGCACCAGTCGTACTGCTCAAGTTGCTGGAAGATTTCGTACTAACAATGCGGCAACACAAACATATCAAATCGCTATCCAGGTTGTCGGGGGAAGATGATCGTGCTCTGCAGCGTGCATTATTTGCCGCCGGAAAAATTGTTGGCGCGACAGACATGGACAATATCCAGGAATTGGAACGCGAGGCGAAAGTACTGCAAATTGGAACGATCACAGCATCACTTTATGAGTTGTACAAGCAATTCGTTTGTGCGCCAGATAACGATAAATGCTCTGCTATGGCTGTGCAAGGCATGGGCTTCCTGTTTCCTATTCGGCCGCGTCTGTTTCTACGGGCCCAACAAGATGAGTTGTTGAAGCATCTTCTTACGCCACCATTCCTTCGGAAGAAAACAAAAACGTTTCAATGCCTTGTCAGCATGAAGGAGTTACTGCTTTCAGAAGAGCAGCGCTTGGAAAACGGGATGGCTTCACGTTCGATGGATCGATCGAAGAGTAAAAAGCAGCAAGTTCAAGGTGACCAGGAAGCCGACGCCTCGTTGATAGGAAGTGTCATGCAGGCAGAACTGGACAGTATATTACTACTCTCGGTGCAGAAGATACCACAAATTCGGAAGGAGGCTGTAGCTTGCATTGGGGCTCTACTTACCCAAGGCTTGGTGAACCCATTACAGTGCATTCAGAATTTGGTGGCTTTGGAGACCGATCGCGTTTCAGACGTTCGGGACGCAGCATTTTCTCAGTTGTTGGCTCTGTATGAACGATTCCGGAGTGAAATTCATATGCCTTTGATTAAAGGTATCCATGGCTCTTACTCGTTCCAACTGAGCGTATATGGCAACGCAACGGCGTTGGGAATCGACGACAACAAGGAGTACTGCCTCTTTGGGAGGCTGTACACCAACTGCCTCAAACCAACTAAATCGCACGGATTGCTACTTCTCAAGTCATTGGTTAACCAGTTTTCTGATCAAGGAAGTGTACTGAAGCCGTTGAAAGCTACATTAGCCACCGACAACAGCAAGAACTTCGCGAGCAGACTGAAATATCTATTCTATCTGGCGCAGATCATCTCGACACTGCCGTACGATGTGGAGGACGAACCTTTGTACGTTATTTATTTGATCAACCAGTACGTGAGCCTTCGACTTGGGTACGTCCGTGCATGCATATGTCCCATGTTTTGTTTTATTAAATAAAGAGCACGCTGACATCTCTTCTCATGTGCAGCCCTGTGCTGGATGACATGAAGGAGGCCTTTGCGACGGCAGGCGTGGCACCAGATCAACTGGAAGACGAAACAGCAGATTTGTCGAAGATGAGCATCGACGAGTATCGCCCTCTAAGCTCGCTACCAAGGTCGAAGTTGGCGGCGATGAAGGCCAACGGGTGCATTGCGTTCGCGCTTGCTCTAATGCTCCGCCTGAAGTTTGCGCTCAAGCGCAATTACCAGTTGGACAACGAGAAATGCGCAACGTATAAGCCATCGTCGAGAGATCCTCCGGTTGAAGCGAGGGAGCGCTCTCCAAAGAAGCTTCTGCTGCCGTCAGTCGATGACTTGTGCCAGCCAGATGATCCTATTGAGCTTAGCTGGAACCTCTTTCTGACTGCATGGCTCGCATCTCGCAAAGACGAAAGACAACTGGACGTTGATCTACAGGGACAAGAAAAACTCAAGGCCTCTCCGAAGCGTCGACGTCGCTCGCGCAAAGTTGTCGCTCGGAAGCAGCAGCACTCATCGGAGAACGATATCAACGAGGACGACGAGTTCGTCGATGGCTTCGCCTGATTTCAGAGCATGAAGTTTTGACAGTTTTGAGTGCAACTTCCGCACAATAATTATTTGAGTTTCTCTTATTCACCTTCGTCTTGTGTACTCATCACCGTGCTGACTCGAGATCGGACCGTCGACAGTTAGGCGTCGCCGCTTCACGTCCAGCGTCCGAAGAAACACGCCTTCGAATTCTGCCAGCTGCGCGTTGTACAGCGTGTCCGGAGTCACCACAGGGTCCACCAATTCCAGTCCATCATGGAACAGCTCCAGCAACCGCGTAAAACACCAGAAGCGTTCCGCCTCGTGCGTCAACACTTCACACACCACTCGGGCCACCCCCAGCAGGAAGTTGGGGTCATCCATACCACACAGCATGGGCGCGTCGCACGCAGCGATCTCCCGCCAATAGGTGCGATGCAAGTGCACTAACCTTTTCAGATCCTGCAGCGAAGGTGGCATCTTCGTTTCTGCCACACTTTCTCCTTCTTCTTCTTCCTCCTCCAGCAGCTCCGAAAAGTCGTAGTACACTCCTGCACCTTCGTCGTCCTCGGACACGTCTTTAGCTTGGAGAACTTGTGCTGCCCCCACCACATCCTCAAACATCGCGCATCGCTCCTTCAGTGCAAAACTCCACAGTCCGGGATACGGCGGCAGCACGCCGGCCAGCAGCAGCCAGATCCGCGCTCGATACGGCGGCGCGATGCCCAGTTCCAGCGCCAATTTCAACAGCTGCGGCACGTTCACAGCCCTCTCGCTCAGCAGCGCCGCGAACGATGCCTCCACGTCCACAATGTGCTGCACCACAGGCACGCCCAGCGTCTTGTAGTACGTCGTGCGGAAGTTCCGACTCAGCGCCATGGTCTGCGGTAGTCTAACAAACTACTGTAGCTTTTCAAATTCCAGGATCGGGTTCCCGAAATTCGGTTACGTACGACGCAAACCCAACTTCTCATTTCTATGTTCCGGGACACCAACTTCAACTCTTTCCACGGTTTTCGAAAGCTCCTTCTCGGATCCAACCTCGCTGTATCACGGATATTCCGACAAGTTCTCTCTGCCTCCTGATCGATGGTCGCGTCGGCGCGCGCGCTCAGCCCCAAGAAGCGCCAGTGGCTCGGCGGCGCGTCCTCCTCTCCGCCCAGCAGCAAGAGCAGCAGGCGCGCGCAGCACCCGCGGCTGCTCCAGTGCCGCGCCAGCGAGGGCTCCGCGGGCGAGACGGACAACGAGAGCCTCGACCTGGAGGACGTCGACATGGACGAGCCGGCTTCGTCGACGGCCAAGGCCTTCCCGGGCGGCATCCAGACGCTGCCGGACGAGCTGCTGGCGCTGGCGTTCGCCCAGTTGGACGGCTGCTCGCTGCTGGCGTGCGCTGCGACGTGCCGCGCCTTCCGCAGCCTCACGTTCGACCGGGAGGTGTGGAAGCGACTATGTGTCAAGCAGTGGCCGACGCTGAGGACGCAGCTACTGCCCCAATTGCCTGGAGCACCGGACTATGATGTACGTGTGGAATGCTGTATTTTGAGGGTTTTGTGGGGTCGGGAAGAGATACGAGAGCTGAGATATCGTTTTGGGTACTTTTTTGTTGATTCTTTTTTTCACAGTTGGTGAGGTTGTACGGAGGCTGCTGGAGACGTTGCTTTCTGGAGAAGCATGACAAGGAGCAACGGGCCGAGATATCGGTGAAGGTGCCCAATTTTGCCAACGTGGAGGCCATGAGGGACGTGGATAAAGTGGTGTCCGATACTTTCACAATCGGAGAACATCGTTTCTGCCTCTGGGTGTTTCCGAACGGTAACCCGAACGAGGCCCAGTACAAGGGTCGCGTACTCAGTGTGTACCTTGTGCTCACGGATCTGTCTCGGCGTCCTCCGGACTGGCTCACGTGTGCCGTCTTTTCGTTGCAAGTGGAAAACACAGTGGATCCAAGACGCCGACTGGAGTGGCATTCGTGTCTGACCGACAACAAGTTTCACAAGCATTTGAATAACTGGGGAGTGCACTCATTGGGCTCGCTGGCTATGCTGCGTGACCCTCAGCAAGGTTTCCTAACCAAATCTGCTGAGGGTCAAACGGAGCCCACTACACTGACTGTGTCAGCGCAAGTACGGTTGATGACCATCACGTTCCGCGTTGTTTTCGAGCACGATCTTCGAGGCCACCATCATTTGGGACTCGTCGATTTCTCGAACGTCGCTGAATTGGAATTACCCTTTTGCTGCTCATTGCGTGATTTGCATGTGGCACTGCATGAGAAGTTCTTCGAAGTGCTCGGAGAATACAATGAAGACGAATCTGCTGTGAACCAGACCCGAGTGTGGTGCTTCAATCAGCCTGTGGTGTCAGGCCAGGCGCTTCGACCCCGTAAACTTCTTACGTGCGACAAGTCTCAACAAGACCGACCGCTCTTCGGGCACTTGCTTTGCGATGGAGTAGACATTGATGCCTATTCATTCTGCCAGATATACGTCGAGAGCAACTCAGTGGCAAATGATCTTCCGCTTGATCTGCCCTCCGGTGATCTACCAACTGCGAAGGATTTGATGGCAGTCCCGGAAGGCTACGTGTTCGTCAAGTTATTGCAGCCGGCACCTCTCAATAGTCTGGAATATGTCGGCAAAGTCCGTGTGTTTGGCGCATCGTCACCTGAAGACATCGACATGCAGAAAAACTCGGTCGAGAGCGGAGAACTCGCTCCCAGCGTCCTCTATGAGGCCGTAGCACGACGAACAGGCTGGAGTTGCGTGCAACTGGAAATGCATCGAGAAGAGATCGCTCCTACCGTTTTGTCCGAAGCGATCCCGTACCACGCGTCGGCTGAGACTGCAGCGTTGCAGCCAGCGGATATTGTTGTCTTCACTGTGAAGCCACAAGTCCCACACGGGCACATGATGCCGCAGACTCTGAAGCCTGTGTTCGATCTTTTGGCTGAGCGCTACACAGAAGCCTTACAGCTTTTCAACACCGATGGGTTATCACCACCCACGCTAGAACAAGTTGAAAATCTGGCCGAGAAACTCGACATCCCGAAATTCCGCGTGCGAAGTGCATTCCGCAAGTGTCACGAGGATGCAATAGCCACCCTGCGCTATATCATGGAGGGTCGCCACTTGGGCTTCATCTGCGACTCGTGCGGGGAAACAGATTTCACCGGAGCTCGCTACAACTGCGCTGTCTGCAGCGATTACGACTTATGTGCTGCGTGCAATGGTAGGTTTCCCCATTGAGGAAGGATACTTTCACGGTAGTATTAACCTCATTTGTGTGTTGTTCATGACGAAAGCAGCGAAATCTTGCGAAATCTCGCACCGCTATGCCAATGTTGAAGGTAAGTGGCAACGCGTGTACAATTTCAAGGACCACAAAACGTCGCACACCATGCGCAAGATGCTGCCTGTGTTCTACGGATACGACCGCAAGCACCAGTGGCGGCGGGCAACGGAGGAGCATTGCTGTATCAACAACTGACGGTCTTCAGAACGAGCAATTGCTGGATGTGCTAATCTCATGTAATCTTTAGGTTCATTCATTTTCTTACAACGTATTTCGCGTCTCCCAGCGAACAACTCGACTCGGGGGGATCGCTCCATACCTGTATCAAGTCTAAATTAGAAACAAAATATCATCGCATGCACTTGACGGTGGTGCCCACCTGCTTTCTCTTCTTGTACTGGACATGACGAGCACGTGGTTGACCAGCAGTTGGGCTGGCCTAGATCCACGCGCTCTAGATACAACCAGTGTCGAAATCCGTGCTGTCGCGGCCGACGAGGCCGAACTCGGGATACTGCTGTTCCTCCGCCCACTGGGACTCGTGCTCGATTCTACGGCCCATGCCAAGAAGCAAGAGAGAAGAAGCAAGAATCAGCCATCCCTACGATGACCCAGAAGACCAACCAGGTCGACGTCCAACGCTGCTTCAATGCCTTCCTCGTACGTACCCTTCGCTGACCCGTGGCTCCGATCGGCGTCCTGACCGGCGCTTTTCCCGTTTGCTGCTTCTAGACTCGCGGGACAGAGACGCAGGCTCTTCGATCCGTGTGTAGGAGAAGCCCTGGAACTCGTTCTTCGGTGACACTGCCAGGCGTTTGTCCTGCTGCAAGAAACCATGATCCGGTAGCTCCTTCGTGAACTCGCGGTCGAAGTTCTGGATGTCCGTCGGGCTGCGCACGCGCGGCTTGAAAGGCGGTTTGATACCACGCTTCTCCAGTAAATTCCAGTCGATGCTAGCAAAGAAAACGTGGTTCTTGATGTCCTCAACGCCCGCACCAGGGCGGGAGCCGATTCTGTACGCCGGATCGCGCTCCAGCAAGGCCGAAATTAGGCTCTTGACTTCCGAACTCAGGCCGAAATGTGCCGGGAATTTGAGCGGCGACTTCATGATCTTGGTGCACATCTGCTCGATGTTCCGGTCGAAGAAAGGCGGCCACCCCGTGAGCATTTCGTACATGAGCGTGCCGAGGCTCCACCAGTCGATGGCCTTGCCGTACTCGGTCTTCTTCTTGCGGCTGATGAGCATTTCCGGCGCCAGATACTCGGGCGTGCCGCAAAAAGTCTTGGCGCCTGAAAAGTCTGTGCAGTCCGTTTTCGAGAGGCCAAAGTCGGTGAGTCGCACGTGACCCGTCTCGTCTAAAAGAATGTTCTCCGGCTTGAGGTCGCGGTAGATGATGTCACGCTCGTGCAAGTGGCCAATGGCCGCCACCAGCTCCGCGGCGTAGAACCGCACCATGGCCTCCGAGAAGGAACGGAACTTCTTGAGGTGGAAGAAGATTTCGCCACCGCAGCAATAGTCGGAGACCATCACGAGCTTGCTGGCCGTCTGGAACGAGTACTTGAGACCCACAATGAAAGGGTGGTTAATGGAGCTCATGATGCGCCGCTCCATCATGGTGTGTCCGACCTGGTTGCGCTTGACCAACTCGGACTTGCGCAGCACCTTCATGGCGTAGATCTTGCCGTCCGTCCCGCGCTCCCGGGCCATGTAGACCTTCCCGAAGGATCCCTTTCCGAGCATTTTTAAGATCTCAAAGTCCTGCATGGTCACCATGTGTCCTCCAGCGTCCTCCGAAGCAAAGCTGTTGCTGCCGCTGAGCCGCGAAGACGTCCCGAGCGCTGTCGACGTCGATTGCACGTGCTTGGGCGCCGTCACCATGTCCACGCCGCGCGCGGGTCCGTCCGTGCTGTTTCCGTCCTCGTCCTCGTCCACGGAGCTGCTGCCGCTGCTCAGGAACTGCACCACCTCCGCCGGCCGTGGCCGCAGCGTCAGCACCGCGTTCATGTACGTCTCGATGGCCTCGCGCCGCTGCTCAATCACGCGCAGCGACAAGGACATGAAAAACTTCTTGGGCGGGAAGTAGAGCTTCCCCACCGTCGCGTACTTCCTCCGCAGCGTCTTGTGCAGCTCCCGGAAGTGGCTGTACCTCTTCTCCGACACGCGCACCGCTCCCGACTGGAAGTGCACGTACACTTGGAACACCGTATACCGCTTCTTGCTGCCACTATCCCGGTCTCTCCCCAGCACCAAGGCGCCCATGGAGCCTCCGTGTCCTCCTCGTCCGTCCTTGCCGTTCCACGTCGACGATCTACCGGCGGCTCCGCTGGCCACGGGCGAGTTGCCGGCGCTGTCCGCGCCCGCGGGGATGTGCACGCGGTCCGCTCGGTCCGTCGTGAGCTTGGACTTCCACTTGGGGATCTCCACCTTGAGGATGTCGTCGCCCGCGGGGGGGGCGGTCGGATACTCCGGGTGCAGCTGGTGCTGCGGACTCAGCTCGCGGCTCGTGGTGTGCAGGCTGAGGAAGTTGGAGCTGCGCGGCGGCGGCGACAGTGCCGAGCCCGACGTGGAGGACGCGCTGGAGCGGCCCGACGCCGGCGCGTCCGCCTGCACGTGCGTGAGCGAGTGGCGCATCTGCGCGCTCTTCCTGCTGCTGTTGCTGTGGCGCTTCTTCTTGTCCTGGTACGACGCGCGCAGGCTGCTGGGGCCGCTGGCGCCCGCGCGCACCTGCACCTGGTGCTGGAACGTGGCGCTGAGGTTGCTACGACCCGACGCGGCGCTGTTATTGCTGCTAGCGGTGGCGTTGTTGTCCGCGGGCGCGCGGCGCGCGCGCGAGTACTCGTCGACCGCGGGCATCGAGGTGGCGGGAGGCTGCGCGGAGGAGCGGAGTGGAGCGGAGCGCAGTAAGGTGGAGTGAGGTGTCGAGTGCCCGTCGGTCGTCTGCCTGCCGTCTGCTGCCTGCTTGCAGGGGGGAACGACGGGTTTCGTTGTGTGGAAGTCGCGTCCGGCTGTCTCTAGCGCTCGTGGGCTCGCTCGTATTTTTGACTCGACTTGAGTATGCGACGCGCGGTGCAAAGATGCGCTGACTAGCGGAGGAACGCGATTAACCTGAAATCAGTAGATTTCACGTGCAGTCCTTGGCATGTCATGCTGCAGCCAGCTGCGCAACAGAGAGCGCTAAGCTAGAGCAGCAGGTTCGCACCTTACGTATGACATGGTGAATCATTGCGCTGTAAGTTGGTTCCAACGGCCAAGTGCTTTACGATTCATTCGTGAGTGCAGGACTTGACGGCGTCATCAGCAGGAGTAGGTAGGTGTCGGAGTTGCAGGCACACCGGTGGCCGTTGCGGAATGCATGACACGTGAAGGAAGGTTCGAAGTACCTTGATCGATGGCCACTGCGGTGTTCCATGCATGGAGAATGGCACTACTTTGACCCGCATTTTGCAGCTCTCGTTCGGCCGATCTAATAATTTAAATTAGTTGCGCTGGAATAATCAACACGGGATCGGAAGTCCTGCGTGCAAGCTCTGAAGCTGTCTGGTGGCATCCGAAGCTTCCCTGGGGGCGGATGCTGGTCTTCGGTGCAGGGTCTTCCAACTTGGACGGAATCGGGGCGGCCTGCAATATGATACCAGCGACACCGCCATACTTTCTCGCTCCAAATCGGCCGCGCAATGTAGAAGTTGCGAGCCCTGGCCCAGACCTTCAAGCTCAACGTGGCGCCAGCGCTGGCACCAACTCATTTCGATTCAGCGGCGCGTTGAGGCGAGAGCGTTGGCGCTTGCAAGCGTTCAACCCGAGGCGCAGGCAGGTCCACCCATGGTGCTGCATTGCGGATAAGGTCTCCGCTCGTTTGACAAGAAGAAACGGCGCGTCACGCCGCAGTTTCACGCAGTGACGTCAGTGGGCTGATCCTGACTCAACCGGCGGGCTCCCTCGCACGCGCGCGGCCGCAGTCCCCATTGCGCGACTCGAGCGGCTCTTGCAGCAAAAATTCCGGCCTCGGTCGCACGCAGCGGAGCCCATGACTCGGAGGCGGTTGGCAACGGCGGGTTTCCTGTTCCTGTGGTCTAGATTCTAGACCGCCTTCTAGACTCTAGAAGGCGACGCCCGCGGCGCTGACCGCTGCTGGCGCGGCAGACGGCCGAGCAAGAGCCATCCACGCCGCCAGCTTGCGCATCGCGATGTCAAGGTTCGGGCAGACCGACTGAATGAAGCCCTCGATGGCCTCCAGAGATGGGTCGTCCTGCTGCAAAAGCCAAGGCGGAAGAACGCGTTAGTGCGGTCAGTGCTTTTCGGTGGCGTCGATGGAGGAGGACGAGATGCTGACTTACCATGCTCTCGATGAGATAAAGCGCGAGGTCGCCCTTGAAGTCCACGAACGCCAGCCGCGCGAAGAGCTCCTCTGGCGACCGTCCGAAGGCTGAACCCGGCAAGATTGCCACGCCCGTATCCTGCAACAGCTGGGCGCACAGCTGCTCGTCCGTCAAGATGCCTCTCAACGCCAGCGCCTTGCGGTGTCTCCGGAAGCACGGGAACAGATAGAAGCCGGCCTCGGGGACCTGCACCTCGACGTCCATCTTCTGGAGCTGGTAGGCGAACCAGCGACCGATGAGCTGCAGCGTCTTCTGGCACTTGCGTTTGTACATGGAGAGCTCGACACAGCTGCATAGAGCACACAATTTAGAGCGCGGAGCAGCGTTAGCATTAGATCGATGTTGATGTTGACGCTGCCTGCTCGAAGATATGAGGGGTCGTGCAACGTACTCGAGAACGAACGCTCGTCGGGCGGCATGCTGGATAGGCGACGCGACCGACGTGTAGGTTTCCGACGCCATAACCAACATGCTGCTGCGCAGCCAGCCCATGCTGGGCGGAAACAACCAGAAGCCCATACGCCAGCCTCCAGCGCCGCACCACTTGCTCAGTCCTCCGGAAACGATGGTCCCCTCCGGGTAGTACTTGGACAGTGACAGGTGTGTGCCAGAATGATGCAGCTCCGAGTAGATTTCATCGGAGACGACGAGGATCCGGTATTTCCTTGCGACCTTTGCCAGTGCCTCCAGCTGGAGTAGCCCAGCATCATTCCGCATGACATGATGAGAACGTTAGTTCGCCTTTTCGCCGCCATCCACCACAGCACGTAAAGACACAAACCTCGTCGGCCTGGTATGCGCACCCAGTTGGGTTGGACGGGCTGTTTAGAATGAGGATCCTAGGAGCATCTACGAGTCATGCCAAGTCAGTCCAAGCACCAACAGCATGGCAGCGGGTGTGGATGTTTACCTGGGTCTTTAGCGCAATGGGATTCAAGAACCTGTGGACGAAGAACGAAATGGTCTTCTGCATGAGTGGGAAGCCACATCATGTTTCTTTGAAGACAACACACAATACATTAGAGACTCGAGATTACAAAGAAAACTGCCAGCGAACGAGAACACGCACCTCCCCGCGATAGCAGCCTGCGGCGCGTAACTCGTGCAGCTCGGGTTGGGTAGCAGTAGATCTCCGTAATACACCGTTTGCAGCACGAATAGCAGTTCCTTCGTTCCAGGGCCCACCAGAACATCGTCCCGCGAGTAGTTGATGTGCAGTCGATCCGTACCCCACGCAGCAATGTCATCGCACAGCTCCGGCAGTCCGGCAACGGGCAAATAGTCGCGCCGATGCGAGTTCGCTCTACGTTACACAACCATAACCACACCATTAAGTTCCAAAGCAGCAAAGCCCTCCATTCACGCTTCCTCTTCACTAACCTGAGTTCATCCACAATACACTGCGGAATCGGGAACGGCGACTGGCCGAGCCCCAACTTGTAGATGCACTTGCCCTCCCTGATCATCCTGTTGCTTAGCTCATCCAGCGCGCTGCCTGCCGCCGTACACAGCATCCGAATCTTGCAATTGATCACCTTGCGCGGGCCTACACAGCAATCCAGCCGCCAGTCAACTCAAAGGCCCCAATCCCACCATTCGAATATCCTCAACAGTCTCCGCAACTTGTCCACCTTGGCTCGGAGGGTCCAGATGCTCCGCCGAGCGCTTGTTCCCCGTCACATTAGCCGGCTGATTCTCTGTTCCAATGGCCTCCGCCGTGTCCTCGTTGCTTGTGTCGCTGTGCGCGTTGGCCGCAGCGTCCGCCGGTACCTCCGCCTTGACCACCAGTGGCTCGGAAGGAGCTGAACCGGACGCCTCAGACGCCTCGGACGCGCGACGTTGCACTCGGCGCTGCAGCGTGGTGCGCGGCACGTCGAACTTGCGCGCCGCCTCGCGCAGCGACATGGAGCCGCTCTGCACGGCGGCGATGGCCGCCTCGATCTCGGGCGACTCGGTCGTCTGCCTCACCATCTCGGTTCGCAGAATGAAGAGCTCCGCTAGAAAATGGAGCTCTTTGCGTACCGAAATGACGCTATCTTTCTCCAGTGCGCTACCACTTGTATTTGCTATATCTTTCTATTTATAATTGATGCGATCATACAAATACGCACGTCGGAAGCCATTATTTTGCCCGCTCCATATTGAAGCTGCCCTCGGATATTTTTCCTTCCGAGCAACGGACGTCCGATGGCGTGGCGAGCGAATAATGCGCGCGCAGGAGCCCGCGCGGCGCCCTCGGCCACGCCGCGCGCCAAGCCGACCATGCAGGCCATCGCGGAGATCGAGAAGAACCGCGAGGACCGGCGGCGCGCCATGGCGGCGGCCAAGCGCGAGCGCGAGCGCGAGAGCCAGCTGAACGAGAAGCTGGGCCACCCGGGCGACGTTGACTTCCAGCGCATGATCAAGGCCTTCCGCGAGCAGAACAAGGACAAGAGCCGGCCGCACGCCGAGGCGGGCGACACAAAGATCACCATCTGCGTGCGCAAGCGGCCGGTGAACGCCAAGGAGGTCAAGAAGCACGACTACGACGCCGTGACGTGCCTCAACCCCATGGCCATCGTGCACGACTGCAAGCTCAAGGTGGACGGCATCACCAAGTACCTGGACAGCAACGCCTTCAACTTCGACCATGTAACGAGAGGAGATGGCTACATTGCATTGAAGGAGTTTTCGTGAACTTGCTAATGGTTGTCGTTGTTGTTGTTGTTGTTGTTGCAGACATTTGATGAGAGCGCGACCAATGAGAGTGTGTACATGCACGCGGCGCAGCCACTAGTCAAGTTCGTGTTCCATGACGGAGGCCACGCGACGGTCTTCGCGTACGGACAAACGGGCAGCGGCAAGACGCACACGATGCAAGGCATCCAGAGTCAGATAGCGGCGGATGTCTTTGCTCAGGCGGACGAGTTTGCGAGGCGCGGGTATCCGTTGGATATCTGCGTGAGCTTCTTTGAGATTTACGGCGGACGCTGTCAGGACCTACTGCACCGGCAGGTGCTGACGATTCGGGAAGATGGAGCTGGTGAGGTGCAGATTGTGGATTTGGAGGAGGTGCAGCCCCAGAATACCGAGGAGCTGCTGCAAGTGATCAGCAAGGGCAACAGTCTCCGCACCACGCATGCTACGGAGATGAACGACGTATCGTCACGCTCGCATTGTATTTGCCAGATCAACCTCAGAGAAAGAGGAAGCGGGAAACTCCATGGCAAGTTGTCGCTGATTGATCTTGCTGGTAGTGAGCGTGGAGAAGACACGAAGAACCACAATCGTCAGAGACGGATGGAGTCGGCGGAGATCAATCGAAGCTTGTTGGCGCTGAAAGAGTGTTTCCGGTGCGTAGAACACAATATCCGTGGTGGAATGAGCTTTCATTTTGCTGACTCTCTGGTTTGATGAGTAGAGCACTCGATAGTGGCGGCCGCGGGACTCATATCCCATTCCGAGCGAGCAAGCTTACACAAGTACTGAAGGATTCATTTGTCAACGCTAAAGCGAGGTACAATATCCTGAGCAGTTAGATGTTATACGTATGTCTAACATTTTCTTTGCACAACCAGAACGGTGATGATTGCAGCCGTGTCGCCGTGTGCCTCATCTTCGGACCACACCCTCAATACGCTACGATATGCTGACCGTGTGAAGGAGAAACGTGTTTCAGTGGATGCCTTTGACGAGAGGAATGCGCAATCTGACGCTGTGGACGTCGAAGACGTTCAATTTGAAGAAGGTGTGTGCGATTATGTAGGAAGGGGTAGCAAAAATTGATATGCGCTAACCTGCGCCTGACCTATTATGACGAAACAGATCTTGATGCGTATCAAGAGCAGGACGGGGGCGACGAAGCTGATGAATATGATGAAGAAGATGAGTATCCATCCGGAGAAGAAGAAGAAGCTGATGACGGGGGTGATGGTGCACTTGAGAGCAACGGTGAGAAGTACAGGGCCGATGCTGATGGGCGCGATGAAGTCACAATTTCTTCGCATCACACACGCTTGGGCCCTGATCTGAGCGACGACTTGAGCATTCTTCGCATTAGCCGCCGCCATTTGCGTAAGTTGTGGTCGTATTTGCCGTAGTTGATTCGTGTCTAAGTTGGTGGTTTCGCAACAGATAAAAGGAGTGGTGACCCTATCAAGGAAAGCGGGTACCCTCAAGAAGCGTGGCATGGGGTGGTAAGCTTATGATCCGTGGGTAATAGTTGCGTTACGCGCAGCACTAATCAATTTGATGTGGTTGTGTCTGTAGGTTCAGACGCTGTATGAGGAGCAGGAAAGCTTGCTCAACACGCACATGAGCGCAATTCAGGTTCGTTAAGCCGACTCAGCACCCTATTACAATCTCCGTGGCTAAGCCTAGCTCTTCTACTTGACAGGAAAGTGCAGAGCTCCTCACGGAGGAAGGCGCCATGTTGGCAGCAATTCAAAACGACGATTCGGCCAGTATCGACCAATATGTATCGCGTCTGGAAGAGGTGCGTTGCTGGGCTGAACGATGCTACGCTGAAGAGGTTTTACAACACTAACGTTGCTGCGTTAATTCACTAGATTCTAGCCCAGAAAGCGCAGACAATCAGCACGCTCAGACGGCAGCTCGCTACCTTCCGCCAGCGATGCGAGGGGGACGACGAGCTCAGAGCCGAAACCCCTCCGAAGAAGGTGTTTGTGCGCGGCGGCCACTAGGCGAAAAATGAGTCGACGTATGGATTCCTTGCACCTTCTACTACATTCTAATGCAAATGCAAATAGAGCTTTGCCTGGACGTCAAAACATGCCTTTCAGGTTGAAGTGCTCCAAGGCAACATGGTGTGGTCTACCTATATGTTGCGCGGCCCATCTCTGTGATTCACACACTACGTTGCGCAACTCAGTGTGTGATTCACCGAGATGGTTCGCGCACCGTATGGGTGGGCCACACCATGTTTGAAGTCTCGCTTTGCATTCGAGAACTCGAAGTGATCGCCGCGACGATGATGCAGCGGGGACTGGCGACCAAGCTGCTTTCGCGCGCTGTAGCAGCCACCATGGGGCAGGCAGCCCGCCCTTCATTTGCTGCGGAGGCTGCTCTATGTCGCACCGCAGCGCCGCCGAACCCCAGCCACGCTCTGCGCTCGTTGGGTTCTGTCGCGGATTCCAGCGACTCTGCGCCTAATGGATTCGCAGCTATTGCTGGGGCTGCAGCGCTCGCTGGTGCGGTTGGACTGACTATTGATGCGGCGCAATCGGAAGCGGCTCCTGACAAGAAGCAGGAAAAGGTTATTGCTTTTTGCTCTGGAATTTTGGTGCAAGTTATGATACGTGACTAATTTGTTGTTTGTTGTTGTGGCGACAGCACTTCAAGTACGCTGAGGCGGTGGATACCATTCGCCAGCAGGTATCGGAGTTCCGTACAACACTCAAGAGCTCGGAGACGCGCATCCCGAAGGCCTTTCCGATCAAAAAGATTGGCATTTCCAGGATCCGCGCGCCGAACGGCGTGTCGACGATCCGAATTGAGTTCGCATGCCCGTCGTTCGTCGACCAAGAAGCAATCCTGGGTCGGTTCTTGCTGCAGCTGCAGAAGGCGGCGGCGCCTGGATCTGGTCAAGCTGTGGAGGTGATGCCCGTGCCGCTGGACAACAACGCGAAGAAGTCTGTCGTGGAGTCCTATGAGCAGCCTGCTGTCACCTACTTGTACGCAAACGGGTCTGGGTCCTTCCAGTTCTTACGCGACACGTCGTCGTTGCAAGCAACGTCGAAGTTTGTGTTCTACAAGGATGAATTCCTTACGCAAGGCGAGATTGATGCCGTTGTTGGTGCGTACAAGGAGATTTACTCGTATGCGAATGTGAACGCGTTCTTCCGCCACGACCTTGAACAGCGTCGTAAGAATGCACTCGTCGGACGCGGGCGAAACCCAACGACAGCGACATCGGCACCCCTGGACAGCAAGGTAGGTCCTCGGGTGCTATTTGGTTTTTAAATGTGTTGTCATGACTAAATAATGCTCGATGGAATGGTTGCAGGAAGAAGCGATCCAGCAGCTTCAAGGTCTTGGCATCGACGTATTCGAGCCCACGCAGAACGAAAACAGTTTGACCTGGGATAGTCTGGTCCGTTTGCGTTGTTTGCCATCATTTTGAGGTAGAGAAACAGATTGGCTCACCCCTCATGGATGTTGTGTAGGCTGGCTACGAGAAGGTCAAATTGGAGATCGAAGACACTGTTGTGTTGGCGCTTCAAAACCCTGAGCTATACGAGCGAATCGCTCAGAAAACTCGCTGTCGCTACGAGAGCAACCGGCCGCGCGCGGTCTTATTCGAAGGCCCACCTGGTACTGGAAAAACTCTGAGCGCACGAATCATTGCGCAGCAGGCTGGAATTCCAATGATTCACATTCCGATCGAAAGCGTGGTATCGAAGTGGTACGGCGATAGTGAGAAGAAGATGTCGGCAATCTTTGATGCGTGCGAAAAGCTGGATGGTGCCATTATTTTCATTGACGAGGTGCGTGATTTGGTGACTGTGTGATGCGGTGGTACCTTGTTCTAACGTATTGGTCTCTTGTGCTGAAGATTGATGCACTTGCTGGAGACCGCTCGGGTGGTACGATGCACGAAGCTTCTCGTCGAATTCTGTCTGTGCTGTTACAGAAGGTGGAGGGATTCGCCTCTGCTAAAAAGACCACAGTCGTGTGTGCCACGAATCGGTACGTAAGCGTATATACGTTACGTTTATTTGGGATTACTAAACCTTGTCAATAATGGTGTTGATGCGTATAGCAAGCAGGATCTGGACGCCGCGTTGATTAGCCGGTTCGATCTCTCCATTCGCTACAACCTACCTGACGAGAAGACTCGGCGCGCTGTTTTTGCTCGGTAAGCATGTTGTGAAAGAAGATATCACCAAAGAGTTCTAACGCGTATGTGTTACTTGTATCTAGCTATGCTAAGCAGCTATCAGACGATGAACTCGGCCAGCTAGCCACCATTTCTCCGCAACTTTCGTGCCGAGATATCAAAGAGGTGGGTTGCCATGTTGTAGAGTTTAGCAGTAGAGTAGGGAATCTGACACTTCGCGCGCGTGTGTGAAACTTGTAGATTTGTGAATACGCAGAACGCAAGTGGGCCTCAAAGGTCCTGAAAAAGGAGGAAACGACGGAGCTTCCAACTTTGAAAACCTACATGGAGGCCGTAAAGACGCACATGGGTGGGCTATCCAGCCATGACTCTCAGCCTGATGTGTACGAGGCGTAGCTTCAGCACGTGTAATGTCGTTAAGGGATTACGTGTTCAGCCGAACGCAACTTGTTTGAGCTTTCTCGTCTATTCACTCGCCACTACTCGGTACTGATTTGGAGAAGAGCCTGAATCTGCTCGTCGAGGCTATTGCCCAGCTTGTCAATAAGCGATTCGCTTTTCCCTGCGAGAGATAACAAAGCAAGTTAAAAGAAGAAGAAAAAAAACACACACACACACATACACACATCCGCTGATCTAACGCTTCAAGAATGGTATGTACTCACGCATGACAGCCTGGGCCACCTTCATGAACTTTAGAGCCCCATCGATGTCGTTGTTGCGTTGGCATAGCACACCCTAATAGTATGTTGATTGAATGAGCCAAGAGGTAATAAGAAATGAAATTCAACGCAACGCACTTACGGTGTTCCATGCTTTGGCGACAAACCATTCCATGTCGAGGTCAGACAACGGCATGTCCACACTGTCAATGAGTTGGAATAGTTGCTCAAAGCACTTGTATGCTTTTGTTTTCGAATCCGCCAGCATTATGAGACGCCGGAGTAGATAGCACAGCTTGCTTGTGTCGATGGAACCTGCTTGAATCAGCAGTTGAAGCCTGACAATTGTCTTGCTCATTAGATAGGGTGAACTCGTTGGAAGGTGCGCAGGGCATGATCTATACCCGTAGTTAAATATTTCACCGGCTAGTAAGCGATAACTTTCGCGGACCTGATCCAGTGAAACGAGTGTCAACGTGGGAGTTCAAATCGCAACTTCATCGAGGCTTACCTCGGACGCTTCGTTGAATTTCGACGCGTACAAGACGAGCTCTTCACAAAAGATCATGCGTAAGTGACCCCGACATCAAGTATTCGTGCGAGGTCACCATACCTCCGATTTGTATGAGCTCAGGGGTGCTGTGTAATGTGGTCTTGCAGAGGTTAAGTATCGCTTTCGTGTTAGCATCGCAGAGCCGCAATTTCACTGCAATTTCTGCTTTCGCCTGTCAGTAAGAAATTAATAGTGTGAGAAAGGTTGCGATACTGCTGCAAGCACTCAATAGTCGTACCAAGAAGAGGCTGACGTCAGCAGCAGCACGTGTGTCTTCAGTAGCAAAACTCCCGAATCGCTCGATCACTTGGAGAAGTGTTATTAGCTGGCTCTTGTCCAGTCTGTCGATTTTCATCATGTCAGAGCTCACTGCAGCCAGCAAGCATTGCTTGCATCGGTGTATGAGGGGGGACTGATCCATGTACAGCTCATCACTTCGCTCGGCGATATCTGCTGCGGTGACAAAATATTTGGAATCCTCGGTGCTTCGAGCGATGTCAAAGCTGTGTAAAGATATAAAAAAATACTGTTAGCCAACTCGGCAGATCGCTTTGGCGATTTTTTTCATCATACCTCATTCTGAAGAACCATTCGAAGACTGCAGGTGGCCCAACATGGTTGCCTTGCTTGCCGCCTTCAGGTTTTGATTGCTGGAGCAACATACTGACGTATTTCAGAAACTTCTCTCCGTATGAGCCATTGGAATCACAGTTTGATCCATCTTGATCCTGGGTAAATTTGCTAAGTGAAAGTTGAGCTGCATTTTGCAGGACTACTGTCACGGGCAAATTCGCCGGATAGTCAGTGCTTCGCACCATCCCACAGAGTTCGTCCAAAACGTATAGCACGATATCTTGACGACTTGGGCCGGCATTACTGGCTAGTTTTCCGACGGCGAGCAGGTCTTCAATCTCAAAGTCGTCCCTTGCTCGTAGCTGGTTGATAGTGTGCAGTAGTTCGTCCTCTGAAGTTTGTGGTTTGGCATCTAGTTCCACTTGAAACGCTGTAAATAGTGATTGTTTAGAAGGCTCTGCGTCGTATGCCTTCTTTGCCCACTCGGAAGCTTCTACATAACGCTCCAACTGGATGCAAGAGCGAGATATCGCCCTGTGGTGCAACAATTAAATTAATATAAACTATAGCACAAGCACATTGAATCCATCGCACCTCATGTACATCGCTTTGTCTTGTGACGTTGCAGACACAGCTATACCAGCTTCTGCGCACTTCAAACAGACCTAAAACATGCTAAAGGTGTTAGTAGACGTTGCAGGGCTGGCCTGGTCGGCTAGATTCTTTTACCTCATGCTGGGAAGCATTGAACGCATACTGAAGCGCATCAAAAATGGACTGCCGAACTCGTCTGATGAATCGGTTGTCCAGGGCTTGTCCTTCACTGCAGTATAAACCAGTCTTCATCAGCCGTACATCTTCAAATAAAGTCATTCACCACGTACCGCTCCATCGCGAGTAATGCAGGTCCAATCCTTTTGAGTTCATCCATCGCCCCACATCGTTTGTCTTCAAGCGAAGCAAAGTTGCACGCCATCTCCAAATTTATGACGAAGTCGGCATCTTCGTAGTTGTCATTTAGGACGTGATAGATCCTGTTGCCTTTGCCCGAGTACGACAACCCCTGGGCGTAGATGCGAGCTCCCACGATGGAGTCGTAAAGGTTGTCCTGTCGAAACAACACCAACAGCAAGTGATGCGCTTTTTCAAATTGCTTGTTGTCGACGTAGAGTCTGATCATCGGTAGCAAGACTTCGGGGTCGCGATTAGCCGGAATTAGTTGGTAGCACGTGTCGGCTCGCTCCAGGTCACCCGATGAGCAAAGAGCTCGCAGCAAGTTCAGCAATATGTGTTGTTTAAATGAGGCGGCCAAGTTGGGCAAACTTTCATCCGCACTAGTCTCAAGTGCATCGCCAATCCTTATCGCTTCTTCAGCGAACGCCACTTGTAGCTCATGCTGGGCCGCTTTATTGTACCCATCGCTCACGTCCTGCATAAGCCCGAGCAAGGTGCTTGCGTATGAAGTTTTGTACGGCGCCAGCATTTTCAACTCCTGCAACGACGACACAATGACCTGAAGATCCCCTCCATTGTCTGAGCGATCTGCAAGTAGTTGGTGCACACGTACACGGTCCACACAAAAATCCCACAGATCGTCCACAACGTCCTCCAACTCCAATCCGCGTTTGAACTTTGTCAGACACGAGAGGCCGATTTGAGACCACAGCTGTAAGGAAGAGGAAAAGGCATCCTTCGCCAGAGCCAAGTAGTCTTCACACCTCTCGCAGTCAATCGAGGCACTTTCCAGCATGAGCATCCCAACTCGTCCAAACGAGCGCAGGACATCGACGCACTCATCCACAAACTGCATACTACTCTTGCCACCATTCCCCAGTTCATCTCCGTCTTTCGAACACCCGAGCGACAGCCCCATGATCTTCGCCGCCACAAATCGCGTCACTGCCAGCGAGTACCGCGGGAAACCCGCTGACTGCTGCTCGCCTTGTGCCTTGGACTTCTCCATCTGCGCCAGAATTTTCAGAGCAGCTCGTGGCGCGTTGTACAGCTCCACTCCAGCGTTCATTAGCCGCATCCCCGACAGCTCCAATACCCGCTGTGAGCCTAACTCGGCAACCAGGCGCTGCAGCTCCTCCAGAACGTGGCTTAACGCTGCGGTATCAGCTTCACGAATCGAGTTTGAGGCCTCGTCGGCACGAGAGAGCACCTTCGTCGCCGCCTCCACGAGCTTCAGGACCGCAGGCGCGCCGTCCTCCTGCATCTCTGCCTTGTGCGCTTACTCTCCACGCGGCAAATTGCGCACTGAGTGCGGAATCAGCCAAGTTGAAGCAGGCCTCAGGAGTGATGGTCACGGCAACATAGTGTGTCAGACACAAAACTATGAAACAGCATTTCTGTAACTGTGCCACGCAAGCGAGCAACAAGCATGCGAGGCAGGAGCGTGTTCGCCGGCGCGGCGCTAGCGGTGGCGCTGGGCAGCCCGTTGTGCGCAGGCGCACCCAAGATCGACATCCGGATCATTCCTCGCCCGCGTCCGGAGCCAGAGGTGCCGCCAGTGCTGCTACCGATCCCGTCGCGCGACCCACTTCCCGCATTCCAAGGCAAGTTCACGCTGCCCCGAAAGAGTTTCTGAAACAAATCTAACGATTTGGTCTTACCTGCGTCTTACAGGACCATTTGTCAAGGAGCTGGAGTCATTGCCGTGCGTCCATGAGGAGCGCGAGATGCAGAAGGGCAAAGCGTAGGCGAAATGATCGTTCCGACACATTTTACTCGTTGGATTGAAGCTTATCTGACACTTTTACGTTGCAGGTATACGCTGGACCTGTGCCACCTAGCCAACGTGACGATCGTGGCGAAGTTCGACAAAAAGGTCGAGGAGGAGGTTGAAGTGGAGGTGGAAATGACTGAGGGCGCATCAGAAGTCACCAACACGGCGGAAGGTGATGCGAACCCGGAGTCTCAGGAGGAGGAAGAATCGAAAATCCCCACGATTCTAGGGTAAGTTATGGTTGCGTATTATCCAGCACTGGCTGGGATCGAGCTAATGCTTCGTGTACGCTGATGACCTGAACCTTTGCAGTATTTTCCGCGGCTGGCACATCGATCCTATCACGCTGAAGTACAAGTACATGATCTATGACGACGGAGACGAATGCAAGGATAACGATCGCTATTCCATGACTGTGGAGCTAATTCCCTCCAGCAACCCGGAATCGAACACGAAGCTGTTCGGTCTGAAGAAGACAGGCATGTGCACGTTCAGGGCGTCACTGCTCACGTATGTTCCGGAAGAAGATCGCGTTGCAGCGGAGGGAATTCATACGCCGGGTGTTGTGGACATCAGTGACGCAGAATCCTCATTGCCAGTGATCTGCGGTAAGATGAAGTGCCGCTATGGGGACATCTCGAAACGTGTGCGGGATTTATCGGATCAGGTAATGTGATATTGTGGATATTGTGGAGATTCGAAGTTGGAGGGGCGTATTTGTCTAACTATCGGCGTTGCTGGTGTTGTAGATCCGAGGAGTTCAGGCTACAATGACGGCCGGGACCTCTGACGAGAGCACGCTTTTTACCAACATGACTCTAGAGGCATCGAAGAACACCCTAGAGTCTGCCACGCAAATCTTAGAGAAATCGCTGGAACTCTTCCGCGACATTGAGGACTTGCAGCGATCTTTGACGAACGACTTCCTCGGACGCGAAGAGGTCGCGAAGAAGGAGATTGCGGCGCAAGAAGCCGAAGACGAAAAGAGGGAGGAGGAGGAGGAGGAGGAGGAGGAGGAGGAGGAGGAGGAGGAGGAGGAGGAGGAAAAGGAGACGCAGCAGGAAGAGGAGGAAACCGACAATGATGTCATTGCCGCTGCTACTGAGCAAGAAGCGGAGAGCTGATCAGACAGTACCTGCAGTGAAGGAAAACAAGATTTCCACTGTTTGGTCACTTTTTCAACGATTGATAATCCGGAGTTGGTCGGTCATTGCAGGATTTGCCATTCATGTACATGCAGCCAAAAAAAGACTTGCAGTGTCCAAGTAGCAGGAATGCAGCACACAGAACTGTGGAGGTGGGGAAATCCATACTCGCAACTCGAATTCAGAGGAGTAGAAGCACGACGCGCTGCACTCTCACTTCGCCATGAGACGCTAAGGAACGAGCTGATGCGAATGCGTCAACAGCAACTCATTGAGGCCCGGAAAGAGCGGCGAGAGGAGTTGAGGTAACCTTATTTCAAAGGCAGCACCGTAGTCTTTAACAACTGAATTTCGTATCCGAGGGTCCTCGTGTAATGTAATGCAGAGCGCAGGTGCAGCAGTTAGAATGCCAGCTTCACTGCTACCAGGTACGCGCAGATGAATGGATCTTGGCTTTTCGTTTTGATACCTTGCTAACACGAAGCAGCTCAAGAAATCAACTTCTGCCTTAGAACCTGTCCAGAACAATGTTAATGATTCAAGATTGAGGGACGTGCACACAATGTTGCCTCCAACACAGCTACATCAACGCCCGTCGGGATCAAGCGAAAGTTTAATTGAACGACTAGTACAGCAGAACGAGCAGATCATGGCGCTCCTGCTCCCACGACGACAGTACGTGCTGCTTAGCACCGCTGCCCAGGCCTCGTTATTGCGGACTTATCTCTCTTTGTACGCGATGCTGCTTGCACCAAAGCGAAGACGCACGAAATTTGAATACACCAGAGATAATTGAGAAAAGAACACCACAATGCATACTCGACAAATCGCCGACTCCAAACAAGATCAGTGCCACTGAATACTCTGAAGAACATTCTCATCCTTCGGCTTTACCCGAAACACAAAGCGAGTCACCAGTTAAGAAGTCAGTATTGACGTTCCAGACACCGACAACTCTATCCTGGCTTCCAGAGTTCGAGTGGACAGAGGAAGATGAACTGGTACGCCCTGCGGAACTATTGTATGTTGCTACTACTTCGAAGTACTACGCTAACGCTATGCTTAGACACTTGATAAACTTGAAAATGATGCAGAAACACTTTCCGATATCGGCAATGGTACACTGAATCCGAACAACAGCACACCAGAAGACGGTACTGCGGCTAACACGACGGAGACAAGTCCCAGTACATCGAAAGACCAGAAAGCACGCGATCGCCTTGAGAGTCGAAAGAAATTGGAGGCCCTGCTTAGTGCTTCGCTCAAGAACGCAAGCGGAGCGATTCTGAAAAAGCCACGTTGGCGACTGGAGTCCGAAGCTGAAAGTGACGATGTCTCCCCATTCGAACCCGAAGAAGCCGAAGTCATGGAGCCTGTTCAGGTCTTCCGTGCATCCGCCTTAGCTGTTCTGTATACTGTGCAGTTGAAAAATATGCTGATGGCGAAAAAACTAGCCGAAAAGGAGAGCGCGATGCGGGTAAGCTTTCTCTCTCTAATGATGGAGTTTCTCATCCTTCAGCTAACATAATTCGCCCAGGACTTCGAGGCAATGCTGCGTGTTTACTTTGATGCCACTCGTATGTGGCTCGGAAAGGTGGTAAGGACCCCACTGCTTTCGCTGCTCCAAGATTCAAGTTTAGACGTGGATATCAGCACGAAAAGCGGCCTTGCAGGGTCAAGTTTGCGTGGATTTGCTAAGAAGTTCGGAGGTATTTTAGCGCGTCGTCCTCCGCATCCATCACCATCCCTGACAGCGAGTGCTGTCGATCAAGTGAAGCTGCTCAAGCTGAAAGTTCGCATGAGGGGAATCTTGCAATCGTTGAGCAAGGCAATCGACAAGAAAGAAGTACCTTCCGGAATCTTGGACTTCTGGAGGCGGATTTCTTCTGATGGAGTCTACTTTCCGCCCAGTGTACGTTAGCTACCGTCTGGGCTCATTTCAAGTCTAACCGTGCTTCCTACTCGTGTTGCATCAGTACCAGCTATTTAACGAAGAGCGGCAAAGTCTCGAGTTCGACGCTCTCGGAGCCACTCGAAGAATGGATTTCGGCGGGAGTGGTCTCGGTAAGAGTAATAGCGAGTACACTGCTAGTGGAAGCCCTGAGGTTTCTCGCTTCAACGTCGTGGTGATCAACTTTCTGCTTGTCCGGATCCTTATCCCTCACGTGATCTTGCAACCTTGGAACGTTGGTATCGGGTCCAAGAATATTGGTAAGCAGACATCAGCCAACCTGCTCAGCCTGGCCACTCTTCTCTATTGTGTCTGCAGACAATTATCTCCACTTCCTCCGCTTATTGAGCCCGCGGACGCTTCATTTCTCGGGAGGCGCCGATCGAAAACAGCAACGCCCTCACAACCGGATGACAGTTCAGGTGATATCGACCAAGCACCAACTTTAACGGAGCCAAATGAAGAAGAACACAGCCCAGAAGCATATTTTCTATCCATCGATGAAATCGGCCGCCGTCTTCTTCCAGACAAATCCTTCCCGAGCAACGACTCCGAGGTTGTCCAAGTCGTGAATGAACATCAAGCAGCGTTGCACGTTACACTTATCAAGCTTCGGGCCCAGCTCCACGGAACCAAGGAAACGACAGCAAAGCCGTCATAAATGTATCTCTCTTAAGTTTTACCCTTGCAAATAGTATCTTACACAGTGTCCTGGCTGCAGATGTCGGAGTCCTCAGAGATCTACGCGCCTACACACCCGTCTCCCTAATTATTGCGTAGCCAGTTAGTTAATGCGTACTCCTGTCGGCCGTTGCTCGCAACGCGCTGCTGCTGCTGCTGCTGCTGACCTGAAGTTCTTGGTTGTGAGTTCAGCAAGTTCTGCATGCTCGGAATTGGTTTCTTCCTGGGCATGGACCGCGCCTCACCCTCCTTTGGGAGGAAAAAGTTGGTCAGCTTTCCCGTTTCATCGTAGCCACGACGGCACACTGCAGCCTGAGCACCCGCCATCTGCACGGGTGGCTGGCTTGCCGGAGTCAGGTTGAAAGCTCCATACTGGTTCGGGTTGTAGTTGCTGCGTCCGAAGGCTTGTCGTGAATTTGGCGGTGGACGGATCGACACGTCCGAGTACGCGTTCGCGCGGAAGCCGGCCGATTCGGAGCGCGGCGTAAATCCGACGACATCTCCACTGCCCTGCTGTGCAGTGTAAGGCATGGAAGCCATCGAGTCGATTTTCCTCTTTTTGTTCTCCACAACCGGCGGCTGTATTCCTGTTCCGAAGCCCATGGCACTGCTTCCTGACGGGTACGGCCTCTTAGTTTCCATCGGCGCCGTAGCTCCACGACTCTTGGGTTTGCCCAACCTGGCATTGCCAGCAGACTGAGGCTGCTGAGCAGGCTGCGGCTGCGTATTCCTCAGCATCTCCTTGAGTCGGGTCTTCTCCTTCACCACCTTTTCGTACTGATCGTGGCGGAACTTGCACGCCTTCTTGAGCGCCATGATGAGCTCGCGCGGGTTCTGTATCTCATCCTCCAACGCGGAAGCATCGCAGGTCTCCAGGTAGTTAATAATGCTCTGGTTCACACTCGATCTGCGCGCGGCTTCCGCTTGCCGCGAGAGCTCCATTTGATACCTGGCCACTTTATTCACCAGCTCGTTGTTGGCCGCCTGCAGACCACGGACGCGCAGCTCCTGCGACTGCTTATCCACCAATAGCTGCTCGCTCTGGCTGCGCAGACGTCGCAGCTCGTCCATGAGCTGCTGCTGGTGCTTGTTCTGCCACTGGATGCGCTCCATGAGCGTGTTGACGCGCGCGCTGAGCTCGGCGCTGTCACCTGCGGCCTGCGCGGGCTTCTGCGGCGACGCGGCCGAGTCATTGCTGTCCGGCACGTCGAAGTAGAGCGAGACGACGTCGGCGTCGCCCGTGCGGCGGCGGCAAATGGGGCACTGCGAGTTGACCTGCAGCGCCTGCAGGATGCAGACGTGGTGGTAGACGTGGCCGCAGGGCGCGGCCGCCAGGTCGCGGCGCAGCTCCTCCAGACAGATGTGGCACTCCTGGCTCGACGAGGACGGCGCCATGGCGACGGCGGAGGCTGGGAAGGCGTTCTGGCTGCCTCCTGGGGATCTAATGCTGGCGCCGTATGGATGGGCGTTTTCCGACTGAAATGCAACCGCGGCATACTGAAACCAAATGAAGCGAGCAGCTCCGAATTCTTTCGCGCAAGAGAATGGGCCTTGCAACCCTTACATAAGGGTGCACGAGCGCAGGTGCTAATAAGGGGTAGCGATGGATAAGTGGTAATTACGTGCCGTAAAAAGAGCCGAGAGCGTAAAAAGTCTGGTGGAAAGGAGACTGCTAGCCAACCAAAGGCACGTGACAGGCGCTTTGTATGGTGCGCAGCCTCCGCCCTGCTGTCGACTCTTGCTAGTCCTTTTAGTTAAGTTTAGAAGACCAACGCAACAAAATGGTACGAATGAATGCCGTGCGCCTTATGGGCAACCTAAAGCAGCACAGCAGCCCAGACACAGACCGCTAACATCCGCCGACGTGCGTGCGTTGTGTACAGCCGAAGCAGATCACCGACATCCGCGACTTCCTGCAGAAGGCGCGCCGAAAAGACGCTCGCTCGGTGAAGATCAAGAAGAGCGACAAGGTCGTCAAGTTCAAGATCCGCTGCTCCAAGTACCTGTACACGCTCTGCGTGACGGACACCGAGAAGGCTGACAAGCTCACGCAGTCCCTGCCCCCTGGTACGCACGCAGCTTCAGACAGACAGACAAACAGACAGATACAGCGCAGCTTCAGCAGGATACAGTCAACCAGAGACTAACGCCTTGGGATTGATGTTCTTCTTGTGGCTCAACAGGACTCCAGCGCAAGGATATTTAGGTGTGCAACGTGCAAGTGCGGCGCATAATAAAGCTCGGTCTTCTTAAGCTTTTTCGGCGTTGGAGGCAGGTGGTAGGTCCGCTGTAGTGGAACCATCGACAGAGGACCGACCTGCAGAGCACGGCAGGGGTGGCTTTCGTAGCAGCTTCACTCTTCGGTCCGCTCATTGGACGGACGCAGAGAGCACGGCACAGGGAGTCACAAATACCATCACCTTCATCCGCAGGTCTCCCTAGCTTTTGTGTTGGCGAATTGGGATCGTTTGGTCTTGTTCGTGTTTTTCGCTCCTTAGCCCTGGTTGCCGTTATTCTCGTGAACAGGTTCTTGCAGCCGATTGCCAATTCGTTTGAGCAGCGAACAGGATCTTCACGAAGTGCAGCTACTCCCGGGGTATCCGTATTGGTCCAGATATCTGAGTTTCTACTCGTTGCTAAGAATGCAGTGTTAACTCAGGACTCAACTAACTCATGATCGTCGCTATTTTGAAGTTTGTGATGCTTGTCATCAGAGTAAAAAGGATGTGTTGACTGCAAGTTGCTGTCAGCAACTGAATACTGTCGAATATTAGCAGGGGAGTGCCGAGTGAGCAAACAAGAGATTGAAATTGTTAAAAGAGGAAGCTTTTTGCCATCGGTTAATGGTTCCCTTCAGACGCTAGGCGACAAACAAAGCTAGTCGACCTGCAACCCACTGTACACATGCAAGCGAAGACCCTCTCGGCTCTTGCTACAAAGTTACAGTGCAGGCCTACAACCTTCTTCGATCCACGTCGCTTAGGCCGAGTCCTTGCGAGCGGGCGAGCGAGCAGCAGCAGGCGAGGCCGATCTGGAGCGCGAACGGCGCGGGGAGTCCTTGCGCGCAGCAGGCGAGCGCGAACGCGAGCGACGGCTCGGCGAACGGCCACGAGCAGGCGAACGAGAGCGCGAACGACGGCTCGAGTCACCCTCGGCGGCAACGCGCACGTAGCTGCCACGGAACTCCGTGTCGTCCAGCTTCTTGATAGCATCCTCCATGTCGTCCTTGGTCTGGAACTCAGCGATGCTGTACATTCACGACCAAAACCTGAATTAGCAATCGCTACAATACAAACCAAAGAGAACACGATCATGAACGTACGCCGAGCCATCAGCCTCGATGTTGCAGTACGTGACCTCGCCGCCCGTGCGGAGGAAGTCCTTAACGTTGCGCCAGTCCACGTCGCGCGGCAGGTCAGTCACACGCACACGGTAGTCAGTGCGCTGGGGCGGGTTGCGACCTGAGCGTATTGAAAAGCAAGTTAGCTTGACAAGCCCAGGAACCAAATCTAGCCAGCGAATTTGCTTACCACGGTCGAAACGGTCGCCACCGCGGCCGCCGTAGCCACCACGGTCGTCGTCACCGCGACGGCCGCCACCGTCACGGCGGCTGCCACCACGAGCGAGCTCAACACGAATGCTGCCCCCAGAGAGATGATGGGTTAGCACGAATCAGTCACACAGCAGCACGCGGAACTCACCGTCCGCCCAGGAAGTCGCGGCCGTCCATGGAGCGAATGGCGTCGTCAGCGTCACGCGGGTCTTCGAAGTCCTAGAAGAGGTGGAGAGTGGCAGGAATGGGGAGACGACGATGGAGAGGCGTTGGTTGGTATGGTTCGGAATCGGAGACAGGCGAAGGTGAAGGTGCGACGGCGGCGCGACGCGGAGCGAGGCGAAGCGCAGCATGATGGCGAGGATCGTCAGGCGAACGAAGCACTTCTCTATCTCTCCTTCCAGCAGGTGACGCAGCAAGAAGCGAAGACCCACAGTTGCAGTTGCAGTAAACAACAGCAAACGAAGATGAGGACGTCGGGCCCGTAGGCTGCAGAGCGTGGTGTCGAGGCGGTCGATCGCGCGGAGGCAGCGGCAATCAAGTGGCGGTATACAGAAATAGGTATACACTATACATACACACGATACAAATCATACACAAAGTGCCACTGACCGCCGCTCCTGCTGCTTGGGACGTCGAGTTGCTCCACCCCCGTCCAGGGTGGAGCTCGCAGAGTGGGGGAGGAGTGAAGGAGAGAGAGCGGAGTGGAGAGGAGGGGAGCCATCATGCGGCGCGCCGAGCAGGAGGAGGAAGAAGCAGCTCAACTCACCACGAAAGCGAAGCCGGGCGGGTTGCGCGCCACCCAGATGTTGGACACGTGGCCGTAGCGGTTGAAGCCGTCCTGGATCTCGCGCGAGGTGGCGTCGCGCGGAAGGCCGCCCACGTACACACGAGTGCCCATGCTGCTGTTTGTCTTGGTCTGGTCTCGGAAGGTCCTGGGAGGGAGTCGGCGCCTTTGCTTGGTGCTGACTGACTGCTTTCGGTTGTGGAAGAAAGGGAACCGGGTGGTTTTCGCGCCGTGCCGCTTCATTGGTTGAAAGTACTCCTCTTTTCGACCAATGAAGACGCGCTCAGCGATGACCAACTAAAAGATGCCACACCAAGCCTGGCCACACAATAGAGCAACTTGACCAGTGCAAGATGCTGTCGACTGCTGCTCGTCGCCTTCCGCGCGCCGCTGTGGCGCGCCGCGCCGCCGTGTCTGCTGCGCACCTCCGGCACCAGCACCAGCGCGTCCAGACGCGCACGTTATGGGGGCTGCGTGACCTGCTCTTCGGCGCCAAGAAGCCGTCGGAGGAGGAGGCAGAGGCGGCTGCCAAGGCCCAAGCGCAGCAGCAGCAGAAGCAGCAGCAGCAGAGCGAGGCCAAGCAGAGCCAGCAGTCCAAGAAGGAGAAGGAGGTCGTGGTCGGCAGCACGGATGCCACGTCTTATGCTGTGGGCAAGCTCGCCAAGCTCGCGGACGGCGCCGTGCTGGCCTCGTGCGGCCGCACGGTGCTGCTCACGACGGTCGTGAGCGGTGACCACAACGGCAACCCGTCGGCGGGCTCGTCGGCCCAGCGCGACTTCCTGCCGCTTACGGTGGACTTCCGCGTCAAGTCGTACGCCGTGGGCCTCATCCCGGACAACCAGAAGCGCCGCGAGTTCACCGGCAGCGACGAGGAGGTGCTGCAGTCCCGTGTGGTGGACCGCGCCATCCGCCCGCTGTTCCCGCGCGACTACTGCGAAGACACGCAGGTGCTGGCCACCGTGCAGTCGTACGACCCGAACAACGACCCCCTTGTGGTGGCGGTCAACTCGGCTTCGGCGGCGCTGAGCATGTCCGACATCCCCTGGAACGGACCGGTCGGCTGCGTGCGTGTCGTCGAGGTGGACGGACAGCTCGTGGTCAACCCTACTGCGCCGCAGCGCGACGCTGCGACGCTGGACGTGCTGTACGCTGGAACTGCTGAGCGCGCTGTTATGGTGGAGGCCTCAGGTGACGAGGTGACTGAGGCCCGCCTCGACGAGGCCTTGGACCTGGCACACGCCAACGTGCTGCCGGCTATTGAGGAGCAGAAGAAGCTTGCGGCTGAGCACGGTAAGAGGAAGCGCGTGTACTCGCCGCTGTACATCGCGCCGGAGGTGTGGGCCAAGGCGGAGGAGCTGGGCCGCGAGGGTGCCGAGGCGCTGATTGCGCGTGGAAACGTCGGCAAGCTTGCTCGTCAGCAGGGAGAGCGCGAAGTCTACAGCAAGATGCTGAATGGCATGCGTCAGCACTTCTCGACCGCTTCGCCGCCTGTGTATGATGCGGCTATCCAGCGTGCAGCTCACGACACCTTCCAGCGCGTGCTCCGTGAGCGCATCCTGACCATTGCCAACGAAACGAAGGGCCCGAAGAACAAGGCCGTGCGTCTTGACGGCCGACCTGTTCGCACCGTGCGTCCGCTTGAGATGGAAGCGGGTGTGCTGCCGATGGCTCACGGCTCCTCCCTTTTCGCTCGTGGTGAGACGCAGACGCTGTGCTCCGTTACGTTGGGACCTCTGGAGCGTGGCATTCGTCTTCGCGGTGTGCTGAACGAGGCGCGTGAGCAGGCTGACCCGAACGTGCCCACTCCGCTGAAGAATGCCATGCTGCACTACGAGTTCCCTCCCTTCTGTGTGAACGAGACTGGTCGCGTTGGTGGCACTAACCGCCGCATGATCGGCCACGGTGCTCTTGCCGAGAAGGCCGTGCTGCCTATTCTCCCGTCGATCTCGGAGTTCCCGTACACTGTGCGTATGACCTCGGAAGTGGTGGGCTCGGACGGATCGTCGTCCATGGCTACGGTGTGTGGTGTTTCTCTGGCGCTTATGGATGCTGGTGTTCCTGTTCGCCGTGCCGTTGCTGGTATCGCAATCGGTCTTGTTACTGCTGGTGACCCGTTCGCCGGCCAGGAGAAGCGCATTGAAGAGGGTGAGTACCAGTTGGTGACCGATATCCTGGGCTCGGAGGACCACTACGGTGACATGGACTTCAAGGTGGCTGGCACGACTGCTGGTGTTACGGCTCTGCAGCTGGATGTGAAGCTTCCGGGTGGTGTGCCGCTCCCTGTGCTGAAGGAGGGACTGCGCGAAGCCAAGCAGGCTCGCTTGCACATTTTGCGCCGCATGAGCAACGAGCTCGCTGAGCCGCGCGAGACCCTGAAGTCGAGTGGCAGTGCGCTGCCCAACGTGAGCGTGGAGTGTATTATTCCCACGAACATGATTGGAGCTCTGATTGGCGTCGGCGGCAGCAACATTCGCGAGCTGGAGGCGCGCTTCAACGTGTCAGTGAGCATTGTGGACCGTCGTGAAGGCATCGTGCGTGTTGTCGGCTCTGCTGACGATGCTGAAAAGGCTCGCGAGTGGCTGCGCACTGACCTTGCTGCCGTTGCGAATGCTGGTCCTCGCGGCAACAACAACAACAACGAGAACGGCAACGGCAACGGCAACGGTAATTACAACAGTCGTGACAACGACCAGCAGGGCTCGAACAAGGGCCGATCATTCTTCTTCCGCAAGGACGAGCGCTACACCATGCGCGTGACCCAGGTGATGGACTTCGGGGCTATCCTTGAGTCTTCTGCTGGCCAGCGTGGTTTTGTGCACATTTCGGAGCTGTCCCGCGACAAGGTCAGCAACATCCACGACGTCGTGTCCGAAGGCCAAGAGATGGAGTTCGAGTGCCTGCAGGACGGAGCCTCTGGCAAGATGTCCCGCCGCGTGATCTTGGCTGCTGAGGACAACGGGGAGACCTCGTCGACTTCCACTTCCTCGGAGAGCTCGGAGCCGACGACGCCGCGCGCCGGCCACCACCACGCCCGCCGAGCATCTTCATCCCCCGCTGGTGCGGGTAAGCGCCGTCCGAAAACCGCTCGCCGTCCGCGCACTCAGTCCAAGTAGGTACGTAGTCACTTCGGAAGAAAGGAAGTTCTTCTCCTTCTTATGTTTTAGAGCCCAAAGACCAACAACAACCAATACAAAGAGAAACAACCATTTGAATCCGCATTTCTTCTGTCGTTGAAGTGGCAAGTACCATGTACTGAAGCCATCTTGTGGCCACATTAAAGTGTAGCCATTCATCGACAGATGGCTACATCAAATCAACACATCCACCATTCGAAGAGCTCCGCTGCATCATGGCGACGTCTACCGGTCCGCACCACAAGTTCTCGCTGCATAGCGAGCACAGCTACCTCCGGATCGCCATGTGCGTCCTGCCACTCTAAATCACAGCCAATTTCTGTCCGTGCAGTCTCCTAACGACGTCACTTGCCACGCAATTGTGACTACTGTAGCTACTCCGAGGACGGGTCTGTGCCAGTGAGCGACGTGAAGCTGCTCAAGTTCGCCATCGACAACACGCTCAAGTCGGCGTTCGGTGTCGTGGGGGCGTCGGCCAGCGATTTCGACGTCATTTCTTTCGAGAAGACGGCGGCCAATAGCAAAGAGCCCAGCACGGCGCTGCTTCGCGTCCAGCGTGGCGGACTGGAGACTCTGCGGGGTGCCATCACCATGTGCACGACCCTGGACGGGAAGCTGTGCAAGCTCGAGGTGCTGCACATGGGCGACTCGCTCATGGACATGGCCTCCGGGAGGTTTTTGTAGAGACAATAGATGCAGAGCTATCATACTGGCAAACAATACGTTTTTGAAACAACAGCCACGCTCGTCTAAGCTAGCCTGGCAAACCCTATACGGCAGCTTCGGGGGCGCCGACAACGATGGTCTTCTCGGAGAAAGCAGAGCGCTTGCGGTTGCGCTTCAGCAACACTGTGCGGTCGATCGGGTCGTTGTGTGCGTTCAGACGCATGGTCGAACGGTGGTCGCCCATGTTGCCTCCGGTATTGAGTACATTCTGCATTGACGACATGCGTGAGACGCCCGAGGTAGCTTGCATGGCGGCATTCAGCGACTGGACGGAGGCCGTAAAGGATGGGATCGACGGCGAGGAACGACGTCGCCGCAGCTCGCGGCCGGTTGGTACCCGCTGACGCGTCTGGTTGCCCTGCTCCTCCTCATCCTCCGCCCGCAACGTATCGAGCACTTCGTCCGTCAGCGTCGCTCGGTCGAACGCGTTGAGCACGAACTGACGCAGTGCCAATCGGTAGCTGTACTTCTCCAGCAAAGCGTGCACGTACATCAGCAGCACCGGCTCCTCAAATAGCTCGGGTTTTGATGAACGCAGCTTGTTGAGGGAAGCATGGGCCTCCTTCTGGGTGATGTGGTTACTCAGGTCAGCAACAAAGCGCAGCACTTCATGCCACTCCTTCGGCATTTTGTCGCGCCTGCGCAGTAGCAATCGCTGGAGAGGCGACGCCCGCGGTGTTTGAGTCAACGGACACGGCGTTGACGACCCCGATGGGGGCCACATAAAGAGAGAAGTGCAATTCTGGGGAACTGCAATCGACGTACGAGACGCGTCACGTGGGGCATCCCACCCAAGACGCGCCAGGTGCCGCCGGCCAGCGGGGGATCTCGCCAGCAAACCCAACACGAAGAAGCACGTTCCGCGAATGGATACGAGCGGCGAATCCGTAGCTAACTTCACGATCATCTCCACGAAGTCTTGAGCGTAGTGGTTCAACAAATCGTAGCCGCGCGGAGTTGCGGACACGTGACCAAGAGCCCATAAGGCTGCGCGCTTCTCAAGTGGAACGCTGGCAGCATCGCGAAGACACGCGAGGAATTCCGGCAAATGCCCAGATGAATGCAGAATCTGACAACCAGCACTAGTCTTTGCCAATTCACCGTACAGATGTACGGGCAACGGCACAGTGCGCGGACGAAGTGGCAGCAGCTGCAACGTGAACTCCACCGACTTGAGCAACAGACGTTTTACACTGCCATTGGAGGTATTGGTGCCTGCCGCCGAGTCCATTTCCACGCGGAAGTTCCACACAGCACGCTCACCAGGAGCGCACAGAGAGCACTCTGGGGCTGTCAAGTACTGCGGTGAGCGCTGTTCTGGCTGGCACGAGCTCCAATCCTTGTCCCCTTCCTTCGCGGTATCAGCCGATGATCCAGTATCGGCAAAGTCGAGCGATGACATCATTGTCTCCGAGCTACGGTCCATACTTCCGCCAGCCGAGTTCGACGCTGATCGCGCGCGCAGCATCTTCTGCTGAGTATCGCTTGAAAGCGCAGTGCCACCACCGCTGGCCGATCCACTTGTAGACACAAAACCACCGTTACTCTGAGGAGGGGGCTTTGTGAATCCACGCCGATCTACTGGCTGTGTTCCGAGGAAGAGGCAGGCCTGCAGGGTTTGTTGTGAATTCACAACCACCGGCTGAGGCATGTTGCGAGCATCCACAACGATTCCCTTAACGCGAATCGAATTCATACGGAGCTCGTCATCAATGCCAGTAGTCTCATCCTCGTCACGCATCGCACCATCAATATACGTTTCTAAGATGAGATTTGAGGGAGGTCCACTTCCTGGAGGACCCACAATCTTCACCTCCATGTTCCACGGCATCCGGTAAAGCCAATCCAGTCCCCAAAGCGACCGCTGACTGCTGCCACCACTAGGCGGCTTGAGTCCAACTCCACCACCTCTCTTCATAGGCACATTCACTGGGATTGGAGTGGGAGAACACGTTTGGCGTGTGCTTGTTGAGCTGTTGTTTGATCCACGTTCACGACCTACTGCATCGCGGTGCAAACCACGGAACAGAGCATTTTCCACAGCATGCACGTACGAAATGTGTTTCTCGCGACGCCAGGCTGCAAGCGTCCGCGGAATCCAGTCGCCTGTGTCGCGCAAGAAGTTCAGTCCCTCAGCAAGCGAGAGCGATTTCAGAAGCAAAGATTCAGCCCTCTTGTCCTTGAGCTGGATCAACTTCATCGGCCGCTTCAGAATCATAGCCAAAAGGCATGCAGGAGTCTCGGCAGCTTCTTCCAGTACACTTAGTGCAGCCTTGGCAACTTCCTCCTCCTGTGTAAGCTGCGTCACCAACGCATCAATGCCCCATTTGTCGAAATCTGCCACCTCAGAGCGCAGCAACGCACGTAGCAAACAGGTCGCATACAGACGCAGCGCCTTGGAGCCTTCCATCATCCAAGATTGAAGCAGCTTGCGAGAGCTACCGTCCACCGAGTAATCCAGGTTGGCTAGAATCAAGCGACAAAGGAAATCGTGACCCTTTGTGGTGCCCATGACGTAAAGCCGCTGGAACAGATTTGACTGCTCCATCATTTTGAGGCCCTCTTTGCTCGAACTCATCAAACCTAGAAGCGTGAAGTACTCGCGCAGCATACGCCGTGATACATAATCAGGAGAGAACATGCGTGCCTTCAGCACACCAATGTGTGACTCGACAATAGCAGCTTCAGGGCGGGCTTCCAGCTCTAGGGCCGACGAGATCTCTGTAAGTAACTGACCACGGCGGTCAGTCTTCAGGAAGAGCAAACCTTCCGGGTGGTTCAGCAGCAACGTGTACATTTGGCACGCAGGACGCAGGTATGGCACGTGGTCTGGAATCCAGTATAAATTCGAGAAATAACCCTTGTTGCCCTGGTCGCAACGGAAGAAACCCGAGAGGCGCTTGAAGAACTTGGTTTTCATAGCTTCCGAGAGACGCTGTGGGTTTGTTAGCGGGCCTTCGAGCATCTCGGAAATGATATCCCAGTTCCAATTCTTGTAGTTCTTGTCTGTCAGCACGCGGGAACGGTTGTGCAGCATGTCTTTAAAGGTGCTGTCATCCATCTGAGCATCCAGCGACTGCTTCAGCTCGAGAACCATCAGCTCTCGGGATGTTAGGCTGTCCTTTAGTTGTGCCGTCGCGCTCTTAGTGCCACGCTGCGTTGAAGGGGTCGCGACAGCATAGTTGGCAGAGCCACCGCCAGTTCCAGCAATCCCGCCGCCACCACTTGAGGAAGGGAGACGCACTACACCTGCAATTTGCTGCAGAGCGAGGAGATTCGACGGCCGATTCGTATCGCGCAGGAGTTCGGACGCCAGTTGCACGCCATTAACACCGCTGCCGCCGTACGATACCAGCGATACACCGCGTGTGGCAATGCTGCCCGAGTTAGCACCCACAGCGTTCGCCAGCTCGCCCAGCATCTCACTAGCTCGAATTGACTTTTCGCGCTGGAGTCGCTCCAGCAAACTCTTCGCATGATCCCCGAGTGACATCGTGGTCGTTGTCGTGAGCGAGGTCGAGGACACTAGTCGTGGCAGCGCGAGCAAGGATGCACAATGTTGGTCCGGCAGCAGGCGTGAGGCCATTCGCAAAATATCCGCGAGCAGGTCAATTGCCGGTTCCGCCAACGCTCGAGAAGGGCCCGTGCCCAGCGTCACCAGCGCCTCCAAGATACCACAATGGATCATGGCCAGCAGGATAATCACCGTGTAGTTATCCAGCAGATTATGGTTGACTGCAAGCGGCAACTGCTCGGCACTCGAGAGGCTTACAGGCAACGCTGGGGTGTCCGCCGCTGCATCAGCGGCTGACTTGTCAAAGCTCGTCTTCTTGTAAAAGATCTCGCAGATCGTAGACAGCACCGCCTTTTGCACGTCCTCTCCGACCGGGCGCACCAGCAACTGAATCAACGACTGGAGACCCTGCGGGTTGCTCGTCAGCACCACCATACCTGTCCACGAGCGCATCATCGTCACGATAGCATTGCGACTCGCCATCCACCGCTGTCGTCGCTCGTTTCCTGCCGGCAAGTCTGTGTCTGTAAACGGCGCCAATAGCACCTGGGAGTCCACGAATGGTTCGATAAATTTGCGCGTGGACGGCTCGTTCAAGATGAGCAGCAGCGTCATAAGCAGCGAGTCGGCCAGGTCCTGGAAGGACGGCTCCAGGATCGCGTCCACCAGGATCTTCGTTCCATTGGCCTCGGCCACCACCTCCACGTTGAGCAGCGCGAGCTCGCGCAGCGTCTCCAGGCACACGCGCCGCATGTTGTCGTCCTTGTGTCCGGCAATGGCCGTCAAGGACGCCACGAGGCCCGTGGGCATCTGCGCCGCGTCGATCTCCATGACCCTGCGCACGACCTTGAGCGCCTGGACGCGCTCCGCCAGGTGCTTCTGCTCGCGCTCCAGCGAGCGCACCACGAACACAGGCAGGTTGAGGTCCACGAAGTGCTTGATGCTGGCGCTGCTGCTGATGGCGTAGCGCAGCGCGCGCAGCGCCCCCGCGCGCGTCGACGTGTCCGAGTCGCACACCAGGCGGCGCATGGCCTTCATGAGCCGGTCCATGGGGAAGCTGTCGAGCAGCAGCGGGTCATTCTTGAGCTCCTGCGGGGGCGTGAAAGGCAAGGCAATAACAGGTTAGAGCGTTATCAAGTGCGGGGGGCAGGTATGTTGTCGACGTACGTAGCAGATGCGCCCCGTGCTGTCGAGCTTGGACTTGCGGTCCAGGTTGCTGCGCTCGATGAGCGTGCAGATGGCGGCCAGGCTTCCGTCTCCGCGCGGCGCAGAGCCTCTCCGCGGCGTCGCCATGCCGCGCGTCAGGTTGCCGCAACGCAGTGCTGCAGGGGGAAGATGCCGGTGCGAAGTGGGCTTTGATACGTTAAGTACGTCATCGATGTGTTAAGTACGTATATACATTTAGACCAATCATAGCTGTGTGTGTATACATGGGAGTATACTGTATAGCTGACGCCGTAATCCATTACACTTTGGTGTACCGTGTCCTTAAATCAGTGTGTGAGGCATTGCAAAAGCGAGACAAAATTCAGTACAAATACTCTAGCGCGGCAATGGCCATCGAGAGCCGCACGTGAATCAAGAGTCCAAAAGGGGAAGAGCGATGGCTACCATGTCGATGAACCGACTGCTGCGCGGCGTGGCGGCGCTGTCCGTGTCGGCCCCGCGCGCCAGCCTGGTGCGCGCCGCCAGCACGCAGGCGGCCGCCATGCCGGCCAACCTGTCGCTGGCCGAGGAGAAGCCCATGCCGCCCCCGCGCGTGATCCCGGCGGCGCAGGAGGTCAAGGTGACGCCGTCGGGCGACCTGGAGCTGCAGCTGCTGTCGCTGGCCGAGGACTCGCAGGAGCTGGGTACCGTCACCATGGACGGCGAAGTGTTCGGCGCGCCCGACCGCGTGGACATCCTGCAGCGCGTGGTGCGCTGGCAGCTGGCCTGCCGCCGCGCCGGTACCAACAAGACTAAGACGCGCTCTGAGGTCAGCGGCTCCACGCGCAAGCCGTGGAAGCAGAAAGGCTCGGGCCGCGCGCGTGTGGGCGACATCCGCGCGCCGCAGTGGCGCGGTGGTTACCGCGTGCACGGCCCCGTGCTGCGCGACTTCTCGTACAACCTGCCCAAGAAGGTGCGCGCCATGGGCCTGCGCGTGGCGCTGTCCACCAAGCTCCGTGAGGGCAAGCTGGCCGTCGTGGACTCGCTGGACGTCGACGTACGTTGCTGTTTTATTTCTTAGTAAGTTGCTGCCGCCGGAGATATTGACAATTATTTGTTGGTGGTCGCTGCGAACAGGTTACCAAGACGAAGGATATGAAGAAGCTGCTGGGCGGCCGTGGCTGGGACCACGCGCTGTTCGTGGGCGGTGAGGAGGTCGAGTCGAGCTTCGTGCTGGCGACGCGCAACATCCCGTACGTGGACACGCTGCCGCAGAACAAGATCAACGTCTACTCGATCCTGCAGAAGGACCTGCTGATCATCACGAAGGATGCCGTCAAGTACCTTGAGGAGCGTCTTCACGTCGACTAGAGGAATAGCGGCGGCTCGACGAGTGGCACGTACAGACAGTCAGTAGGGCGAGACAGGTAGCAGGTGGCCCCGATCGAAGTTGCAGATAGAGCGTGACTGACTTTTGGGAAGCACCGGAGGAATGCACTCGTGTTTCGCCCTGTTCTCATTCTTCCTACCTATCTCCGCCCGCTACTATAATCCTACGTCCTTCCTACTTAGATCGATGGCGCTTCACTGAGGTCCACCGTCGGCGAGAGCTCCGGGTGCTTCACCGTCGCGCGCAGCCGCTCCTCCACGGGCGCCGGCTCGCTGACCTCGATCGCCGCCGAGTCGCAGGCGTTCAGCAGATGTGCCTGTCCTAGGAACTCCTTGGCCTCCGTCAGCTCCACCGTCAGCGCCTCACGCTGCTTGGCCATCGCCGCCTCGATCTCGTCCCGCTTGGCCTTGAAGCTGCGGCCGTTGGCCATCACCTTCATCAGCGTCTGCTTGATCATGCGCGTCTCGCGCTTGATCTCCGCCAAGTCGTTGGCACTAGCGCCGGCCCCAGGCTCAAACTCGCCCACCGCCATGCGCTCGAGATGCCATCCATTCAGGTCGCCCATACGCGCGTCAGGGGCGCTCAGATCCAGGATCTCACGGAAGTTGTCCACATTGCGGCGTTGCTGTATGGGGGGATCAGTAGAGCAGTTAGTAGGGGATCTGTCGCTGGGTTCGTTTAAAACAACGTACGTCGTAGACGTCGGCGAGCTCCGTCCACTTGCCGTCCAGGTCGTTGCGCGTGTACAGGTCGCACAGCTCGCAGATGGTAGCCACGGCGCTGGCGCTCGCCGCCGCGCCGTCCTCCTTCCCCTTGACTCGCGGAAGCGGTGGCAGCATCATCGTGTTGTCAGAAGCTCCCGATACAAAACTGGGGATAAAGTTTCAGAGTCAGAGTTTGAAGACACGACAGGCATCCCGACAAACCAGGGCAGACTAACACACGGACAAGTAAGACAGCGATTGCATTCGTTAACGGCCACGTATGGATCCTATAAGAGCGTGGGGGCGGAAGTGTTATCAACTTCACGCTGGCTCGGCTAAAATCTCGAGCATGCGCTGCATCCTCTCGCCAACTGTCATGCTTCGCCACTGCGGATACATGTCCTTGAACTTATCCCAGTGTAGGGCCGCTCTCTCTTGGCGAGTCAGAGGTTCTTGCGTCTGCTGCTTTCCGTGGCGCGTCTCCTTCCGCGTGTGCTCTTTCATCCACTGCCTATTGACACCCTTGCTCTCTCGAAACAACCGCTCGTGCTTGCGCGCGGCCTCGCGCAGCATCTGCTCCTGTCGCCGTTGAAGCTCTTCCATATATTGCTTGTGTTCTCCCGCGTGGTCCTCATACCAGCGCATGTCCTCCGTAAACCAGCGGAGGCTCTCCTCGAACCAGCGCAGGTCCATGCCGTAGAAATGCATGTGGGCTGGCCTGGCGCGCTTGTCCCCAGCGTAGCGTGATTGAGCAGCAGCGGTCTCGCCAACGCTTTCTCCCAGTTGGCGGTCGTAGTTGTCTCTCCTGCTCTCGTCGTTCAGCACCTCGTAGGCACTCTGGATCCGCTGGAAGCGCTGGGTGGCCTCCTCCTCCGACACCCCATCAGGCCGTTGCCCCTGCTTGTCCGGGTGCCAGCGCCGCGCCAGTAGTCGGAATGCTTGCTTGATCTCCACGGCGCTGGCGTCTCGCGCCACGCGCAGCACCTCGTAGTGACTCGCCATCGCTGCAGCAGATTCGGAAATGAACTAACCGTTGTTCGTGTTTGTGTTGAAGCGAAATGACTTGTTCAAATTCCAACACAACCGTTGGAAGAAGCCAAGCCCAAGAAAATATTTAAACAACGCAAGATGCTCCTCCAAAGCACTTGCAATATGCAGGTCAGCCCCTCTCTGCTGGGCAACTTCAGCTCTAGGCGTCGTTATCCGTGTAGACCTTAGTTCTCGTTGCCCGTGCCATGCATATAGGCAAAAGATACCCAACGGCAACTTCAACGAGTTCCGCCCCAAATAGTGGGCGGTCTGGTTTTGGCGTGAAGAGCTCCCCCACAATCACAGCTGATTTGCAAGACCGCCCCCGTCATGAGTAACGCCTTCCAGCACGGCAGCCGGACGCTGTTCACGTCCCCGCACATCCGGCGCCCGGAGTACTGGCAGTTCATCAAGCTGGTGGTGCCTCCCGGCCGCACCCTCCCGCCGGGGAAGACCAAGTGGAGCAGTGACGACACTAACGAGGCCTTTTGTCTGCGATGCGACACCACCATCCCCTTCCAGAAGTCCCCGAGCGTTGTCGTGCGCAACCACATGCAGAAGAAACACCCGCAGGAGCTGAACGACTTCATCGCCCAAGCGGGTTCAGCGGGGAGGGGGCCCGCTGGAAGCGGGAGAGCGAAGCGATTGTCGTCTGAGCCCTCTATGAGTGAGGACATGGGCTCCATGGTTGCAAGCAGCAGTTCCGCTGCCCCCGCAGCGAAGAAGCCGCGACGCAACCAACCGACTGCCAGAACCCAATCTGAAGACCGCCAAGCGATGGCTATGGATCTGTTAGTGCGCTGGATTTGTGGCAGCCTGGAACCGCTGTCCACGGTGACGGAAGGTGGCTTTATCAAGCTCATCACCTTCCTTTCACAGGGGACGCACGAGCTGCCCGACCGAACGGCCATGTGTCGTGTGGTGGAGCAGAAGGCGGCGGAATGGCGCTTCGAGACGATGGAGAAAGTAAAGTACAAGGTGGTGGGGCACTACTCGCTCTCCGCTGAGCTTTGGTGCACGCACTACGACATGAAGTATGTCGCGCTGCTGTGTCACCATGTGAATGACAAGTTTGAAACGGAAACGTTCCCGTTGGGTGTGATTTATGTGCCACCGCCAGAGGATGGAGGAGCAAAGGAGCTGGCCAAGCTGATGGAGGCTGTTTTCAGGGACTGGGGTCTTCCTAAGCACTCTTTGTCTCTTCTCCTGACCAGCAATGATACAACCATTCGCCAGCTCGCATCAATCCTTGAGGTGAAGCGATTTCCTGATCTGTGGGCTGTGGCGCACAACTGCCTTGTAAGCTGGATCCGGCCACCTCGTGTTGCTGCTTCGAATGCTACAGTGCCCGCTGGAGGTACCAGAACCAAAGCGGCTGCACAATTGAGTGTTGCGTCGGTAGTCCAAGAGCTGCGATGGCTAGCCGATGGATTCGACCATGATATCAGGGTCAAGAAGATGCGTGCTCAGACAATCGGTGGAGACGAAGAGGAACTGCTGATTCGCAAAACGAATTGCTCAACGTGGGCTGAAGTGTACGATTTCCTGTCCGAACTGATGCTCTGGAGACCGTCGATCAACCGTTTTTTCGCCTCCGCGGCCTCCAGTTCCACTTGTCGTATTACCGAGCCTACCGCGAAGATGTGGTTTGTTGCGGAAGCCTACCTCCTCCTGCTCCGCACGCTGCGTGAAGTCAAGCAAATCACCACCAAGGACAAAGCGCGGACCCTCCCGTTTGTGATCCATTGTCTAATGGCTATCAAGCAGCAACTGAGCCAGGAAAACATGTTAGTGCCGCTGATTGATCACTATCGGCTGACGACGCAACGGAAATCAGCACCGATCTGCTCATGCTTCAGAAAGGGATCGTGGACAACCTCAGCGCAAACTACGACGCATTGGTGCCGGAGTTTTTGTGGTGCTCGCTTCTGGATCCGCGGTACGCCAAGATGGACCACGTTGATGAAGACAAGCGCGTACAATGCAAACTGGAGCTAACGGAGCGTACGGTTGAGCTGCATCGGAAGAACACCCCAACGCCGGGGCTCATGCATCAACTACTGCAGGAGGAGGATGCACCAAACGAGATCGACACGGACGAGATGCGGATCTCCGTGGCCGACGAGGTGTCCGCTTACTTGGCTGAACATCAGCAGCGGACTACTCGCGTAGCAGACCCGTTCGCGTGATGGCGGGATAACGGTGAGCGGTATCCGTTCCTCTCGGCGTTGGCGCGCGTGTGGCTCGGTAGTGTTGGCTGTTCGTCTGCCGATATCGGCGCACTTCGCCGTGAAATCCCCTACTTGGTGGTTCTTGACAACGAGGAGCACGAACACTCGGAAGATCCGTGGAACACCATGATCAACATGCTCTACCTGCACGTGAGCATCCGCGAGTCAAAGAGGTCGGAGCAAAAGTAGTGAGTATTATGAGCGAGGGTGGCCCGCAAGTTGCAGGCTGCAACTTGAAGGTGCCAGTCTTTATATGATTTGCCAAAATTGGACCAATAGTATGCTTCTGTTTTGTAGCCACTTGACGTGCTTCAGTTCGTGGTGGACGGTCTCCACCAAAGGAAGCGCAATGCGGTGTCACTACGAGGTGCTCGCGGTCGAGCGTGACGCGACCGCCGCGGAGATCAAGAAGGCCTTCCGCCTGCAGGCGCTGCGGTGGCACCCGGACAAGCACCAGCAGAACGGCATCTCGAGCGAGGAAGCCACGCAGCAGTTCCAGACCATCCAGAACGCCTACGAGGTGCTGAGCGACCCGCACGAGAAGAAATGGTACGACGAGCACCGCGAGCAGATTCTGCGCGGCGGAGACGGCAACGACGACGACGAAGACGAGGACGACCTCAACCTGTTCCGGTACTTCAGTGCGTCTGTGTACTCGGGCTTCGGCTCGGACGAAAAGAGCTTCTTCTCGGTGTACGGAGAGCTCTTCACCAAGGTGCGGTGACTATTGGACAATTGTAGTGGCGAAGCTGTGATTTTACCGCTATTGGGGGTGTTATTGTGGACAGATTGACGAGCTGGACCGAGAGGGCAGCGACGCGTCGAGGTATGAGGTTGCGCCGGAGCTAGGAGACGCCAGGACGGCGATGGACGACGTCAACTACTTCTACCAGCACTGGAAGGGCTACACGACGCAGCGCAGCTTTGCGTGGGTTGACGAGTACAAGACGACGGATGCACCCACTAGAATGGTGAGGCGGGCGATGGAGAAGGAGAACAAGAAGCTTCGCGACGCTGCAAAGAAGGCCTTCACAACGGAAGTGCGTGAGCTCGTGGACTTTGTGTGCCGCCGTGACCCGCGTGTCCGGGCGTTTCAGAAGCAGAAGGAGCAGGAGAAGGAGCAGCGGCGGATTGAGGAAGAGGCTAAGAAGCGGGAAAAGCAGGCGGCGTACGACACCGAACGACGCGCGTTTCAGGAACAACAGGAGAAGCTCTGGGCCGACAGCAATATGGAAACCAGCCGCGTTGCTGATAGAGATATTGAGCAGGAACTTGAGAAACTCCGGAAGAAAATGGACGCGGACGTGCTGGTGTGCGACCTGTGCAGCAAAACTTTCAAGTCTACCAAGCAGCTACAGAACCATCTCACGTCCAAAAAGCACCGCGAGAAAGAGGAGGAGCTGGGCGTATTCAGCGACCTTAGCATTCTGGACGATGAAATGGATCGAGCGCTCCAGGAGGAGCTCATTGCACTAGGCAAGGTGAAGAAGGAGACTGAAAGTCCTGACGACACCCCTGGTGTGACGCCTGAAACAGACGAACAACTTGATGCCGAGATCGACCCAAAGCAACAGGAAGCTGACGAAGAAGCTGCACGGAAAAAGGAGGAGGCTGAACGTGTTCGCCTTGAAAAGGAGCAGAAGGCAGCTGACAAACGTCGCGAGCGTAAGGAGCAGCGCAAGAACAAGAAGAAAGAGAACGTCGAGAAAATCGTGAGCTCCGCGCGATCGAAGAAGGAGAAGAAGGAAGAGGAGGAAGAACAACGTGGGCGCGGCAAGAAGGGCGGGAAGAAGCGACGAGGTTAAGACGATAGAGGATAGTCCCCTAGAATTCATACTGGACGAATGTTTAGGCAAGTGTTGAAATTGCTCATTGATTCTGACTTCTTAGAGCTGTTGCGCAGTCTTCGCATACGGGCATCCATTTCGACGCAGCACATTTCACTACTGCTGGTGCCGTACTGCAGTTGGAGCAGTATATCACGGTTTCTTCTGGTTTTGCTGCCGTAGATGATGTGCTGCTGGGTTGCTCCTCGATAGAAGGCTTGTCGTGTGCTCGCATCTGGTTCAGCTCTCGCTCCTCTTTCCATCGCGAAACCCGCGCGCGCTGCTCTTCCCGCCGTTGCTGGTCAAGTTTCTTCTTCTGCACGAGATCTCGTTGAACACGTTCGTGAAGCGCATCAAAGTCGTTGTGGACCTGATCAAACAGCCACTGGAGTCCTGATTCAAGGCGCTCGTCTACAGCACCACCGTTGACTGCTGGCTTGGCAATGCACGGTACGATCGTGGAGCTCGGGAACTTGTTCAAGCGCAGTAAATTTGGCATTTCCTGCTCCGCAATTGCGTCGGCGTGATCTCGTTTGTTGGCAAAACTACGTTAATGAACAAGCATCAGTGAGTATCAGTATCACACGATGCTAGGATGAAAACGACAGTCTGCCCGTACATTAGCAAGGGTTTGTTGGCCATAACCTCGTTTGCCATCGACTCTTCCAGCACATTTGCAGCCTGGAGTACTGCATTCTCACTTGATGAATCCACCACGAAAATGACGCCGTGAACCTGAGAATGGTAACAAATAAGTTAAAACGACACCGCGTTTCCAACACACGAACTTGATACTCACATCAGCGTAGTATTCCTTCCAGACATTTCGAAATGTCGGGCCTCCTCCGAGGTCGTAGAAAGTGGCCGATCCGGTCTCGGTTTGGAACGTGGCAGAAGTGAAGCCTGCGCTGGGCACGTGCTCCTTGTCCAGATCGCCTTGTAAGGTCGACAGTAGTGTAGTTTTCCCCGCTCCGTCGATTCCAATGATCAGGAGCACAATGTCCATTGTTCGGGTAACCTTCGGCTGTTCCTGATTGTTTTCAAGTTCTACTTCAGCTGCCTTGTGGGTCTTCGGGTCGGGAGTTGGATGCAACTTCAGACACATGTAGTGAACATTGCTCTCTGTCTTGCCATCGTCGTATAAGACAGTAAAACTCCCGTTGTCATCGATGGCTGTGATGGTGCCTGGAAAGAATTTCGGTCGGCCTTTGTATCGACACAATACGCGGTCGTTTACACAGAAGTGAACCTCGGCCTCGGGTTGATTTGACGTCTCCTCAGACTCAATAGCAATGCGTGCAGCAACCACGTCCTTGATGAAAGCTAGTACCATGGCAATAATTAGGATTGGGCTCGATCTTCCTTCATAGAAATCCTCTCATCAAACGTACCTTTGACAGAGTTGGGTTTTTCGCGTAGAATCTGCTTCGCGAGGTCATCCATGACTGGGATCACGCTGGTCGACATGAAGTCGGCCATTTTGCGGCGGTTCGTGAGCTTCTTAGCATAGCCCACGCTCCGCGGAGGATGCGAAAAGCGACCAGCCTTCTGCTCGTCCACGAAGTCGTGGATGAAGTGATACACGCTCTCCGGCTGATACAGCAGCAGCGACTCGATAAGCGGCATCAGGACCGGGTCCACACATCGTCGAAGGTATTCGTGCTCGCTCTCCGCCGCCTTTCGTGGAGTTCCTGTGCATTGATTGAAGCCATATGCAAGTGAGAAGGATGCATCGATGATCTGGAGTCGCTGCAGGGGCTGCACCTGGAATACTGCGAGGCGTTGACTTGGTCACTTCACGCAACCTCCGGGCGCTCATGATGGCGTTCAGTCCACAGGCACGCCTAGTTTGCAGCGGTAATTGCTGCGGTGGAGTCTAGGGCGGAGGCCACATGTTGCAGTCGACGAAAATAGCGGAGCCATCGCTAAACTCGGAACTGGTTGCACACATGCAACTGGCAATTTACCCTACCAAAATATAGAATCGGTCCGAAAATAGAGCTCATCCTAATTCAGGCCAAATCCTAGTCATCCTAGTTAAACACGAGTTGCTGCAGAGCCCCACACCGTGCGTCATGGATCCCCTCGCCAAAGCGCCTTGAAGAGCTGACACGCCTATCCGATCCTGTCCACATCAATGAAATGCCGTGGCCATTTGATCAGCCGTGCAGTGATCTCGGCCGCGATTGCTCGAACTTCGTCACTCTGCACGACAGTCGCGTCGCCTGCACGGAGCTCTGCCGCGGAGCCGCACGTTGCAGCTCCAGCTGTCCTCCGTCGCAGTGGTCGTGCCTCCACAAATGTTGAGTGCAGCTCGCCTGGTGCAATAAGCCCACACCGAAGCGAGCTACAATCGCGGCAATCTCATCCTTGCTCGAGAAACAGCAGCCACTGTATACAGCGACTGTGTTGACTTTGATCTGTGCAAAGGCCCTCAATGCGATGACCTTCCGTTGATGCCGCGCTGCTCCGCGTTGGACTCAGGAGCCGATACGATTGCCCGCGGGCCACCACGTCGAGCTGCAACGGCACGAAACGTATGGACTCTACCCGGAACGATCCACCGCGAAGCCCCTCGATTGATCAACACGCGCGCGTCTTCCGCGGCAGCAGCAGGGGCCGAAGCGCGTCCAGCTGAGCCTTTTGCAGCGGAACAACGTTGAACTAGCCTACGGTTACCGTTTCCCAAGTTTACAGCGCATACTGGGGGCCAGTCAAAAAGCGCGGCGAAACGACCTTGGGGTTTCGACCAATCCCGGAGTTATCAGATCCCATTTTCGACCAATGGCGTCTCACATCCGGTTCGCAAGACTGGCTTTAAGCCCTGGTTATGCGCGCGTAGTCGCCCCACCGCACGGCAGTGGGACATTTGTGCTGTGGACCGACACCTCCATTTGCTGCTCGGACCCGGGCGAGAGCGAGCGGCTACTTGCACCCTCCCCCTGCGAGCGCCACAACGCCTTCCAGCCGAGGAGGAGCCCCCTCCGCGCTGCTGCTACTGTCGCTCGTGGCGAGCGCGAAAAAATCACCCGCGTCGAGTCGGTAGGAGGCCAGTTGCAGTAGCGGCAGCTCAGCAAACGCTGCAGCAATGGCTGAGGGCTAATGAACAACTAACGCTCTGTGTGTGGTGGTGAAAAATCAGGTCTGCAGAGGCACAAGACGAGCGGCTCAGGGTGCGGCACCTTAGGTGCAAGGGCTCAGTGTTTTTCCGGGGAAATGAGCAGCAGAACTATGCGCGGCGCTCGAACGCTTGCAGAGAGCGATACCTGCTCGGTCCCGGAGCACAACACGCTGACCAGCAACTGCTACGGCGCGTGCAGCTCCTCGCTGTGCGTCAACTACGCGTCCACAGCAGTCGGCAGCTCCAGCAAGGACGGCAACTTTTTCTACCGGGGCTGCGCGTCGGCGAATATGCCGACGTGCAAGACGAAAGTGACGTCAGGCAACTGTGAAGTGCAGTGCATAGTGGACACGTGGGCGAGCTGGAGCATGCCGCACTGGACAATTGACATTGCCCAACCGCAGAGTGACAAGGCGGACACGGGAGTCTTCCAGGCTATTGAAGACCTCAAGATCCCTTCGACCCTGCAGAACCTGTACGTGGCTGCCAGTCTTCCATTCCTACGACGCGTGGCATGCGGTAGCCCCGCTGACGATGGTGAATTGTGCGTGTACGTTCGGTTTACGATTTGCAGGTCGATCGTTGGTGCGACGGCGGACTCGCAGATCACCGTCCCGCTCTCTTTCTCGTCGAATGCTTTCCGCAGCAGCCAAGGGCTGCAGCAAATGTACGTATTCGTGCGTCTTTCGGCCCAACCCAAACATGAATCACCCTGCGTGCTGTACTGACGGTATTGTGTTTTGGGATGAATTCTAGCATCATTTCAGATGTTGCTGTCGGTGATATGCTCACGAATATTTTTCCGGACTCACTTCAGACGCTGTAAGTCTATGTTAATTAACTGTGCGGCATCTTTTCACCGTCAACTGACTACTGGATTTCGTACGCAGTATTATTCAGCGATCTAAACTCACCCAGTTCGATCCTCGTGGGCCGCACGCATTTACTTCCGTATCTACGTTGTAAGTTTGTTTGACACTACATGCTCTTTTGGAGGCGTTTGCATTAAACTCACGTGGGTTTGAATTCGTATTTGAAGAGACCTTCGCGACAACCAACTCACGGATATCCCTACCATTATTTATGAAATGCGCAACCTGTCGGCTCTGTACCTGCAAGGCAATGCCATCGCCGACGCCCACGTCACCCTTTCACAGCTCCAGTATTTGCAGGAGCTGCCCGTTTTCGAAGCCAATTTGACGGTCAATGGGAGCTGCTCAACGGGGTACGAAGCTGTTTCGTGGGCTGACAAAAGCGTGTGCTACACAAACGGTGACGGTCTCGGCAGCATCAACAGCTCGGGATCCAAAGACAAGAGCACGACATCCACGGCAAGCGAGAGCAGCAGCAGTCCGGTTGTACTCTATGTGGTCTTGGGCCTTGCGCTCTTCGTAGTGCTGGCCGTGATAGGAGGCGTGGTGCTACTACGACAAATGAAGAAAAAGACGGCACAGGAACAGCACGACTCTCTTGTGTCTGCCGATGGTAAGATTAAGGCCAACCTGCGGAGTCTAAGAGCGAGAATGGGGGCTCTAAACGGCACGGTTCAGACGACGGAACTCGAAGCTTCGCTGAACGAGTATAACTACGGAGGTGGAGTGCGCAAGGCTGCGTTTAAGGAGATCCCGGCCGCCGATGTGGTAGTGCTGAATCAGCTGTCAACGTCGGGTCCAGTCACTGTTGCTCTTGCCGAGCACTGCACGCGCTTGGTTCTTGTGACCAAACTCCAGACCAGCGATGACGACGTCGAGGCAGCTTTGGACATGGTGCCGACACTCTCGCAGATGCGTCACCCTCAGATCCTCTCGATCACTGGGCTCGTATGGGACGAACGTCACGCGATGACTGCCGTGTGTGAATACATGACGCTGGGTACGCTGGAGGCGTATTTGCGGAGTGCTGGAACAGAGCTCAACTGGTCAAACTTCAAGATGAAGGCGGCAGCTGAGATCGCCCGTGGACTCATGTACCTGCACAGTCAGCACATGGCCACGTACGACGGACTCAATGGCCGGACTGTGTTGGTGGATCCCGATAAGGGCTGCAAGCTCAACCCCATTCAAGCAGCACTCCCCACGAATGGGTCGTCACCCTACAGCTGCCAGTCGTACTACCGCCGTTGTGACTCGACGTCCAAGGCGTTTTTCGCTCCTGAAATCCTCATCGGCGAACCGTCTCGGTCGTCTTCGGATATGTACGCGTTCGGTGTACTGCTAGCGCACATCGATACGTGCCAGACTGCCGACGAGATGATCAGGAGCTCGTGGAGAATGCGAACGCAGCTTGGCGACTCAGACTCGGACAACGGAACGCTTCTTTCAACCGATGGCACGGTACTATCAACTAATGCTGGTGGTATTGATTTCGACAGCTCGCGGCGACGAACGACTCAGCTCGAGAGTCTTCCGAGCTCAAATAGTTCGCGCACTCTGCAGAGCTCCCGTAGTCTTGCGTTGGAGGAGAATCGACGGCGGACAACCCCGGTATTGGGCACGCACAACAACGACGAGACCAGTCTCATGAGCATGTTCACGTTTACACCTGAGTGCCCCACAATGGTTCGGGAGCTGGCAGGCGCGTGCTTGCAGTACGACCCATCGCTACGCCCCAGCGCGTCCTACATCGCAGCCATGCTGCACATTTAGCCAGGCCCAGATAGTATACATAACTCCAAAAAGTACAATACTTTAGTGATTGACGAAAGTGTACTCTGCGTAGTCGTCTTCATTCGTCTTCTCCCAATGCCCGTTAGTCTCCAGTGCTCAGAATCCAAAAGTGAAGCATGGCGCGTGATACACGCAAGAGGAAGAAGTGTCAGGGTGATGAAGGCGTGCACTCGTGCGTTATGTGCCTCGAGCAGATGGAGGATGGCTTGGCTGCCTTGCAGTGCGGCCACATCTTCCACCACATTTGTTTAGAGCAGGCGCTTGCAAGCTCAAGGCGCAGTTCGACTGTATTTGTCCCTCGGAGCTGCGGACTCGAGCCGTAGACAATCGCAGCATATCCAGCGCAGATTGGACAGTGCGAACGTGCAGTTGAAGAGATGGCAGCGGATCGGTAGGATGTTTGACACCTGCGCCGGATGTCGAACACTAACATTTCGATGCGTGTTCGCGCCACGGCGGACCGAATGCTGAAGAAAGTGCGCGGTGTTCGCGCTGCAGAGTGCGGATGGAGGACGTGGAGCGCGCCGCGCTCGAGTTCGCCTCTGCTGCCGGTCCTGCTCCCGGTGCTCCATGCTGTCAACGCCACCACCAGCCGAGGGCTGCGACCGCGCGGCGAACGGAGCCATCGCGACGCCGTTGACGGGATCTGTACGCCCTTTGAAGATCGACCGCGGGCCTGAACATGCTCTGTTCGACCAGACCTCGTTGCTCACGATGGCGGCGCACCCGCGTCGTGGTGCAGAGGGGGGGCTCAATACTTGGTCAGGCTTATAATCGGAATAAGTGTGATGGAATGCAAGGAGAGCCCGACTCCCAGGCAAGAAGGCTCAGCCCCATTTTGCTCTTCTGGCGAGACCCACAATTGAACGATGAGGGGTGTCTATGTCGATTATGACCCGCTTCTAATCATAGGCTAATCACTCGACCGCCCGCAGTGACTGCAGTGCAGTCACGCAGGTGCTGATGGATCCCTCCAAGCGGCCAAAGCGGCGAAATGCTCCCCCGCAGTCACATGTGTAGCGAACGCCATGCCCCGAGCAAGCCCGACTCCAGCTGACGCCCGTCACGCTGGACTGCAAGCATCCGGAGCGCTACGTTATGGCGGCGCCACAGAGACGAGCCGGGAGTCGGTGCCGGCCGGTTCACTTGGGGTTTGTATGCGATCATGATTTCGACCAATCCGCGTGCCGTACCCATTCGAGCTTCCAAATCCCGCCGCATACAACCCCCAAGTGAACGGGGGCACCATCCGTTCCAATAGCGGAGCTCCTCCCGACCACCAGTGGATCTCGTGGTGACGCGGGTGCAGAGCAATCGGGGCGAATCCCGACGCCCGGGCTTTGCGCTATACAGAGGCGACTTGAATCGTTCTCCAAGTTCCTCGACCGGACCCGCTCCATTGTTCAGATAACAAACGCCCGGGTGGTCGGTGGTCGGCTGGCTGGCGGAAACAGGTGCCACCTGCCTGCCATCCTGCTGTGCCAAGTGGTCTGCCTGCCCCTGACGGACGCGATCGCCAGCTGCAGACACTTAGCAATATAAATACACCCCCTCACTCCACTCGCAGCCGAGTACAGTACAGACTGGTACTCCCCCCCCCTTGGTCCCTATCTCAGCCCCGTGGATGCTGCTCTTTGACCCTCCCAAGCCCTCCTCCTGCATGAAGAACTCGGACGACACCACTGACATGTGGCTCCAGCAAGTGGACGACGCCCGCGCGCAGGACGTGCCGCCCGCCGCGCTGCCGGCGCTGCAGCTCGCCGCCAGCAGACACCGGCTCGCGGCCATCATGAACACGGACGATGCCACTGCCGCTGCCGCCGCCGCGGCGGTGCTCGTCGGCCGCGCCGCTGCCAGCAAGAGCTCGCTGGCCTTCATCCTGGGGGGCAACGCGGACGAAGACCAGGCCCATTCGACTGGCCCAAGCTTCGGTACGTTGCGTTGCGTTGGCGGACCGTTGGATTTGCAGCGACCTCCGTGGTTGGGCGCGGACTGATCGATCGCGTGCTTGGTCTTCCTACTGTACGTGCGTTTGCAGCTGATCTCACGGTTGGTTCAAGTGTGTCCGCGTCGGAGAACAGGGCTGCCAACGTGCCGGCCCCTGCAGCCCCCAAGGCGGCAGTGAAAAAGTCGCGCATCTGCAAGTTTGAGAACTGCACGCGATACGTCGTGAACCGCGGACTTTGCATTGGCCACGGAGTAAGTGTTGGGGTGGGAAGTATGGTTGAAGAAGGTGGTGCGATGCTTTTGGATCTAACGGTTGAACTTGCCACGACCTGATAACAGGGCGGCAAGCGATGTGCAGTCCCGGGGTGCACGAGCAGTGCTAAAAATTTGGGCGTTTGCTGGAAGCACGGTAAGCATGACACGATTTGGAAAAAAAGGTGGCTTCATGATTTGCTTAACAACAACGTTGCGTAACACGTGCAGGCGGCTCGACCAAGTGCACTGTTGCCGGTTGTGAGAATCGTGCCAAGTCGCGCGGTGTTTGTTGGTCTCACGGCGGAGGTACGGCAACTTCAAACTCAATTGTTTTTTTCGTTTTTTTATTTAACAAGCATTGCCTCAACTTTTTTTTTCCAGGCCGCAAATGCAGCGAAGAAAACTGCACCAAGACGGCGGTCTCCCACGGTCTCTGCTGGGCTCACGGAGGAGGTGAGCTGCATGAACTTTGTATATTTTTAAACCTTACCTTGATATGCTGGGCTGCATGGGCACTCACTCGCTGGAGCTTCTTCTCCGCTGGACTTGTTTCTCTTTTGCCCTGCATTTATTTGTTGCCCTTCGACTTGTTGTGCTACAGGCAAGCGGTGCGTTGTGGAAGGATGCCGTAAGCCAGCTTACGAGCGCAACGGCAACGTGTGCTCTCTGCATCAAGCCACCAACCCCGGTGCCTTGCAGAAGCCTGCCAAGCGATGATGGTAGTCCGCGCTCATTTTACGAGCGTGCGCATAGAGACCGATAGGAGACTTCCAGCAGCAGCACGCCGTTGCGGGGACAAAGTCGAAGGAGTAGGGAGAGAGGCGCGTTGAATATTTATTGTCACGATAGTTTTGACGCACTTCGAGCTTGTAGAAAAAGGCAATCCAAAATTTTTCTCGCAATGTGCTGCTTGTTGACGAGTTGAGTTGCGTGACCACCGAAAATAACTAAGCGAGCACTACAGATGCGACGCTCGCTGCGAGCAGCGAAACGTAGTAACGTTGCTGAGTCGGCATCGTTGTAGGGGGGGGTCTCCCCGGGCCTTGCACACAAGCCACCTACGGTGAGGGGGGGGGGGTAACGATACTAACCTAAAGTAGATAGTAGAAATAGATGAGAACTGGCTCAACGTCTCGAATACATGTACCTACTACTTCCTCCGGTTGGAAATGATCACCGGAAGTCATTATGATAGGTCGGCAGTTTTTCTGGGACGGCCGAATCTTATACACGACAAAAACTAATTTATAAAGTGTAATTTGAGTTCAAAGAAGGACAAAGGTATCTGAAGTACTTTTCATTTAAAGAACAGTGCAGTACCACGGTTTGAAGATTGGAGTAACGCAAGTGCGGCGTCATACAGCTCTCTACTGCACGATAGACTTACCGGTAGCTCATTCGCACGTCGGAGTTTGGCCTTCCCCAAGTGTGGTAGCTTGTAGAGATTGCCGCCAGCCTCCTCCAAGATTGCCCGCATGTACGCCTGTAGCGTAAGAAAGATGTTGTCCACAGTGTCGGGTTTGAGCTCCCGAATGCGTCCTCAACCGACGCTATAAGCGCATCGATGCCCTTCCTTGGTAGACGGTGTTGAATGCTCTGCATTGAAGCAAAAACTCCCAAGTCAAGGCAATTGAGCTCGGGTGAGTTGGCTGCTTGGCATAACAGCCTGATGTTCCACCCTCCTTCTGTGCCCGCTGCGACAACGTCCGGATCGGTTGGCGACACGTGCGGCTTCGCATTATCTTGTTGCATGAAGATGAACTGGCGACGGTCCTTCCTTGGCCACTTCGACTTGATAGCTGGGAACACCTTGGTGATCAGATAGCCCTTGTAGACATTTCGATCGACGGTATCAAGATTGCGTGTGCAAATTTCCCCCTTGGCTCTATTCTTGCTTTTACGCTGTGCCTTATACTTCTCCGTGAAAGACATGAGCCCCACCTTGCCATCCCATCTCTGCTTACGGTGTGGATCGTACCTACACAGAAATTTCATACACAGTGTCAAAGGTTATCCACAGTATAAAATTATAAAAATATAGAGACTTACCGAGGGCGTGCGAGTGCTGCCAGGAACATGGTCTTGGGTATGAAGCGCTTGCTCTTCCAGGCTCGTGGAGGCATCTAAGGTAGGAACGTCTGTTGCGGTCTGCGTAGAACCACTTCTCATCGACGTGAACCACGTTGTGCATCGACTCGAAGCGTAACGTCTTGTCGTCGATGAACGACATCGCATGTTCGACACGGTCCAGCTTGTTCTCGGGGGTCAGCGCCGGCTTGATAAACGTCGTACGACGCCGTACCATGCCTTCCTTCACAGCTTGTCGTACTAGGTGCCGGGAGAGCCCTGAAGCAGCAGCAACGCGCCTCTCAACTGCCCTATCCTCCACAGGAACACTCGCCAGCTTCGTCCGCACTTCATCTCGATTCTTACGCTTCCTGCCGCTGTTCTGCTTGATCCGGCTAGCCCACTCGCCACCAGGAACACCAGCCGCCACCGCAGCCGTGTAGCGCTTCCAAATAGCGCTCACGGTGGTCGGGCCACGCTTCACATGGGCCCCGACGCGGCCGAAGGCTCCGCGGGGTAGAACTCCATTGTCACTTAGCTTGAGGAGCTCGTCGATGATGCCTCTGCGCTCCATGTCCACCAGGTTGGCCTTCGTCATGTTTTCGCGACTCTAAACGAAGTACGGCAGTTGTGGCGGGTGCCCTCTTGATATCGGCTTGCTACTTGGAGCGGTAAAATGAAAATGACGTGGGCTACAGGGACCCGTTTGAGATGAAATCGGTGGCTATGGAAAGCAAAAAACAGACATTTTAACTAATAACTCCACCACTACGTGCTGTATAAAGCACGTAGTGGTGGAGTTATTAGCACGTAGTGGTGGAGTTATTAGCACGTAGTGCTGTACACTATGTATAAAGCACGTAGTGCTGTATAAAGCACGTAGTGGTGGAGTTATTGGTTAAAATGTCTGTTTCCGGTGATCATTTCCAACCAGAGGAAGTACTACCGAAGTTGATCACTTTTGATCCCGAATTCATTCACGTGGTCGGATGAGGCAACGGTGTAGGGTGATTCATGCTCTTTCATAAGACGATAATTGTCTTCAGAGTACTGCCGTACGAGTAGCGTCTTACGTTTTCCAATCAAGGCAGTTTGGCACTATCTTGATTTTTGTATACAGCTGACTACATTGCTAATTGTCCACTGAAACGTAAGACAGTTTGTCGTACACGTATTTGTCTCGTACCATTGGCTGAAAGCCTATTCAGTTCGTTCAGCACCCCGAAGAGCAGACCCCTCCCCATCCTCCACTCAGCCGTCCTTCCCATGCCTCCAGCCACGTCCGCAGAGCAGCCATCCCCCACAGGCATCAGCACTAGCCAACCAACAGCGGCATGGATCCCTCATCTCGCGCCAGTGACGCTCTTAATGCCGAGAATGTACGCCGCGCGTGTACGACCTCGAGAACGCAGCGTGTATACCGCAGCTATCGCCACGGGATAGCTGCGTGGATCCGCGAGTCTAAGGCCGATGCAGACCGGTATTTCGAGCCTGGTGGCGCAATTGACATCTCCATGTGCACTCCCAAAGATTTCGAGGCGTTTTTGCTGAATGCCACTGAGAAGAAGCTGAAGGTGACCACACTCAGTGGTTATAGGAGCGCAGTCAAGGACATTTACCGACAGAAGAAGCTTCCTCTCCCTGCTGCGTACATGAACGATATGAAGACTTTTTTCGCTGGGCTCAAGCGCATCGAGGCGGAGCGCAACCAAGGAAGTGCCGGCGAGGCAAAAATGGCGGGGAAAATGGCGCTACCGTACTCTGTGTACGAGCGAGTGTGTAAGCAGATGCTCATGCTAAATGACGGTGGGTTTGCCCACCTATTTCTGACGGTGCAGTGGAATCTGATGTGCCGATCTCAGTCGGTCGAAACTATTCACACCGGGCACATGAGTAACGAAGACGACAGCATCGGCTTCGTCTTTCATAAGAGCAAGGCGAATCAAGATGGTAAAGGACCAAAAGACCCCCGACACGTCTACGCCAACCCATTTGCTCCATGGACATGTTGCATCACCGCGCTAGGGGTCTATTGGGCGTGCTACACTCGCCAAGGCACCGGTCCGCTGTTCCCAGGCTCCCTGCAACGCAACCGGTTTCGCAAGGCATTTGCCCGCGCCTTGGGAAATGCTGACGACGAAAAAAACTATGGAACTCATTCGGTGAGAAAGGGTGTAGCTACGTTCACGTGCAACGGGAGTACGGGAGGCCCGTCCATCGTGAGCGTGTGTCTGCGCTGCGGGTAGTCTCTTGGAGGTGTCCAAGACCGCTACTTTCGATATGAAGCCGCTGGAGACCAATTTCTGGGCCGTGTTGGGGTAGGTTTGCCACTGAACAGCGCCGGTTTTGCTATACTACCGCCCCACTTCAAAGATAATACCGACCCAGTCGTGCGTGAAGGTGTGAAGAGTATGTTTCCAGCGCTGGCTTCTGACTCTAGCCTGTTATTAGTCCTCAAGCTCTGCTTAGCGTCGCTGGTGTTTCGCAGCGATTTTCTACTGTCCCAACTCCCCGGTACATCGATTTTCCGATCCAAAGATTTAAGGGAGCAGCTCCGATCGCGGCTTGTACAAGTAGATTCTCCGTGGATGACTGCTACCGGTATCCCACCTCAGGTGGTCATGTTTGGGCTACAAGAAGAGATTCGGGTTACAGTGTGCGCTCTACCAGAATCTATGGCTGCTAGATTTGCTCAATTACTGGAAGAGAACGGGATCTGTGGCGGGGGTGTTACTCAGCAGCAGCTCGAAGCAACATTGCGCCGCGTAATGGGGGAGAATAATCAGACGCAACAGCAAAATGCTGCAAGTCGACCCGGTGGCGATGCACCACGCACCACTGTTTACTTCTGGCCAAGCGATGGTAAATTGCACACTCTCCCAGAATCGTTTGAGTTTCCTAGCACTGATGTGCTACATGCGTGGCATTTATGGTAGTTTGGGAACGAAGATGCCGGGCAGCCTCCGTTCGAGTCAGTGAGCACGCGTGATCTGTCAACGAGGAAGAAGCGCCAAACGTATTCCGAGTGGCGTGTGATGATGCAGCACATCTCAACGGCAATCAAACGCGCAACAGGCACGCCGCCTCCTTCCTCCATGACAGAGCAGCAAGCTGCCATGCTCTGCATCGCTGGTGTCAACAGTCTGCAGCTCAAGACTAGCCGTCATACCCGCCGACCAACCCAACTGAAAGTCACGACTATGCTGCGTCTAGTTAGAGAGGCTGTAACGGGGTTACATGGAATAGTGACCCTGTCACTATTCCGGGATGACTACATCGGTCACTCCCCTGGATAGTGACCCAAGTGGCCTCAGAGCCAACAGATACATTTTGTATGACACAAACTATAGGGAACTTAGGATTTGTATGCAGGCCAAATCTGTACCAACCTATAAATACATTCAGCCGCGCCCCAGGAACCAGGGGAACACCGGGCACCAGTAGGGGCGGGGCGCCCTACTGGGGAAACTCTAAGTCTCCATGAGGGGCGTGCGGGTGGCGCACGCCATGGGGACTTAGCCCCTGAGAGTCTCTGTACTCTCGAAGCGGAGAAGGGCAGCGGTGGGCTGCTTGTGGTGCACGCGAGTGTACCGGGATACGATCATCCCTTGAGAATCTTGATCGACTCTGGGGCGTCCACGAACTTTGCGCGCCGCCAGACTGTCGCACGCAATCGCAACAAGTACGCCGATGCGCTACGAGGCAGCAAAGGCAACGGGCTGGTCTCGGTAAGACTGGCCGACGGTACGGTGGTAGAAGTACCTCGGGTCCACATGGACCTCACTGTCAAGTTCGAGGACTTCGACAGCACGGAGCCGTTCTTGGTCCTAGACATGGACAAGTACGACTTGATCCTTGGCATGCCGTGGCTGGAGAAACACGAGCCTTGGATCGACTGGCGTGGCAAGGCCATCAGGGCCAGCCGTCCCCCACGCTCTGACAGAGCTTTGATGAGTCATGTTCCCACCTCTGGCAGCAGCTGGGGCGCCCGCGAGGGCCGCCAGGGCGCAGCAGCGTCTAATGAGTTCTTGGGGTCCGTCGAGACTGACGACGACTCCGACCGAGCCGGACGAGGCCTGAGAGTGGAGGTGCCGGACAGCGCCTACCAGGTGGGTAACGTAGGTCCACACGCGGGTAACGAAGTACCGCAGGCAGCAAGGGCTGCTGGAGAAGGCGTCGCTGGCGTTGGCGTGGGTAACCAAGTTCCACGCGAGGTCACTCAGACCATAACTGATGAGGAAGGCACTGCAGGCGCTTCCGGTGTGGGTAACATAGTTCCACAGGAGGTCACTCAGACCATAACTGATGCGGGAGTCGCTAGAAGCGCTCCTGGTGTGGGTAACCAAGTTCTACACGGCGAGGTGGGTAACATAGTTCCACCCAGCAAGGCGGGTAACCAAGTTCCGCTCAAGGACCAGGCGGGTAACGTAGTTCCGCACGAGATCGAGAAGATCGGTGGTGCCGTCAAGGCGGCGCCACGAGACGAAGACACCCGAGGGTCACGTCGTAAGCCGGGCCTAGTCGTGTGGCCGACGACGCCAGTCGCCAGCGACTCCGAGCCTCCAGCCAAGGCTCCAGCCGCCGAAGAGTGTTATCACATCTTCGACGGCGCGACCGGTAGTCGGGTCAAGACAGGAGCTGTCGAGCTTACAGCTCTGCCCGAGGTTTCAGAGTTGCTGAACCTTGAGGAGCTCGCTATGGAGGACTTCTTGGCCGAGCTAAAGGCCGGGGAGATCGCAGAGTTGGTTCTCCTCCGACCGGAGTCCACGTCGGCCGAGTTGAACTCGTCCTCGGTCATGGACCAGGCAGTCTTGGAGGAGTTCCAGAGACAGCGCGCGTCGCGCATGGGTTCTGAGATTCTTAAGAACCCCGGGGACCCGGTGTATCCCTTGGTAAAAGAGTTCGAGGACGTGGTGTCCAAGGATCCACCGTCCAATCTCCCTCCGGACAGGGGAATCAGGCACGAGATCGATCTCGTGCCGGGCACGAAGTACTGTGTCACGAGGCAATGGCCTCTTCCCCGGGAGCAGTGTGAAGTCATTGATGCCTTCTTTGCCGCCAAGGCGAAGGCAGGCATGGTGCGGGAGTCGAAGTCCCCGCACTCGACGCCTACCGTCTGTGTTCGCAAACCGAACGGAAAGTGGCGTCTGGTTCATGCTTATAACAAGCTGAACAGCGCGACAGTGCCTGCGCAGACACCGATCCCGCGCAAGGACGTGTTGCTCAACAACATGGCCGGCTGCACGCTGTATAGCGCGCTGGACCTGGTGGACGGATACTACCAGATCCTGATGCGCGAGAGCGACATCCCACTCACGGCTGTGAGCACGCCGAGCGGTATGCTCTGGGAGTGGCTGGTCATGCCTCAGGGGCTTTCTAACGCCCCGGCAACGTTCAATCGCTTGGTCGCACAACTGTTCCGACCTTTGCGTGCGCTCACACAGACGTACTTTGACGACATCTTCGTCCACAGCCGTGCCGAGGCAGGCCAGACGGCCATGGAGGTGCATCTCCAGCACCTTCGACGTGTGTTCGAAGTCATGCGGGCGAACAAACTGTACGCCAACATCGACAAGTGTGTGTTCGCAGCTGAGGAGATCAAGGTCCTGGGTTGCTTCGTCAGCAGCGCCGGGGTCCGGGCGGATCCGGAGAAGGTGAAAACCGTCGCGGCTTGGCCGCCACCTCGGTCGCAGAAGGACCTACGACAGTGGTTGGGCCTCACCAACTACCTGCACAAGTATAGTGCAGGCTACGCCGAGCTGGCACTGCCCTTGTCGGATCTCCTGAAGAAGGATGTCGACTGGCGCTGGGAGCGTCGCCATCAAGATGCTTTTAACGACATCAAAGCGAGCTTACAGCGCGCGCCAGTCCTGGCATTGCCGGACGAGACGAAGCCTTTCAGCGTAGTCTGTGATGCGTCTGACTACGCAATTGGCTGTGCGCTATTGCAGGCCGACGATGAAGGCCGCGAACGGGTCATCTCGTTCCAGTCCAGGCAGCTCAAGGCAGCCGAACGGAACTATCCAGCCCACGACAAGGAGCTACTTGCCATGAAGTACGCTCTTGTCAAGTTCCGAGTGCACCTCCTGGGCTCGACGCCCTTTGTCGTTTATACAGACCACGCGTCCTTGCGGACTGCCGTCAACACGCCGCATCTCTCACAGCGGATGGCGCGTTGGCTGTCATTCTTCGCGGAATACAACTTCCGTGTCGAGTACAAGCCGGGCAAGTTGAACGTGCTTGCCGACGCGCTGTCGCGCCGACCCGACTACGAGCTTGCTCATATTAGTCGGGTCACGACGGATCTGTATGATCGCATCAGGCTGGGGTACCGAGACGATGCCAGTCTCGGACCTCTTGTGCGGTTCTTGGCCTCTGGCTCGGAAGCCAAGGCCGAGTGGCTCACGCCCCGACAACGTGCAAGGCTGCTCCGCTATGAGTGGGCTGACGGTTTGCTCCACTATCGAGTCGATCCCGAGGATCCTCCCCGTATTGTCGTGCCCAACGACGAGGATCTCAAGTACGACATCCTGATGGAGGCGCACGACGCTCCATCCAGTGGCCATCTCGGCCGTGAGAAGACGTACGCGTCTGTCTCGCAGATGTTTTGGTGGCGTCACATGTACAAGTGGGTCGCCACCTACGTCCGAACGTGCGAGACGTGCCAGCGCGTGAAGCCTGCCGGTCACGCCTCGGCACCATTGCAGAGCCTGCCGGTCCCAGTGGACTGCTGGAAGTCGATGAGTCTCGACTTTGTCTTCGGACTTCCGGCCGATGACCGTGGCAACACTGGTGTTGTTGCCTTCGTGTGCCGTCTGAGCAAGATGGTCCACTTTGACCCAGTTCGTGACACCGTCACTGGCGACGAGGTCGCTCGCCTGTTCATGGACTGTGTCTTCCGACACCACGGTCTGCCCGAGACCATTGTCTCTGATCGAGACCCGCGGTTCACCGCTACGTTCTGGCAGACGCTGTTTCGCCTTCTCGGCACACGACTGTCGATGTCGACGGCGGACCACTCGCAGACGGATGGCCAGACGGAGCTCGTCAATCGCGTGCTCGAAGACACGCTTCGCAGTATCTGCGCGGAGATGCCCCGCGCTTGGGCTGATCGCTTGCCCATCGTTGAGTTCGCACTCAACAAAGCGGTACATGCATCGACGGGCTTTATGCCCTTTTACCTGAACGGGTTGCGCCACCCTCAGGTGCCGCTCACATTACGAGGCAGTACCGGGGCTTCGGTCCTAAGTGGGGGAGAGGCTCGGAAAACCTTTTCCTCCCAAGTCTCGGACGTGAGTCCAGCCACCTTGCGGAAGCAACTGTCCTCGTTTGCCGAAGACAGGCTGAACATAATCAGCTGGGTGCGAGACACCATGGCGCAAGCCCAAGATAAACAGAAGGAGTACTCTGACCGAAATGGAAGAGGAAACATGAACGTGTTTAAGGTTGGGGATTTAGTTCTCCTAGATACTAGAAATCTACCGCTAAACACTGTTAGCTCGGTCGAGAGCAACAAGCTGAAGCGCCGCTTCATTGGACCCTTCACGGTCCTCAGCCGGCATGGCGCGGCGTACACCATAGACTTGACCAAGTCGATGACGACTCACCCGACGTTTTACGTGGGTCGTCTTAAGAGGTACTATGACCCTCTGGCTCTGGCTGCCCCGCAGGAAGCGGTGGGTGGCCCGGTGGAGAAGAGCGCAGCTCCTCGAAGCGCGGCGTCGAGTCGAGGTAAGGCGCCTGATACGCGCGCTGGTCGTAAGACGGCGCGGCGTACATCGGAGCAGCATACGCAGGGGCCCCGTACGAGCCCTGGCCAAACTGGGCCTGATACGAGTGGGGCTGCTGCTGCTCCGGATACGGCGCGTGGCCATGAAGCTCGGCCCGAAGGCCAGCGAGCTGGTTTCGCAGCGAGTCGTTAGCCGACAGGTCGGCTCGACGATCCACACGGTCATGGAGACTGCGAGTTTCTTGATAGAGCGAGGCAACATCCTCACGGAGCCGCTCCACGGCACCAGGCTGACCAGCACGAGCGGCAGCCTCGCCACCAAGGCCGACGCCAAGCGCGATCTCGAGGACGTACACACGGTCCCGGAGAAGACGAATCTCCTCTTGCTGCAGGGCCACCACCTGACTCGGGGCCCCAGCATACGGCTGCGTCGCCTCAGGCTCGTAGCCATGGCCGTGCGAGGCCACCGCCGGCCCTCCTTGATCGTAATGGGCAGATCCACTACCACGTGGAACGAGTCGTCCGGGAGCGGCGGCTCCATGGCAAGCGCCAGCTGGAGGGGTTACCCTGAGTCGGATAACTCGTGGGAGCCCGTTGAGCAGCTCCAGGCAGACTGCCCGAAGGCTGTTGCGATATGGGACGAGAAGCAGCGGCAGCTTCGTAAGTAGTCCTTGGCTTCTTGGCCGGTACCCGGGGCACGGTAGCAGACGTAGTCGCACCACGCCCACGCTCTTCACGAGCTTTGGCTCTCGCCTCTTGCTTCAGCTCGTCCTGCTTCGAGTGGAGCTTGCGCTTGCTCACGAGTTGAGCGAACTCGATGCGGAGCTCGCGCACGTCCAGGATTGCGGACAGAGTGCGATCCTCACGGAGTTCTTTGAACTCTTGGTCGGAATACCCTTTGCGCTGGACGTAGCGCCAGAAGAGGTCTTCCACCTCGCTCCGGATCATGTTGTCATTCGGCTTGACCCAGTGGAAACCCCACACAGGATGGAGTCCACCCTTGTCCTCCGGCTTCTTGCGAAGCGTGGTGAACTCCTTCAGTGTGAGCTTGTGTGGTGCTAGTAGCACACACCGGGCGACTTCAACGTCGCCAAGAAAGAGTGGCTCTTTCTCAACAAGAGCACGCTCATAGGAACCCCTCGAGGTGTACCCGCCGATAAGGCCACGAGGAGCCGAAAGCTTCTCCAACAGCGCTGGCGCACCAGTGCCAGGCTCGGGCGGGAAGTAGCCGTGCGGGTATGTGGTATCCCCGCCTGAAGAAGACTCGATGGCAGTCGTGGCAGTCGGCTGCCTGGCATACGCACCCAAGCTAGCAGCGTGGTATTGCTGCTGCTGCTCGTCGAGGTTGTTGGAGAGCTCCTTGGGATCGTGGACGGCACCCTCCTCATCCTCAGACTCCGAGTCGATGAACAGCTTGGAGCTGGAGCCGCGAGGCGACCTGGAAGCTGAACGCTTCTTCGCCTTGGCCTCGGCGGCCTTCGCAGCGGCAGCCGCTTTCGACGCTTAGGCACGCTCACGACCTTGTGCCAGCGTCAGATGCTTGGATGCCAGCACCTCCTTGGGCTTGGAACCCGCGTCGCTCGGCGACTTCTCGGCCACGACCCCAGCGTCGGCCATGGCGACTTCGTCGTGCGACTGCTTGCTGTCGCCTGAGCCGGACTCGGCGTCCTCCGCCTCCTTCTCTGACGAGGCCTTTGCGTCGGCCGAGGCGTTGGTCATGTCGCCTGCCGCCAGCTGCGTGCCTTCGGCAGCGTGCGTGCTGCCCTCCGAGACGTTCTCGTCGTCGGGTGAACTCTCACCGGAGTACTGGACCATCGTGCAGTCAAAGACGGCGGCTTCCCAGTCGCGAGCCGGGCTTTTATGGCCCCGAGGACTCTCCTCCTTGCCTTGCGCGGCGTCAGGAGACTTGCTACGAGCCCCGGCCTGACGGCCACTCTCCGGCGTGCTGCTACGAGAGCGCACCACCTCCTCGGCCGCCTTCGTGGCCTCCATCAGCGCGGACGACTCGTCCTTGGCCTTGGACGCCCTGGTCTTCGGCCCTACGGCCCGCGGTTTCGGAGGTGCTTTCGCACTGTGCGCACTGCGCTTTGGAGGCATGCTTCCGGTCGACGTGGAGACCCTGCGGCTTGCTCGGCGATGCGCCAGTTGCTCTGTGAGGCCCGGGAGCCGAGGCGCCAGAGTTCGCGCCGTTGTCGATGGATTTCGACTTTGCGAGTGAAATGTGAGTCGCCGGCGTAACCTCGCTCTGATTAGTCGATAAGATCGAATCTAAGTGGGGGAGGATGTAACGGGGTTACATGGAATAGTGACCCTGTCACTAGTCCGGGATTGCTACATCGGTCACTCCCCTGGATAGTGACCCAAGTGGCCTCAGAGCTTACAGATACATTTTGTATGACACAAACTATAGGGAACTTAGGATTTGTATGCAGGCCAAATCTGTACCAACCTATAAATACATTCAGTCTTAGATCTACCGCTTTTCAAGTCAAGTCAGACCAGGGACACGTGAACGGCTGTTCACTTGGAGTTTGTATACTCCTGCTTCCTCTGTTAAGAAGTGCTGTGTGCCCCGTCACAGAGGCAGAGCACGCCGACAACGCAAACGCTCGTACTTTAGAATTTAGACACCGGAAACGGAGCAAGAGAGACTAAGACCAACTTACCAGCACGCAGTCGCTGTCGTCTTCACCTCAGTACAATACTGTAGCAGCAGCACGTATTAGCCAATCCAATCCCTGGATTTGCTCTGTCGTCAAACTGTCTTGCGAATGCTCGACACAAGTGAATGGCCCTACACCCTTCACCAATGGTGAATCACCATTGCTGCAGGATGGTGGTACAGTGCATGTTGATCAGACCTACTGCCGGTTCTGCACCAAGACCAAGGCGCAGCTGACGGAGCTGGGCGCCAAGTTCGACGTCGTGGAGCTGGACGAGGTCGAGGGCGGCAGCGAGCAGCAGGACGCGCTCGAGGACCTCACGGCCCAGAGCACGGTGCCCAATGTGTTCGTGGGCGGCAAGTCAATCGGCGGCATCTCGGACGTGCGCAAGCTGCACAAGGCGGGCGACCTCGAGCCGCTGCTCAAGCAGAGCAGGGCGCTGTAAGCAGGCGGCGGTTAAGTTATTGACGAGAGATCGATCAACGGTGCCACGTGAGCGCAGTTGACGCTGCATTGCACTCCTTCTGCTCTCATATTATATCGCTGACTAATCAATGGAGACCTCCAAGTTGAGGTTGTTTCTGACTCGGTACAGTAGATGTAGTGAGCAGCTACATGTACTGCTTCAAACGTACATTTGAACATAGGAGTTTGTATATTGCTTCTTGTCCGGCTACAAGTCCTTCATTTACATAAGTGAGAGCTTACATTTTCCCGTGCTTTCTGCATCAGGCAGTAGCATCTGTCGATATCTTCGTAAGGTTGGCGTAAGTCCAAGCCAGGAGAATAAAATATAGGAGTCAGCTTGCTTTGGCTGCCGGGTGAGACCCCCTCAAAGCTTCATCGCACCATTCTTGAATGCTAGCGCCACGTCAGCCATGGACGGCCGACGAGCGGGGTCCTTTTCAAGACAAGCCGAGATGGTCTCCTTCATCACGCCGGAGCAGAGGTAGCTCAAGCGGAACCCAGTCTTCTTTGCAGTCGGAGAGAGAACGTCTTCACGGCCGGAACGCTCCATTGAAAGTTTCCGCGCATTCATGACCGGGGTTTCGCCCGTGTCGATCTCCACGAGGACCACGCCGAATGCGTAGACGTCGGATCGCTCCGTTGGCTGCTCACCGCGTAGAACCTCAGGAGCCACGAAGACCTTGCATTCGTTGTCCAGCGGCGAGAGCTTGACGTAGTGGAAGATGCTGAACAGACTGAGCTTGGCGGAGTAATCCTTGTCCAAAAGGATGTTGAAAGCATTCAACCGACCGTGCACAATGTTTTGCTTGTGCAGGAAAGCAATCGCTTCAGAGATCTGCCGGGCGATAGCGTGCTGCTTTGGTACCGACAACTCGACTGCGTTGTTGACCGTGCAGTCACGCAATGCGCCCTTTTCAACGTACTCGACCACGGCGCAGAGCTCTGTTCCGTCAGCATCCCACATAGCGCCACGGAATGCTGCAATTCGCGGGTGTTTCAGCTCAAACATGAGTTCAATCTCAGTCACGAAGTCCCGCATCAACGCCTTCGACGCCGTGTTGCTCTTGATCTTCTTGACGAGCACAGCCTCATGCTTGTACTCTCCGAGCCACAGCTCGGAACGGCTGCTCACGCGCAGCATTTTGTGCAAGAACACGTCGTCATAAGACAACCGGGTCAAGCCAATGTAGCCGTCCGCCACAGACGCGAGTAGTTCGAAGTCCGAGGTCGTCTGGCTTGAGGCGTTCGACCGGGGAACACCTAGCTCCATGTATGGGTGGTCGGACAGATCGCCCATGCCGACTGCGATTGACGGTGTGGTGCTGTTCATAAGCTTGGGCTGCTCGTTTCGTCGTCGACGGCAGCACCACCAAATCAATCCCACGATCGCCAGCAACACAACAGCCCCCAAACATGCACCGACAATGATCCACGTCCTGTGGGATGAAGACGACGACAAGTCTCCCTCAGTTGTTGCGGGCATCGTCGTAGCTGGCTGCTCGGTAACCGTGGAATTTGAAGAACCGACGTCGCTGTTGTTCCCCACGCAGAACGTGAAGGAATCATTGAGCTTGGTCTGGACGGCAGTGGTCGGACAAGCGCTTGTGTTGGTGGTTCCATCGATTGTAAATAACTCCAGATTCGCCAGGAACGTGAGCTGAGCTACTGTCAAACCTGAAGCGTTGATTGGGTTGTCGACTAGCGACAAGAACTGCAGCTTCGAAAGATTGAAGACCACACTGGGAATTGTTTTCAAGGAGTTGTCATGGAGATATCTACGAGCACAGAGGAGAGATACCAGCTGAACGTTAGGCGGATGCTCCGTAAGCACAAGCTAATACCAATATAAGCAATACGCACAAAGTTGTGATGGCCGGGAAGTTGTTCGCGACGAGGCTGAAGCCAGTCAAGGCGTTCGATGATAAATCACTGTGCAACGAGTAATGCTCAAATCGTAAGCACCACGCTTCAACACGGCAAAATGGGCGTACGGGCTCACGTACAGCAGGGTGAGGTTGGTGAAGGACTCTTCCTGGAAGTCCGTGTCCACTTCGGCGATGGCGTTACCGGATAGATCACTGCATATACAATTGACAATTACGATTAGACAAAAGTGAACTCCTCACGCGCCAAGTCGCGAAAATGGAGGAAGCCGGCGTACATGACGGTGACGGAGTCTCCAGCTAAAGCGGCCGTGGGGATCTCACTCAGTGAGCAGTTGTTGAAGTATCTGAACAACAATACGAGTATGAAGTCCTAGTCAGCCCGATATCCACAGCATAATTCCAGCAATACAGCACACAACGTACATTCTTCTGACGCTGTTCAGGGGTAGCGCGCTGTCCAGTCCGGTCAAGCTGAGGTTCCTGAAGGTGACTTTATCCAGCGTCGCGTCCGGCTGGATGTTCATGGACGACAGCTCGAGCGAGCCGGATAGCGGCTCCTCGCCTTGCTCCGCCTTCGTGAACGTCAGGTCCGTGACATGGTCGTCCAGCTGCAGCAGTCCGACGCGCTCGAAGGGGCCGGCGCCTGCCGTGTCGTTGCTCTCGGCCGGCTGGAAGACCCACTCGGTGGCGGTGGAGGAGAAGGCGTCGAGACACAGCGCCGACTGGCCCGACGACAGCGTGACGCAGCTCGTGTCGTTGACGCAGTCGATGGCGTTGGCGGACGACTGGCCCACCACCACGCAGGCTCCGTTGCTGCTGCAGCCGCCATTGCAGCTCGTGGTCAACGTGTTGAGTGTCGCGCTGGAGGTCGTGGAGTTGGCGGCCCGCGCCGCGTCCAGCAGCGTCAGCGCGGCGAGCGCCAGCGCCCACGCGTGCATCCCGCAGACCTGGTAGGATATCCCTCGCTTGAAGGGGGTGAGGTGGACGGTAGGGAGGCTCGTACTACCCTCGCAGATGGGCTCCGCACCGTGGATACCCTGAAGTGGCTGCGGAGACTGCGTATCAGACGAGGGCTTGCTCGATCCCCTTGGAGGTAGGTAGAGTGGTGTGCTGTACGCTACTGCTGCGGCCGCCGCAGTGATTTGCCCGCCCGCCAGGGAGGGAACTCAACTCTCAGCTCTCGACTGGGGGCGTGAATGGCAATGCAGAGGGCGGCGGGGCCGGGCTTTGCTGCCGACGAGTGCGCGCTCGTTCCGCGCCGAGAAAGCCGCATCGACAACGCGACGAGCCCGCGGGTGATACTTGGTGTACGGCCGCACACAAATGCCACTCTTCACTTCCCGCGGCACATGCGAAGGGGCGTTGATAAAACACTGTAACGTTACTGCAACCTTCACTTCACTTTCCTACACCAAAAGTGCCTTCCTGGTTGAGCACTTAAGTACTTATTTACGTTTGCTATTGTACAGGGGGTTATCCATTCCACACCTTCTACGAGCCCGAGCCCGTCTACTTCAAAAGTGGGCTCCCCCTAAAACGAGAGCCAAAAGTCGCACAAAATAGGCTCCCTCATGGTAAGTACGAGATCAAGGAGCCCTGGTTCGGGCTCCCCATTGGCTCCCCTCCAGGGCTCCCCAAATTTAGCTTCAAACCTATGACGGGCTCTTCATAGTAATATCTGATTGGCCAATTTTACCTAGACTTAAGGCGAGCAACTTCGCGTGATCGATGCGCCACGCTAGAAGATCGAGCTCAAAGATCGCCACACTAGAAGATCTCGCGCCGCTCATATGTGTACAGCCGCTCCGAGGCCACCCCAGCGTCGCCGATAGTCCTTTCTTCCCCTCAAGGAGAAGCCCTCTTTCCTATGCCTTTTCAGGTTAGAACCTGGAGATACTTCAATGACGGCCAATCATCAGCGAGATATTTAACACAGGTGAGGGGGAGCCCTTAACGAGGGCTCACAGTTCTGGAGGGCTCCTTTCACTTAACCTATTGAACTCGAGCCCAGGAGCCCGAGCTCGCGACTTTTGGGTTCACCGAAGAGCCCAGGGCTCGTAGAAGGTGTGATCCATTCTCTGCTCTGTACGGTGCGAGCGTGTTAGCCATTCTGTCAAGGCGGGCCCTCATATATTCTGACCATCTCGAAGACGCCTTACAGAGGAAGGAAGCAGGACGCAAGCGCGGTCGAATGGGGATGACACCACCCGGAAAAGTGGCTGTCGCTCCTGTGACGCGCGCTCTGGCCTTGTCGCCAGCGATTCGCCGGAAGATTCATGGAGCCCCCCCGGAGGCGCCTCGCCGGTCCTTGTCCTTGCGCAGCCACGTCACGGCGGCGACGAACACCTCGAGCGCTTGGCGGCGCTCGCGCGGCAAGTACTTGGGGTCCAGGATGTGCTTCATCAGGTACAGGCTGCTCACCGGGTTGGTGGCCAGGAACGTGTGCCGCGCCTGGTGCTTCAGCGCGCCCAGCAGCTCCACGGCTGCGAGCTGGTGGTCGGTCGCTATGGCGACGGCGGAGCTCGAGCTACTGGAGCGAGGCAAGGCAACCAACTGACACACGAGGTCCAGCAACTCGACCGGCGAGCTGGCGCTGCAACTGCTCCAGGGCACCATTGGCATGTTGGTGTCGACCACAACCTTGGGTGTGTTCTGCAGCAGTCGCGCCGAGGCGTGGGCATCCTCCTTGACGTTGTTGCGCTTGACCTTGGACACGATCTTCAGATAAATAGGCTGCACGGTGAGCACCGCGATCTTGGCGTACACCATGTCGTGCAGCTCGGTCGAGTTCTCGTCGAGGCCGCTGATCTGCATGAGCTCGACGATCTTGTGCTTCATGATCTCCTGGTACAGAGTCGACACGCAGCCTCGCACGCTCTGCAGCGTGGGGCCTACGCCCGACACCCACACGTTCTGCTTAAAGTCGAGCCAAAACTTGCGCAGGAACTGCGTCGCAGGCTGTCGCCCGTCCACAAACAGCGCCTCGAGAGTCATTTGCATCCGCTCACGCATTTCCGGCACCGACACCAGCAGCACGCAGATATCTCGGAAGGACACAAACGACAGACCGGAGTCGTCGTTGGTGCCGACCGAAGCGGGCGAGGCATCGAATCTCCCTCCACTGAGCGTAGCTCCACCACTTACCGTTGCTGCAAGCACGAAAGTAGGCGGGGCGGAGCTGGTCGTAGTCGACTCGTTCGCTAGAATCTGCTGCGACCGCAATTGGTGAAATCGAGAGGTGGCGAAGTCCATCTTGAGAGACTTGAAGAACTCCTGCAAGCGCGTGGTCATGCTGGCCGCTGACTCGGTCGGAGCCAACTTCCCGCGCCGAGGAGCACGGGTCGGTCGTGGTGCAGGCTTGAGCAGCGCGTTCTCAAGCACACTTAGCACCAAATACTGTCGTTCAAGTTTCTCCAGGTCCAGCATCTTCTTGGCGGTGAAGTAACTCGCCGACCGCAATCGTTCGAGCATGACACCGATCACACCAATGAACGGGATGACTGAAGCTGCGGGCTCGCCGGAACTCGCTGGTCGTTCGCTTTCGGCGGTTTGCTTTCGTCGTAGGTTTTCAAACCCGCCGGTGTGGTCGCACAGTCGTCGGAGTTCAGTGAGGCGCGTCTTGTACTTGGCTCGAACCCTCTTCCAGGTAATCGGCATCCGAGTTGCCATCAGCGGGATATCACCTAGGCAGCCAACGCAAGCCATGACCAGGTGGAAATTGTTGAGAGGTGGTGCACTCGCGGACATGGCGATGGAGATGATGTTCTCGATCACTTCAGCTCGCTCCTTGGGGGAATCCTCGACCAGCACCGACCAGACAAAGTACGCTACCAAGCCGTTGAAATGGTCCGTCAGCTCCTTGGCTGCGATCTTGGGGTTGTGCAAGAACTCCCACGGATACACGCTTGAGAGCTGTGAATGGTGGAAGATCGTGAGCTGCTCGGCCATCTCCGAACAGGTCATCTCCCACAACATATTCCGTAGCGGAACGGGCAGCGGGACATCTTCGCATTCGAAGTCGAGTTCTTCTGACGAGTTCGAGGTGAACGTGTTCACTAGAGGCACAGATCTGTCTTTGGCACCTCTGTTGCTGTCTGGAGGTTGCTGCGGACCAAATAACACAGCCATGTTTTCGCGAAGCCGTTGGCTGCCTTCCTCGAATCTGCTGATGTTATAGGAGTCATCGGCTGAGGATTGTAGCAACCCCTTGCTCTTGGCGAGTTGAGTGATCCCGCCCAAGTTCGGGAACGAATGGTTGCGTCGCTTTCTTCTTTGCGGCACTCGAGACGTTGGCGTTTGTGGCGGAGCGTTGGTTGGAGTAACGGGAGTCGCTGGGGCAGCGTCATTTTCACTCTTAGCCGACGAATTGTTCGCTGATGTGGAACGCACTGGTTGAACCTGTTGCAGTTCCGAGTCGTCACTGAAGCGTCGAAGACGACAATGTGAGAAGAACAAGTCGATCAGACCCTGGACGACCTCGGTGTTTACTTCTTCGCGCTTCGAGTAGATGGGATGAAACAGAATATCCCGAACGAAAGCCGCAACGTTGTGCTTCTGGGCACTCAAGGTGCGTGGCGTGAACGATCCACGGCGCGGGTTATTCCTTTGTTTCTCCCCAAGAGCCAGGAGCATGTCACTGACGGTGATTCCAGCAGACGCCACTACCCCGAGATGCAAGAGCACAACGCGTCCGCCTTGTGGGTTGCTTTCGATCAGCGTTAACAGAGACCGAAGCCGCTTCTGTCGCAGCTCCTCCTCACTGCGTTTTGCACTCTGCACTCGTCTCAGTGATGGCGCAACTTTCGTGAAGGTTGGGGTGGAACTTCCACGCGGAATGAAAGTGTCGATCTCTGATCCCCCCATTGAGAGATGACACTGCATGACGGAATCGCGCACGCTCTGCAGTGCTAGCAGGGCGTCGTTATAGCCTTCGCCGTCATCGCCAATCGAGTCCGTGTGATCCGTCCCCAAACTTGTCGAGGTGCTTTGTCGTTTACGTCCATCGCTGTCTTCTGTTTCCAGCTCTGTTCCATTATCGTCGCAGTCCGAACCAGCGCGTTCCTGAGCGCTTACGATAGCACTGATCCATTCGTCACGCGTGGTGGTAGAGCGGAAGTCCAGCACGGTATCCCTCCCATGCATGGAAAGTGTAAGCAGTGACTGCCCCCCAAGGAATGTGAGTTTGACGTTTGAATCGTACAAATCGATCTACAAAGCAGTTGAGCCATGAGTACATCGCTACAATGCATGTCAACAGGTGAGCTAGCCACAAACCTTGGCCTTAATGGAGCCGTCTCGTCGACGACCGATAACCATCTCGCCCGGCCTGATAATAATGTAGCGGTCGCGCCACTGCGATGCGCAGCAACAACCAGTGAGACCACAGGACGTTGAATAGCGTTGCCATGCTCGACGTACCATAAAGTGTCCTCGGACAGCTACACTGCCTTCTTTGATGACCTCGTCCATCCTGTGACAACACGATCCGTCAGTAGGTGAGCCTGCATTGAGACCGACCATCGAGTGAGCTGCAGACGCACTTGGACGACGACGCCGCGGGATCCATAGCGTCTATCAGAGCCGATCGGTGCCGCTAGGATAAATATGTACTTTGGCACTTAAAGCAATCGGAAGGCGTCGGCACCGCAGCGGCGATAATGCAATGGCCGTATAGAGCAGGCAGCCGTCTCCTGCTGGTCCTCTCGATCGCGCCGTTGACCACTGGCAACCCCTTCCACTGTGCTGCCAGACGCCAAGGCTGCGGCTACCGCTTTGGACTGCCGTAGCTCGACACCGAACCGCGTATTCTTAGGAGAGCCCAGCTGGGCGGACTTACCTACGTCATCTGCTTTTTTAGCAGGCCAGCGTCCATGCGTACACCGCTCGAGTTGACGACGTGCCACGCAAATGGGGACAAGCCACATCTTTGCCTTCAAGCGTGTTTGCGGTCAGCGCTCGCGGACACCTCGAAAGAGGAGTCAACGCGTTACATGTACTGGCGCCCGAGGATAGGCTCGCTGCTGTAGCGGTCTCTGCAACCTGCTCATTCATATAATAGTCGCCCGCGACCACAGAGCGGTGGTCGTCCGTGCGGACACGTACGTATGTATCGGCGCGAGTCACAGTCTTCCGGCTCCTTTGGTCCCACTCCATTGACAGCAATGTGACAGCAATGGGCTGCTCCACCGCAACGTCCATGTGCTGTGGAATATCAGAGACCGGATGCGCTTGCACACGAAACGAAATTACGAAATAGGGGCGACTAGCGTTGCTCTACAGTACACTCACTCCCTGCCTAGACCGAGTCGGAATCCACATCTGCATTCGCATCTTCCTCTCGCTTCCGCTTGAGCGGGCTGCCGCTTGCCTCCGCTGCGTCCGATTTCGACTTTGTGGCCGCCTCTTCCTCCTCTTTTTCCTTTTCAGCGTCCGAGTCGTAGTCGTCGGAGGCCATTTGGGGCGCCTCAGGCTTCAGAATAGTGAATCGCAGGTCGCAGTCCGCCGTGGAGGAGTGATTTTTGACAAAGTACACATTTCCAGAGGGCACGTAGAATTCGTCACCCGGGCTGAGCACAAAGTGCATCGTGTGTTTGCTCTTGAAGAAATCATCGTCCGTCTCGGGCGACAGCGCCAGCTCCAAGGACTTCGGCTGACACCCCGTCACGTAGAACAACTGCACCGCTTGGCCGACGCCCTCGGGTTCCTTCCACGCACCGGGAGGCAAGACCACACGTCCTGAAATCCACCGAGCAAATGGGGACGGGCTAAATAGGTTGAAACTCTGCCCCGCGTACGCGTGCACCACTGCCCCTCCTCGCTCTTCGGTGGGGAGCTTGCGCAGACGAATCTCGCTCGAGCGGCAAATGACGTTCAGATCGTTCATGCAGCCGGCTTGGCTGTCGTAGAGCGTCGCCCACTCGCCATCGATAATGCGCTTCTGCAGGTCCTTCGGCAACTCCTTCAAAGCCAAAGCTCTGCTGTTGTTTGTCCGCTTTGAGGGAGGTTTGGCCTTGGTTCGCTTTGACGTTGGGGAGTCCTGACCAAGACGCTCCACTCCGACAACCGTTGGCATTACAGTGCCCACACCGACGAAGGTACGTTCGTACACCATGTGCTCACTCTTGAACCAGGCCAGCGGTTTGAACCGCTTCCGCTTGGACCGACGTAAGCCACTACCATCCCACGCCTCGTCATTTTCGTCGTCGTCCAAAATCTTCGAGGCATCGGGCAATCTGTCGCGAACTGGGCCTGTCGGCGCGTCTGGTTCATTGTAGAAGCTGTCATCGCCAGTCTCACCGCCAGAATCATTTTGCGCTTCGAACGACTCGTCGTTATCGTCGTCCGTCTGCACGGACTGCATCGAGGTGTCTGTTCCGGGATTCGTACGGTAGCCATACTTGCCTGTCGGTCGGATCCGAGGTTTCTTACGGCCTTCGGTCGACTGTTTTCCACTTGCCGACTTTTTCGCCTTCTTACCCTTGGTCTGCTTCTTCTTTGGTTTCTCCGCGCTAACGTCGCTAGCGTCCTCATTTTTGCTGAAAAGTTCCTTGCTGATGTTGGGCGAGAGCGAATTCTTGTCTGAGAACGAAGGGATAGACTTCAACGAGCGGTCGCTTGCTACGGTGGAAACAATCACAGGAAAATGTCAGATAAGGGATGCAACCACTATTCGACATACCAGCACGCACCATTTGACAGTGGAGTCATCGGTCCGTCGTTCAAAGAGAACGGGCTCGCCGTATCTGCGTTGAAGCCACGCACTCCACCAAATGATTCTCTCCGACGAGCCTTCGTCTTTGCCTTTGCCTTCGACTTCTCCTCACCAGCCTTCTCCTTCTCAATCGACTTTTTACCGCGTCGACCACGAACCGTGACGTTCGCATTCGCATCCAAGTCTGCGTTCATATCCACAGAGCCATGGGGCGAGCCACCGAAATCAAATGACACGTCGCTCCTAACGGGTGACGCGGGGGGAGGCGGTCCCGCGTCGTCCTTCTCCTCTTGCTCCGGCTCCACTCTGACACTGCTTCTCTGCGTGCGCGACGGAATGGAGCTGCGTTCAATGTCCATACTCTCGCGATCACTCGACCGCGGGCTGTCAATTTCCGGTAGCTCCACCTCGTGCTCGCTGGGCTCCGACACGTCCCCCGACGTGTCCGCAGACTCCTTATCTGAGCCCGTCAACGCTGTCAACCAGCACAAAAACACAGCTAGCGTCAGCCCAAATGCACTAATCTCATATAGAAGTGCAGCCAATGAATGCTACGCACAGTCGTCGTCGTCCACCGAGTCGTCCTGCATCGAGTCGCCGTCCACCCAGAAATCGTCGATGTCCTCGAAGCCCTCCGCGTCCTTGCGCACGTCGCCGCGCACCACCACACCCGACCGTCTAGTGGCAATAATAAATAAACAATATGACTTAATAAAATAATTTATGGACGGCATATTGGCCCTTCTCATCTTCTGGTTCGTACGCTCCGACGCTGTGCGCATTATTCTTGGTGGCCATGTATTGCTTCAGCTTGTCCAGGTCCACGGGCGCGCGGTCGTTGGCCGCCCTACACATACAATACGCGGCACAATCAGCATTTCATCCGTCCTCATTGCAGCGTATCAACCGCGGTGGCGGACGCACTTGGTGCGGGGCATGAGCGCCTCGATGTCGTCGTCCATCTTCGCTCCGCAATTGTGCCGCCAACTGTCTGTACCGGCCAAAAGAGAGGATTTTCAACATTCAAATTCAACCTCATTGGTCGAAAACCATCGCGTCTTTTTCCACCAGTGGTATCGCCTTACGCATTCTTTTTTCCGCCAATGGAATCTAGAAGCTTTATCGACCAATCCCCGACTCGGAGACAGCGCCAGCCTCGACTGCCAAGCAGATTGGCGCTGTCGCAAGCAGGACGGAAACCAACGCGGCTAGAGCTTCAGAGCTCCAGAGCTTCAGCAGAGGCAGAGCTAGCTCCACGACAGACGCGAGCACGACACAGCAACGGCTGCACTAGCTAGTTAGCACTCCATTACTGGATTCTCCTCCTCCTCCTCCTCCTCCTCCTCCTCCTCCTCTCGCTGCCAGCCCACATGCAGAGCTCGACGTTCACCGTGGCGCCGCACGTGCTGGAGCAGGCGTACAAGGCCATCCGCACGACGCCGCCCGAGCCCAAGGACCTGGAGCAGTCGGCCAAGCTGCAGAGCTTCATGGACGAGCACTTCCCCACCGAGTCGGACGCCAACATCACGCGCCGCTCGCTGATCCTGGCCGAGCTGCGCTCCATCTTCCGCCAGTGGGTCAAGCAGGTGTGCATGGACAAGGGCGTGCCCGAGGAGATGGCGGCCGACGCCGGCGGCCAGATCCTCGTCTCGGGATCGTACCGACTCGGAGTGAACGAACCGGGTGCGGATATCGACACCATCTGCGTGGCGCCGCGCCACGTGACGCGCGAGGACTTTTTCTCGTCGCTCAAGGAGATCTTCCTGCAGCACCCCAAGGTGTCGAACCTCGTGGCCATTGAGGGCGCCATCGTGCCCATCCTGACGTTCGACTACGAGGAGATCAACATCGATCTGCAGATCGCCATCCTGCCGCGCAACTCCATCCCGGAGAACCTCAACATCCTGGACGACCACGTGCTGGTCGGCGTGGACCCGGCCACGGAGAAGAGTCTCAACGGCCCGCGCGTGACCGAGCTCATGATCAAGCTCACGCCCAACCGAGAGAGCTTCATCAGCGTGCTGCGGATTGTCCGACGCTGGGCCAAGCGCAGAGGACTCTACTCGAACAAGATGGGATACCTCGGCGGTGTCAACTGGTGCATCTTGGTGTGCTTCATCAATCAGCTGTACCCGACTGCGGCGCCATCGACGCTTCTGCTGAGGTTCTTCATGGTTCTCAACAACTGGAAGTGGCCGCTCGCCATCCAGCTCTGCAAAACCCACGACGCGAACTTGGGACTCGAGGTCTGGAACGCCAACGCGGGTCACAACCGGTAAGTTTAAGACTCTTTTATTTATTATTTTTGCAATTTTTTATTAATGAATTCATGAAATTGTCCTTGTAGGTACCAAGTGATGCCGATCCTGACGCCGGCGTACCCGTCGATGAATTCCTCGTTCAACGTCTCGACGCACAGTTTGACGGTGATGAAGGAGGAGTTCAAGCGTGGCTTGACCATTGTGCAGGATGTGCTCAGCAAGGGCGGCTCGGAGTGGGGACCTCTGTTTGAACCTTCGGACTTTTTCGCCGTCCACCAACACTACCTCGCAGTCGAGGTGTACACGGAGAAGCAAGAGGAGGAGGCGGCCTGGTGCGGCTTCTGTGAGTCGCGTATGCGTAAACTGGTGGAGTCTCTGGCGTATAACCCGGCACTCTGCCGCCTTCGTGCCTACACGAAAAAGTTCCCGCTGAGTTTCGTGACGGGAGGCGAGGCTCCTGCTGGTGAGCAGCCGAATGGCGCAGCGCTGGCGCAGCCTAGCAAGTTTGGTGTGTGCTTTTACGTGGGCTTCGACATTGATCGCCGCCAGCTGCGTAGCCGTGAAGTGAGCATCGACAACTCTGTGGAGTACTTCAAGAACAACGATCTGTACCGCTGGAACAAGCGAACTCCGACCATGGACGTGCGTGTGACCCCGGTCGTGTGGAAAGCGCTGCCTGAAAGTGTGTTCGAGGATATGGGTGGCCGTGCTGTCGCTCGCGTGGCTCGTCGTGAATTCATGAAGAAGAAGAAGGAAGACGAAAAGAAAGCCGAGGAAGCTGCGGCACCGAGCCCTTCGCCTTCGGGCGATGAGGGTACACACTCTCAAGAAGACGGTGACGAGTTGAGCTGCAGTCAAAAGGCAGCATCGCTGGCAAACGACATGGCCAACGGTAAGGGCAGCATCTCACAGCCTGGAAGCCCTGACCCCGCAGCTGACGGTGCCGAGGTGACGAACGGCACTGAGTCGGTCAACAATACTCCGGTCAAGCCGAAGAAGGTGGTGTCTTCGGGGTCACCAGAAATGACAGGTAAGCGTGATCGCGATGGAAAAGCACTGGCGGGAGCTGGCAGTCCGGACGTGAAACCGTTGGGTGCTGCTCTCAATTCCGCCAGTACGTCGACGAATGGTGCGGCGACTCGAGGGATGGCTTCACCTCCCGTGAAGGTGGTGAAGAAGCCCCTGGAGATGGCAGCGGCTCCCCCTGCCGTGTCGTCGCCGCGCAAGAGACGTAAAATGAAAATCACTTTTGCCAAACTGAATTGAGGAGGTTGTGCCCAGGGCAATGGTGGGCGTGGGTGATGGCAAAAAAGGAAAAAAAACAAAAGAAAAGAGGAACACCGTGGCTTGCCATGGAGAAAAAAAGAGAAAATGGTTCCCCACAAAAAAGAGGTAGCAGTAGCAGCAGCAGAAGCAGCGAGGACGCCTTCGGACAACCAGGTCGAAGCTTGCAGGGAGGAGGATGGTGAGTGCAAGCAGATTTTGAGCAGCGAGCGGGCCTCTTGTCCGTATGTTGCTTCCAGGCTCGCGGACGACAGCGACGAAGCCGACACCAGACGAAGACACTGCAAGCGGTGACCGCCCCAGGAGTGATATTTCTTGTTGGTGCGGGGTGAATAGATAGGAAAAACACACTTGCGGGCAGGTCAACAGGATTGCAGCCGACTTCACGCGCATCCAGACCAAGCCTGCAAGACAATAAAAACTAAATAACACTAGCAAAATCACAAAACATTGTTCCAGCATTCACCTTGCATTCATCCTACCAACACCTCGACAGGGTAACTTAGTTGGAAAACAGGAAGAACGACACCAACTTCAGCCAAAAAGTCTTCTCAGCTTCCGTGAGTTCTTCTTGCTCCAGAAATGCTAACAACTCGAATCGGGGCGGCGACGATGATGTGGGCATTAATTGGGGTTGTGAACAAACGGCCAGCACTCGTTGGAACTTGGTCTTCCAATCTTTGTCGGCAGATTTTGGGTGTTCTCGATCCGGCACCGAAGACACGGAAGGGCCAGCAAAATACCTCACCAACACACTCACAAAGAACGTATCTGCCACTGACTCAGACTTGTGCAGCGAGGACGAAGCTTCCACTAACAGTTGAACTCGAGCAGAAGCCAGCGAGGTGATATCCAACGAAGTTCGATGCCACAGGGCACCCAGAGCTTCCTCCGTCTGGTTTGACAGCCACACGCCAAAATCTCGTAATGAAGGCTTCTTGACCAGAATCCCTGGTTCGCCGTTGCTCTCCAAAGCTTCAAGAGGAGGCACCAGCAAGCGACAGTATTCACTGAACAACGTTAAATCCACAACTTCCGTAGCGCATAACAACTGTGGCACTTGTTGCAATCGGAACAGCGCGTGCAGAGCATTAAGGTACGGTGGCATCAGCAACTCGGCTTCCTCTCTGACAAGCTCCAGCGCCTGCGGACTCAACTGAGCTGCCCACCAACTGCTTCCCCAATCAGCTACTACCAACTGCCCCGATGGCTCATCGTCTCCGTCGTAGCAATCGTCGTCATCATCACCAAGACCGCTCCTCGTGAAGTATGCCCGAAACAGTTTACGGAGGCGATTATCGCTGTTGCTACTTCCACCGTGGGCTCCCACCTGTACGTCATGCAGATGCTGAAGCTCTCCAGTAAAATCTGCTAGACCTCCGAGGTCTCGCCGTTGCCGGCGCTTCAGGAAGACAACGTTCTTGTTTCGCAACAGCTCCAGCCGTAGCATGTTCGCCGTTCGCACTTCGCCTTTCACCTGAGGCGCTAGGTCGTCTGGTGATAGCGAAGTTAGGATCTCAATCGGGTAAAATTGAGGATCGGAGATGACGAGACGCTTAATGGTAGAAATATCTGGGAGGAGACATGGACTTCGCAGCATCCGGAACGAAGGTTGCGTACCAGCTTCATCGTCCAAAGCTTGACTTCTGCCTGGAATGAGCTCGACTTGGACGTTGACGGCACATGTAGTTTTAGTGTTCACATCCACGGTCTCCAGTAATCGCGAAGTATCTACAGCCATAACGTAAAGGTGGCGGAATGCCTGCAGATGATACTTGTTGTCAGCCGTATTCATCGGAGGCATCGGGTACAGCGAGATCACAAGTGCGGCGATCGCCTCCTTTGACCGAGAGACTGTGGCACGCCCACCACCCAGGAAAAGCAATCCGATCGCCATGCTAAGCGCCATGTGGTTGCCATAGCTCATGGCCGCATCCACGTGCTGCCGCAATGTCAACGAGCGTAGTAGCGCCAGAGTTTCCACGTTACCAGTTCCAGCATCAACCAAAGCTAGGGCCTGAGCGCACACGGCTAAGCACCGCTCCACGGTAGCACGCTCTGTGGCAGCAGCAACCACATTGCTACTACCGCGCAAAATCATCGAGGATGACGCCTTCGATCGCAGCTCACGGAAGTGGAGAATGTACTTGCGCAGTGTCGAGCGAGCTGAAGTATTGCCTGTACCCGCGAACCGAAGTCCTATGCTCATGCACGCCCCTGCGACAATATTTGCGTACGCCTCGCAAATCGAGTTCAGATCGCTGTGCGGCGGCAAACCATTGGGGCGATTCGCTTCATCTTTCGTGCCATTTCCTTGCGGCTGGATAGACTTGTAAGCCTGAAGAAGCTGCGGGGGGACTTCGTGCTGCTCAACCCACTGCGTTGTTGGCCATATATCATTCCACATCACGAGGTTCTTCGACAATGTTCGGATCAGCAAGATGTCGGGACGAACGTAGTCGAGTAAAATCAGTGTGTCCGGTACCGCCAATTGAGCGGCAACGGCTTTGTTGCCGGTCTGCATGTACATGAAGGCAAGAGCCAGAGCGCTTGCAGACGCCGTCACTCCAATATTCACGTGTTCACCCCCACCACGAGCCCCATTGCGATCACTCGTGTGCTTTGCATCACGGCCAACGCCCGGAGAAGCTCCGGCATTACTGCTAGACGTACCATTTCCTGTACTGCTACCGTTCACCGCAGAGTTGAAACCACTTCCTCCACTGCCAAACGTCTGCCAGCGTCGTCCACGATAGAGGCAACTTCCCGCCGCGTTAGTGTCCCGGTACTGCTGCGCCCCACCGACGATGTATTTGTGAAGCTTCTCTTCAAGCTTCAGATCAGCAAGCCCTGGGTCTCCTGTTGTAGTCTGGCCACGTCCGAGTACGACAAGTCCAAGCGCCATTCCCGCTGCTAAGGCGTATCCCTCCAGTTGGTCGAAGGAAACAGTTGACAAGCCCGTATTTCCGTTGTTACCGACGAATTGGGCACTCGATGGAGAGCGCGCTATCTCGGCGAGTAGTAGCTCAGTCATTAGCCGATATCCTGTACCTTGGTACAAAATACCGAGCCCCAGTAATGCCGCCGTTTGAGTGGATGCAGGCACTGAAAACCCTCCAAACGGTGGTGGCAGCAATGACGGAACGTGCAGACACAACATCTTGGACACTGATCGCTCCAACGCCAGCTCCAAACCCGTTCCGAGAAGAGGCGTATTATCCGACGACGCCAGTTCAGGAACACTTGAGAAGAAGTGGTCCGCTTCAACCGATGGGATATCAGAATCAGCACTTGAAGGTTCTGTTGGGACGTTCTTGTCGTCGCTAGAGCTGGGTTTCGCTGTTACTGTCTGTTGCTTTCGCTTTCGACGACAATGTGCAGCGGTGCTAGCCATGCCGAGCATAATTGCAACAGTCACGAACTCATTCGACAGCGACAGGTAATTGTATACATCAGCCATGGACAGACATTTCAGATGTCCACGTAGACCAATTCCGAGTAATAGTCCTGCATGCGCAGCATAAGCCTCTTCCAAGTTACGGCCAGATGAGTCTCCAGATCCTTGACGAGCTCCTGGGGTCCCTGCTGAGTTTCGTTGCGGAACGTCGTGAACTGAAGGCCGATGGTATTTGATCCAGTGACGATTGATGATGCCTGAGAGATCATGTGCTGGAAGCCGTAGACCGGTGGCGCATCCATTATGAAACTGAGGCCAGTACGTCAGCTCCTTAGCATAGCCGGAAAGATCAAGCTCCACAATCGCATTTGCAGGTGGTTTACGCCCCGCGAGCGGTAGTGCAGGTATGTGAAGGCGCCATATTTGTGTTTGTGCTGTGGAAACATCGAAACTGCCGAGTGTCACCATGCCACGTGCCACGGACAGCGCCATAGATCGCTTACAGAGAAGCATCAAGCGAGCTTGCTGCTGCTGTGCGTAGTCGAGGTCCGAGAGATCTGGTGTCTTCTCCAGCTTCAAGCACAGCGGGCGACTCGAACGAAGGAGCCGTGCAACCTCGTTCATTCTCTGATCAGTAGGGAAGAGAGGCTGACTCTTGCCTATAATTTCTTCAAGACCGTCACAGTCATCGCGACTCTCATCCTCAGTGTGGGCGTCGGGGTCCTGCTGCTGCTGGTTTTGCATTACGCCTGAATAATCGAAGTGGTCACCAAGACTTTCCGCACTCGCAATACTGAGGTCTTCCCTCCCCACAAACGCGCAAATGTCTTCTGTAATAAACGGGGGTGGATGATGCTTCACTTGGCGGATAGTTTGCACAATGGGGAAACTGAGACCAACCGGTAGATCATCGAGAGATAATGCGCTACCAACAGGATCTTGGGTCAGGTACACAATTAATTTGAATGCGTTTGACTGAGAGGTCGGGAAATGAGGCGATCTATCATCCAAGCTTGAAAATATCAACTCGTACACCCGACAAATCGCTCTGGTGCGCCGCAGGGGATCTCTATAATGTTTCAAAATGATTCCAAATGAAACTGGTTGCTGCTGATTGTCTACATGTAGTAGCGTGGGAAACGCCATCAGTGTATTAGGCTTTCCAGCCATTTTACATTGAAGCCACACGATCAGATCTGGCACACATCCATAGGAAGCGAAGCGAAGCAATCCATTCTCTTGGGCCTTCTGTTGAGATCGTGATGTAAACCTGTCGTCAGCAACTTTACGCATTCGAACGCAGTTATCTTGTTTGTAGTAAGCGATGAAGGGATCCAAACCCATTCGCAGCGCCATATCCAAAAGCAAATCCGCTAGTTGTAGTCGCTGCTGAAACAGCGTGGTCGACAACTTGAGTTCTTCGCAAAGTAAATGCAGTCCCGCAAAAATCGACTCCACATGTTCCTCAATGCCAGGACATCGGCGTCGGTTGTTCTCCATGTGCGTATTTGGATCATAATCTAAACTGCCTGTGGTGGCTTTAGTCCCAGGAAGTTCCATCGTTGCGAAAAGCATCGCGTGCTCGTACTGATACATGTCATGAAACTCGCTCTGACAAAGTATATCAAAGGACGAGAGCAAGGAAGCAGCCATATCCTTGTCACTTTTGCATGGCAAAACGTTACTTTTACCACCAATCTGCTCCGGCAGCAGGTGCACTAAACACTCACGAAAAGACTGCCATTCGAGCCCACCATCCACTAATCCTTTGTTGTCTTGAGCTGGATGTAAAGCCTTCTGCTGCGCCAAAGAAATGACCTGGGACTTGAACGAACACATCGCTACAGAAGGGACTAGTAACCCCAGGACACCAAATGCTTGCTGCAACAACGGAGAGCTAATAATCCTCAGGGGGTGGTCCGACTTCCAGATTTTTCCACTCAAGTTGCCGCACAAATCCGGAAACACTACCTCAAAGGCGTATCCTCCGTCAACCGAGTTTAATTCAATATTCCCCACGAGTCGCATTTTCTCCAAACCGCCATCACTTGTCATAACATTATGCTGCGTCATTTCAGGGATGATCAAACGACAAATTGGACGGTGCGCTCTGTTTAACATGAGCGTGCCATCCTTCTCTAGGACCACAATATCGGTGGACCGCTTCCAGACTTCATCGGCAAACCCGTCACCTTTAGATATTCCTGCGTGATCACACTGAGATACCGGAACAGCATCACGGCAATGCAAGATCCGTACGCCACCACTTTCACCATCACCATCATCAAGCAACGTGGTTGTCGTTTCTCGCTGCGAAATAGGTTTCAAAACGAGCGTTCCAGCACTCTTGTCCATCATACACAGCAATGGAAGGCCGTCAACGCCCGACGCGATAAACGCTGCCTTCGAAACACTCGCTGACAAACTTGACGACGATGCAGGTGCTAGTGGTGATGGTGGAACCGGTGAGGCGTTCGAAACCGCAGACGGCGAAACAATGGGCGACAGAAACATCGGCTTTGAGGACGCTGGAGCAACTCGTGGAGACTTCCACGTAGGTGTCGCCGCCCACTCCGGTTCAATACGCACTCGTAATCCCTCTAAATCACTCCTGGCTCGGTATCTCGTCCACGTCGGTCCATCAACCACGCGCACCTCCGGCATCAAACTCCTCTTGGCATTCGTCTCCACCGTATTCAGTCGGAAAACACAAAACCTCTGCTCCCACCGATGGAACGCCACCAACACAGGCGACGCTGCGTCCTCCAGCACTGCCACTGCATCCAAAGACGAGTCCGACAGGAACTTGTCCCCGCTCTTCCCCGGCACCTCTCCTTCCGTGGAGCTCAACGCCACGGGCTTAACCTCATCCAGTGGGTGTCTGAGCGTGAAGTACCTCGGCCGCGACGGAGCGTCCTTGTCCCCAGAGCTGTACTTGTACCTGTCTCCGTCTCCTCTGTTGCTGGTGCTGGCTCGTCGGTTCTTCCGGGCCAGAGCCAAAGCTGCAGCGTCCCGAGGCCGCTTCGAGGACGTGGACGGGATCTGCACGGCCGGACTGCGCTGCAGCAGCAGCCCGCGGCCTTCCATGGGGAAGAGTCCATTGGCCTGGAAGGGCAGCGCCACCTCAAACACCTCTCCAGCTGCAGTGTACACGTTGAGGCAGTCGGAGCGCACCAAGACGCACAAATGGGGCTGCGCACGCGGCTTTAGGGGCGCCTTCCGCTGTCTTCTTGGACGGGAGGACCCATTTTGAACCTGCTCTGTAGTGTGCAACACGTCCGGCGCGAAGTCCGCCAGCACCGCCTGCAAGACGCGCCCAGGGAAGACGAAGCGCCGCTCCTCGACGTGCGTCCCGCGGTGCACGAAGCTCACGCTGTCGAAGCTCACGCGCACGAGGAAAGGCGACCGCGCGTACTGCGACTCGCTGAAGAACACGCGCCCGTCGCTGGCGGGCTGCGAGCCGCGCTGGTTGGCGCGCACGCCGGCGCAGCGCACGCGGATACTCGGCCGCGCATCTTCCGGCGGCTCCATTGAAGCTGATAATGATTGTACCCAAAGTTGGGTACGTTTGAGATGGGTACATCGTACTCACTCGACGACTTGACTGGTTAGCAGGAAGGAAGGTGGACCATGTTCGCGCAGCTCAAGCGCGAGAGTCTGCGCAAGCTGCAGGCGATGGAGGACAAGAGTCCCAAGGGCTGCATCGACGAGCCCATCGTGGACATGATCAAGACCATCAATGCGCACCCGGACTACGTGAGCTTGCTATTGGTGCATTGCCATGGTTGCATTGAGTGGGCACTTGCTGACGGTTTGAGTTGTGACACCAGGTGACGAGCAGCTCGTGCTCCGGTCGCATTGCGGTTTTCTGCGGTGAAGCTGCAGGCAGTGAAGCCGGCTCAGATCTGATCACCAAAGGCGGCAAGTGGCTGATCGCGGAGCACGCCACCATCACGTTCGAGCAGTTGACGGCGGCGCTGCGCTCGCCCGACGCCAACTCCAGCACCAGCAACATGGTTAGTCGCTAGCTAGGCTGTACAACTGTTGTTTGTATAGTTATGGAGCTAATTGTTTTCGTTGGTGTTGCTTTTGTAGATCATCTTCAAGCACGAGCCGTTCATCATGCACGTTGTGTGTCGCGATTTGGATGCGGCCAAGGAGCTGCTGCAGTGGGGCATTGCCAGTGGGTTCCGCGAGTCGGGTGTCGTGCTGGGTAACAGGAAGATCATGTGTGCTATCCGTACGACTGCCAATGGACTGGAGATCCCGCTTGGACGCAGTGCGGAGCACCTGCTGGTGAACGAGGACTACCTGCGGTGGATCGTGGATATTGCAAACCAGAAGTTCGAAGCCAACAAGCAGAAGACCGATCGCCTGTTTGAGGCGTTCCGCGCGAAGTTTTGTCAGCCGGCAAATGCACAGACTGGCAACAGCTCGCTGGTTGAGTTGAGTTCGTGGAAGGAGGCCACTAGCGCAGACAATGTGAAGCTGGTGGGCCATACGAGTGTGCAGTACAAGGACAACATTGTCGTTTTCGGCGGCCAGGGCCCTACGGCTTCAGGAACGACGACGCGCGTTGCCGACGTGACGTTCTTGACCCCTTCCATGGATGGATCTCTTGAGCAGACATATCATGCAGCTGCCGGAGCTGATGGCCCCTCAGCTCGGATGTACCACTCAGCGGTTGCTGTGGGATCACGCATGATTGTGTTTGGTGGTCGTGCTAGCCCAGCAAAGCCTCTTGGTGACATTTATGCTCTCGACCTCGAGTCCAAGCAGTGGGAGAAACTTGTTCCTCAAGGAGCAGGACCCTCTCCTCGCTGGAAGCACTGCAGTTGCGCGGGTACTATTGTCTTTCAGAGCTTCATACCGGTACTTGCTGAACGAAGGGGCTGACTGCTGGCGCTTGATTTCGTTGTGTGTGTTTGTAGTGGGCTCTGTTGTGTACGTGCACGGCGGTCGCGATGCCGAGCAAGTTTTCGGTGACCTGTATGCATTAGACCTGGCTCAGACCCCGTTGCAATGGCGCCAAATTGGTTCGTATTGTTCATATTGGTGTGCATTTACGTCTTCGGCTGGCTAATGCGTGGATGTACTTGTAGAAAATTCGTCCAGCAGTCCGCGCCGGTTTGACCACATTGGTGAAGTTGTCAACTCGACCAAACTTGCTTTCTGGGGAGGCATGACATCGCTAGAGGGATCTGATGGCACGGGTGAAGACGCTCATGGCACTTGCTCGCTTTTCGATACTGTCAAGGAGACGTGGGGACACAAGACTCTTAAAAATGCCAAGAACAACGGCCAGCCGCCTGCGCTTTTTGCTGCTAGCGCTAGCGCAATCAGCGACCACCAGATTATCGTGGTAGGAGGCATGACGTCTGCCTTGCTCGCGAATGGAGACAAGGCAACACAAAAAAATTACATGCTGGACGTGAAGTCGTCGCAGTGGACGGACATTGGTGAAGTGAAGCACGAAAACGCGGCATTTGTGGGACACAGCAGCACGTGGATGCCGAGCAACAATTCCCTTTACGTTTTGGGCGGTGGCTTCCAGTGCTTTGGCTTCGGTCAATTCTATTCGTCGGCATACCAATGTCAGCTTTCAATCACGGCGCCGAAGAGAACCCCTGCCAAGGCTGCAAAGAGCAACGCGGTTACTACTTTATCATCCAATGCGCCAGCCTCAGCAGATGAGAAGCCCCTCGGTGTTCTCGTTGGAAAGCTGCAAGTGAAGAAGGTGAAGACTTTGTTGGAGAAAGCTCACGTGTATGACAAGGCCCGACGTGTGCACGTCGCGAACGTGGCGTCTTCGAGTGAGGCCGCCACTGACGGAAAGGCGACGACGATGTTCCTGCTTCCTGTTACGGCAGCAATTCATGAACTGATCACCTCGACCAACGACGCTGACCTGCAGCAACTTGAGGTTGTACCTGACGACGATGCGTACGCTAACAAGTTTGGCAAGACGAGTGGGCTGAACCGCAACGAAGTCATCCGCAGCACGATTGGAGCATTTGCCAGCAAGCACCAGCTCCCTGCAGAGATTGTGAAGGCCATTCCGGACAAGTACGAGTTCGTGAGCGATGTCTTGCTGATCCCGCGTGATTCCTTCCTTGAGCCGGAGTGGGCGCCGTTCGCAGACGAAATGTGGGCGCAAGTTTGTGCGTCGACGACACCAGCGTTCTCCCGTGTTGCAAGGAAAGCCTTCATCGATGCCAGCGAGAAGCGTCAGAGTCACGTGGAGTTGCTGTATGTGAACAACAAGGCGTTGACCTCCCCGCGTAGCAAGAGCGCTCCTGGCTGGGTGGAGATTCGTGAGAATGGCATCGTCTACGGTTGGGACCTCACGCGGGTCATGTTTTCGTCGGGTAATGTCACTGAAAAGGCCCGCATGGCGAACATCGGGTGCCGTGGAGAGACAATCGTGGACCTATTCTGTGGTATCGGCTACTACGTCCTCCCGTTCCTGGTGCACGGCGGTGCGGCGTTCGTCCACGCGTGCGAGTGGAACCCGGACTCGGTGGCAGCCCTGCGCTTCAATCTGGAGCGCAACCATGTAGCGGGCAGATGCAAGGTGTACCTCGGTGACAACCGCGAGTCGGCTCCTACCATCGGCGCTGTGGCTGACCGAGTGAATCTCGGCCTTTTGCCCACAAGCGAGAAGGCTTGGCCGCTGGCCGTGCAGGCACTGAAGTCAAGCGGTGGCTGGTTCCACGTCCACGACAACGTGGCCGTGGAGGACCGTGAGGCGTGGGAGCAGCGTCTGCTGGACTCGATGCGCTCGCTCGCGAAGCAGTACGGCAAGCACTGGACCATCACGTGCGAACATGTGGAGAAGGTCAAGTCGTATGCCCCCAAAGTGTACCACCTTGTTGCCGACATCCACTGTGTGCCAGCGTGATATCAGGAAGAGCAATGAAGAATAATCTAACACGAAACGCGACTTTGTCCCTGGGAGACCTGATTTATCAGCATCAGATACGTTTTTAAAACTTTTTTAATTTTTTTTAAAAACAGTAACTACATAGATCGCTGGCGCTTAACCCGGGAGGGCGTTTCTCAAGTGAAAACATGAAGTGGCTAGATGTGCTCCGGAGGACGAATTTCACAACGGCAACTCCTCTCCTGCGACCAAGCAAGTGGTGTGGTACAGATATTGTGGCTTTCATCCGTTTTGGCCAATCGGGTGGTCCGATATATCGGGCTTGATTTGCTGGAGGGCTCCGATTTAGCAGGAGGGGCTGAGGGAAGCAAACTATATCTGGCCCGATTTGCGTCTAGGGGCTGCGAGTTGCGAAGCAGGGGCCAGAAATGCCGCTTTTCGCCGGCAAAAGGGACCGCCGCGAAAACATGTCTGGGGCCCTCTCAGATCGGCGTGGCACGAGGTTGTAGCGGCCGTAGATGATGACACAGGTGATTTAGCTGGCCATAGCTACGAAGTGGCTATATACAGTGTACTATTGTCCCCAATGTCTTGCAGTTCTAATGCGTCATGAGAGGTGAGGAGGTATGGCCAACTTGGAATGCCTCCCCTCTGAGCCTTATGCTACTAACTCAGGTCAGATATAGCTAAATTGGACTAACCGATCATGTAGGAGCTCCATTTTATATAAATCGGACTCCGAGATAACACGTCAAATCGGGCGGCAAAATAGTTGAAAGCCACAATACATGTACTATACACATGTCTGATCGCCTGTCGCTTGAAGGCTGTTCAGCTGTTATCTAAAAAGTCTCAAGTGGTTCATCTTCCGATCGAATGGCCGATAGCAGCGATGATGAGCTATACTTACATGAAACATTGGTGCACGTTTTACGGTAGAGAATGCTTTAGTACAGTATATTAAGAAGCAATATAGACGGCTAAAAATGTGAAATATTCGCGAGTTACTAGGGCTCCGCGAAGGCTGGGATAGGAGAATTTTGGATAAACCCTTCTTTTTTAGTTTTTATTAATTTCTGTTCTTACTAGCTACGGTCATCTCCTGCGCCTGCTTCGCATCCGCAGCATCTACCCGGATTTGTTTCTTTCTTTAGTAAAGCTGTAGATGCAAGATATCAACCGGCAATGCTTTACAAAATTAAAAATGCGAGCCTTGGTTAAGATCTGTTCTGCAGCTTTGGAAAATGCAAATACTTACTTAGTACCTCTAGTGCTTGCACATATTGCACTGATTCATACTAGTATCGTCGGTAGCACACCAGGCGACACCGATATATACTGGGCCCTCCAAAAGGTTTATATTATAAACTTTTGGACGGGCCCAGTGCGGCACCGGAGTTGCATCGGTTTCAAGACGAGAGCTTTGCGTACGCTGAAGAACATTTGTGTGAGATAAGTGGGGCATCTTCACCGCGGCCGCGCTGCCAAAGCAACAATTCAATGAGAAACAAAGTCGCGCGTTGCACGAAGAAGTTCTGAAATCTACTACTTACTTGCTAACTGCAGTATGCGTTGTATGTAAATCCGCGTATCCATTACAACTCATCTCCTGCGCCTGCTTCACAGCCGCAGCATCTGCTAAATTGACTTTGAGTCTACTAGGATGTTTAAGTTTTCGACCGTCCACCATCATCTTGTGCGCACGCAAAGTTTTGATTTTTCTTCCTTAAGTATTCACTAGAATCTTCGGCACTATCGATGTGGGAGGGCTCGTTGTTGAGATCAGCACTGCACGCGGCCCAGGTTACAGCACGGATCTTTCGAGCCCATCTCTCGGGATTTTTGGAGAGCACAAGCGATAATCAGTTACCTTCAGTTACCGGGGCCAGTTTTCCGGCTTCAGTATTACCGGCTTCAGTTGCCGAGGTGCCGCCTAATTAATCTGTGTTGGGCTGACCACAGCACTCCCTCCGGGGTTACTGCTATCCCAGAAAAATATTGGGGACCCGGGTGGTGGACCCGGGGGGTTTCGCAGTTCGAAGCAAACAATTCTCAATGATTTTCAGTAGGTATCTAGTTATAAAAAAACTACTTGCACAATCCACATTCATGCTGGATCGCTTGCAGTGTACGCTCGGATAGAGCCAACAAACGATTTTCTTCTTCAAGAGCTTCTGGTGGTGGTTTCGACCACGCCGCTAGTTCCGCCGTAAATGAAGTTAGCGTAGCAAACGCATTACGCGATACGACTCGAGAAACTAGTAGATATGTCTGTTGGGGCTTGTTCACGATACCGACTGGTGACTTCCATTCCACTACAACCATAGACTGGAGTGTTTCCCCTTGAACTTTATACATGGTAGATCCGACAGCAGACACGATAGAGATTGCTGCAGTTTAATGGAAAGAGATCGTTTTCCCCCTGTACGTGTTTTCGGGAGCGATATTGACGACTCCGAGTACGCCTGGGCATCATAAGACACTGGGAACAGTGACGCGTCCGTCGTATGATCGATTGGCGTTGCGTTCGGGCCTCTTTCAATCCGCAGCATGGCGTACAGTGGTGGTTTGTTCGGTACGCTGACTACTATCCCCGCCTTGCTGTCCCGAACCAATTTAAAACGGGTATCAGAGGGAAATTCTAGATGTTCCAGAAAACCCAGAGTACCATTAGCAGCCCCTTTTGTTGGTCGCACATTTTGGGTAACTTGGACCGGCATTCCTTCAACAAGATCTATGAATGGTGCCATTCGCCCAAACCGAGTATCAGGCATCCCCATTATATTCTCCACATCCTGGCGACTAGCCCCGACAAGGAACGCTTAAAATTTGCCACGAGACGAATCGAGTAGTGCCCTGGGTCTAAGTGCATGGCTGCCGCTTTAACAAACTCATTGTTGATAGCTGTGCGCGTAACATTGTCAGGTGTTACAAAGACCGTTTCTGCGCTCCAGCCTCTGGAGCCAAGCTTGCTCACTTTACGCGAATTGATCAAGTCAATAAACTCCTGAGACCATTCCCCTAAACGAGCTGCTTTACACCCAGCGCCCCATTCGGGATCGTCTCGAAATCGCGCTGACTCTTCCAAAACTACTACGGATTCAAAGCGGCGCCAAAGAAGAAACCCTTCAATATCGACGGTAGAACACTTCAGCTTGTGGCGTGAATCAAAATATATTGGGTCGGCTCTAACCGGAGGCAGCTGTAGGAAATCACCAACCAGAATAACGTGAATTCCACCAAACGGCACACCTGGAACCCGCTTATAACGCCGAAGTAGTTTATCCAGTATTAACCAGTCTGGCTTTGACAGCATTGAGACTTCGTCAATAACAAGCATAATTACACCGAGAAAGTCTGCTACCTTGGCTCTTTCTAATGAAAGCATAAAACTGGCCAAAGTTCGGCCTTGAATCAGTGTTGCAGCCTTCCCAGTTAACGCGGTTTTCAATACAATGTACCTCTTCGCCAACCACTGCAAAAACTGGTTACCGTATCGATAACTCGACTCTTCCCAGTTCCGCCGGCTCCACCCAAGAAAAAAAGAAGCTGGTCCCGTGATAGTTCAGCCTCAAAATGAAGTCCCTGGTAACTCGCCTGGCTGGGATCCATTCGCAACCACCTCGTTAACAGGGCTTTTCCGATTTTACAGAATGCTGCATGCTGAAGGGGATTAAGCGTGAAGGCTTTCGATACAGCTGCCAAAGTAGGGTAAGGTCCAGCGCCCTCGCCACTATTGGAGTTCCAGAGCATGCTCTCTGGCGTCAACGCATCACGAATGAGTTCTATAATTTGGGTTGGCCGCACCGATGACTCGTCTTGACTTTCTTCAAGTATCAACTTGTTGTCAGTGTTAGAATCTTTCACCCATCGCCTCAAAAACCCAACCAAAGGATATCGCGATTGCGGTACCGCATTTTGCACATCTCCACGAAAATCGTTTAGGCGGCGAAAAGAAGCCGCTGTACGTGACGCAGCATTCAAAAGCATTCGTTTCTCTACGATCGTTTTGATAGCATTTTCGGAATGCACGGAAGCTTCTTGAATACTGGGGAAACGTGCCGGATTTAGCTGTGTTGTTTCCTCGGGATCATTCATACTATTATCCTCAAAATCAGCGTCAATTTCGTTGGTCGTCTCATATTCACCATCCTCGCCGAACATTGTATTTTCAAATCACGCATCGCATCGGAGTCGTCAAAAGTGCCATCAGAATCTGCATCGTCATCTTCCTCCGTTCCTAACCACTTTCGCTCTTCGGCAGCTTTTTCTCTACCCAGGAAATAATCATCCATATTTGACATAATGTTTTGGTCAAACGCGGTCCGTTGCGTTTCCCATGACATGTAAGCTCGAATCCAATCGAACTCGGTCGGGTTGGCGCCTTGGATAAGGTCATTAACAGAACGGAAGGGTTTAAAAAGCACCAAAGCGATTTTTGCTCGCAGCGCTTTGACTTCATCAGACGAACTCTCATTTACACACGGCATCCGAGGTCCAATTATCACTGGGACAACATCTCGAGAGTGTACTCCCAGGCAATAAGTGTCGAATAACGGATGACCGCGAAGGAATAGAACGGTTTCAGACGTTGCCGCTGTCCTCTTACGCCTAAAAAATCTCATAGCGAACTTGTACAGATTGACGTCTTCGTGTTTTGGCGGGCGATGCACATAATCATCCAGTGCTGTTACCGAGCGGTACACAGAGACATTGCCTTCGGGTCCTGCCGTATTAGATTCCACCAGGTCACATGAGTAGGCACCACCCCCAAAAAGTTGGTCAAAAATGTTGTGAAGCTGAAGCCTCTCGCAACGATCGCTCGAGTATGAACACGACCCACACTGAATGTACAAAGCGGCAAGCGGGCCTGTCATCTCTTGCCGACTAGTCAAGTTATAGGCCAATGCCGCAACTCTCTTCCTGCTAGTTTGAATTGGATCCAACTCCACCGCTCGATTTAACGCCACTTGTTCTTTGTCCCGTCGACGTTGAAATGCAGCAAGCGCCACGGCCGCGATAGAATCAATTTGATTTTGAAGTTTTGTAATGTACTTGCAGCAGTAGTAAATGCGATTGGCCACATCCCTTCCTCCGATAAGGATTTGAATGTCATGGTTTGACTTAAACGTAGCCATCAGGACAGCATTAAAACCGTTAATGTACTCGTGGACAGGTTTGCGGCATAATCGAACTCCTTCTCGTTGGAACTGTGTGGTGGGGACTCTCTCGCGTGGAAATGAGTATCGACAAACACCCGAACCGGAAGTCGTGTGCGAGGTCTTAAAACAGCTCCCAGTGTGTGTTCATTTAACACAATGACCAGTGTTGACACCATATATGCAAATTCAGCTGGTGATAGCCTATTATCGTCATCCATCGGGGGAAGCATTTCAATCAACCTCACGATTGGATCATCTAGTTAATGTGAGATCGGGAAATGACTGCGGCCGGGCGAGTTCCGGCCGAGGTCTAACTGCCTTGAGCTTGCGAGAGATGGCTGACCGAGGGCTCTGATTGGTCGGTCACATTCCCCGCGCTTTAGTGCCCAGTAGATTGATAGAGACTACGGAGTGACAGGAGGGTCTCGGCGGGTCAAAATAAACCGCCTACCGAGGCCTCCGAAGTTTCATAGTGGGTACACTTTATGCCCAGTAGGAGTTCGGATTTAGGACGAAGCTTCGTCCGATTGTAGGATCAGCTCGAAAGCTGGGTCCACACTTGATATTTGTATAGACCTTAGGGATTAGCTATAGGAGAGGCCTGACAGCCTCTAATCATTAAGCAGAGCAGAATTTCCCCCCAAGCCACACAAGGGTCAAGTCCGTCTACGGTAAGTCGCTAAGCTTAGTGTAGGGTCTGGATACACTCGGCTGCACGGGGTATGTCTGCCGGTGAGCATAAGGTGCATTGACCGAGTGTTCATCCTGGTAAGGCCAAGAGTGAGTAGGTGGCCGAGTGTTGGGAGGTATTAGAGACCTCTGTGTACAGTTGTACGTTTGACTGGGTGTGAGGCAAGGAACCCCCAGTGTATTTGACTTCTAGCCGAGGCTTCGCCCCGGCGCCCCTGTAAGAGGCTTCAATTGGCCTGGTACCCTTCCTTTCTGAGGGACCACAGAGGTTTAGTGCGAAAGCACGTATTACACATTGCATCCTAGCCGTAGCTCGTGGTCAAGGGTGCTCTTATATTTTAACGAAGGGTAAACCTACCTGACCCGCAACACACAGGGAGGCACATTCCAGCCCGTATAAGAGATCGGACCTGGTCTTCAGGTTTATTATCCCGACAATCTATCGCCGACTCTTCAGAGACGGCGTGTGTTGTTGGTAGGGCTCGTCCTAGAGACTTCGGTTGATAGGGCGAGGACTCGTAAACTCGTGTTTTCCTACACGACATAAAGCACCAAGGTCGGGGGAGTGGTAGTCTGCACCAGGGTAAACTTCCAAGTCGTCGCACCAGTAGCGTAAATACTCGCGTTGTGTTACGACACGAATGGAATGCGCTAAGTTGTAGCGGCAGCATACTTCAACTTCCGCACGACGCAAGATGTGTTCCGGTGATGTGTTACCAAACCGAGGTGGCCAGACGGGCGGCCGGTTTTTTTGCAAGACGCTTCGCAACACTTCTTGGGGGCTAAATTGAGACTGACACACGCCACATTTTACGCGTAACGGAGCTTGCGGATCCCCACCTTTTTTGGATCCATGAAAGCGGTCGATGGTATAGGAGTTGTCTCCAAGTTGTCGAAGGTAGACCCACACGCTCGACAACAATGCGCTTCAACGGGAAGCGGCAACGTATTGCTAACGATACTGGAAGAGTACGCCTCAATCGAGTGTATCAACGAGGCTCGACTCGCCTCGTTTGTCATCAAACTGTCAAATTCGTCACTATTGCAAGGACCCTTTTGCAACCAGATAATAAAATGAGCGTGTAAGGTTCCCCCACCTTGAGTTTCAACCATCCCATAGTAAGCCTTAACTGGACCAAACAACCCCGGGTACTTTTCACATTTCTCAGTCTTTTTGTCGACAGCAAGGGCATCTTCAATGAACGCATCGATGTATCTTGCGAATAGACGCGCAGATGCGACATCATTTTTCATCGTAGCCTAGCGTAGCTGGACCTTTGATGGGAGCTTTGTTTCGAGACAGTCAAATATACTATCCACAGACGTAAGGCCAACGTACTGAGCCATCGCAAATGTATTTCCAACGTTGGGTGTCAACGCCACAAATAGCGCTGGCTGTCCATACATTGTCTGGTACGAAAACGCCTCTCGTCGACAGCGTTGTCGCTCCATGTTACTTCCCCAAAGATTGCCCGTCCCAATTTCTACGCTTCGGAGAAATTGCTCAGCCGGTGATTGCCCCTCCAAATCAACTGCAAGTCTTCCCTGCTGGCGCAACTCGTTTTGATGAAGGGCTACGGAAAGCTGCTCGTGCGTAATTGTATCATAACCCCGAAACAAGTCCGGATGACGCTTACATGTCAGCGAAATTTGCATGAACATTCTCTGTGTTGACAGCCTATCAAACGCAACGAGCAAGAGCGTTTCGTCATCAGCAAAACGTCTAGAGCTGTGCATGCTGTAGCATTTAATGCATGCGTCAACCGACACAGGAACTGGTCTTTGTTCTCCAGGATGCCCCCGCCCATAAGGGAATAGGTGCGGAAACATCTTCGCATAGATACTTCCATCGCTATCTACCGTAAACTGCGACGAATTCCGGACAAGAAAGCGTCGTTGCGATGATTCACTGTGTGCAGGTAGCTCTGTAACAGGGTGCATTTTGTTTGGGTCAGCGACTTCATTGACAAAAACCACACTCCTTTCTATCATCTCGCATTCATCATCCGGCCCAGTCGCTACTTCCAAATCATTTTCAGCACCCACCCGAGCTTGATCTTCATCCACTGACGTAACGTCACTAGTTGGAACCACCTTCTCAAAGTCAAGGACAGCGTCGGCTATCTGCGAGTCGGCATTCTCTCCGTTTTCTGCCATTTGTATATTTGAGTAAAAATGTTGGTCATTACACTCATCACAGACGCGTAATTGAGAAGGAGTTCCGTCGTGAGCAGGCAGTATTCTTTTGCGGGACAGAAGCATCCCACCAAACGCCGGATCAATATCGCTGCAGTCGTACTGCCGCGAAAGCTCCATCGGTAAATCAAGCCCAGCTGGGTCCAGGAGTCCGCGCAATGTCTTCAGACTCACTTGATCATGGGTGGTTAATAACGTAGTTGCATGCCGCAGCACCCAGCGATCGCAAATTGCGCACACACACACTCATCTAGCCTCTCAGCGCCAAGAGAAACACGCAAACGTTGCAATACCTCGCTCTGTTCAGCATCGGTTATAGGCTCAAGCGGTCCGCCGGTCCCTCCAGCACCCTCTCGCCTCCGTTGCTTATATTCCCGTGCCTTCCGAAGTCGGTCACGCTTCTGTTCGTCAGTTTCACGCGCTCTGTAGCGCCTTACCGCTCCGCGACCTTTTTGAGTTTTTTTTCGAGCGTGATACCATGGCACAAATACAGCAAGGTCAACGACCGTTTACTCTTTAAGTCTGCGTTTTTTTAGGAATACTACGCTTCCGAATGCGGGCTAGCTCCAAATTCAGCAATGTCGTAGCCTCCTTTAACTTGCCGTCGACGTGTTCCAGAATGCTCGAAACAACTGTTGCGTCTTCAACGACAGATCTCCTGACAGTCTTTTGCAACCGGGTAGCTATGCGCTGAGCTTTCAAAACCGCTTGCTCCAAATCCAACCTTGCCTTATCTCCTTTTTCTGGGTCAAAGAGTAAAATAATCGAGAAATCACCTTTTTTTCGGACGCAACGCTCACAGCAAAGATCACCAAATGAACAATCTTCTCCACACCGTGAACACTCCGACTGACTCTCTTTGCGCTTCTTGGTAGCCATATACCTTCGCCCTCGGTGATCCACACTACAGTCAGAAGCTGAAACCTCCTGATCACTCAGCTGCCGACTGAATCTATCTCGAAAATCGAGTCTGTCGGACTTGCGCGAGGATTTCAGAGAGGCGGGTCAACTTCGGCCAGTAGGTAGCTAAAGGCAAAAATATACAGCGGTACCGTCCGCACACTGCAACCACCACCTCAAATTCCACAATAGCAAACGCGTGACGAAAATCTCACCGACACCTCAAAATCAACGAATTCAGCACTACCGTTCCACGCCAATATCACCAACTCGAACTCGATAGCAGGCCGCGGTGTTGATCTGCTATCACGCGCCCCAGAACTCCGCCCCAGGTCTCTGGGCTGCTGGCCGGGGGAACACGAAGCTTGAAAGCGTAACCAAAATCTACCGACAGCACCAAAATCAGCGAATTCAGCACTACTGCCTCCGTGCCAATATTGCCAACCGGAACGCGATAACTAGTCACGGCGTTGTTCTTCTCACACGCGTCGCAGAAGTTCCCACCAGGTCTTTGGGATACTGGCCGGAGTACACTTAGCTTGAAAATGGACAATTCGCAAATGACGTTAGACAAGAGGCAGGAACACAACTCGATCTCGATTGACGGGTCGTGACTTTGGTTGGACCTCTCAACCTTTGGCAGGTCAAAATCGCCTGTCAATCCGGATAGGCTGGCTAGTTCAAGTCTCTCGTGGGTTACATCATAAAGTACTAGGTCGTCGCTCGTCGCCAACCTTACACGAGCTGCACTGTTTGCAATAACCGAACTGGATGTATCCGTACAACGACGACGATTAGCTAGATAAGGATGCCAACACCTAGTCCTGCTTGGTAGAATAATGATTAATATTTTGAGTTTAACACCAATCATTGTGTAACAGCTATTAATTTGTAGTTAAGTAAATCCAAATCTGATACGCATACTGTCGAATCAATCCAACGCATTAACCTTTAAGGACTGCATAACTTCTTCCGGCCACGCGTAAATCCGAGCTGCCTTGTTCACAGCGGCTAAGTCGAACTTGTGAAGGTAAAATTTGTTCAGCCACAGAACAACTTCTAGCTCACCAAAATCCGCTGCCCGTATCGAAGCCAGTCTACCGCATCCTTCGGACCGATTCATCATCAGATACACAACAATGTCCAGGTGTCCATTCCCAGCAGCCGCATCCATTGCCCGTTCTGTACAGCCTTCCGATCGGTTCTCGTGAAGCCATGTTACCACCTTAAGATGTCCATATTCAGCAGCCGAGTCCATAGCTGCTGTGGTACAATTTGCTTCCAGCACATCATGCAACCATTTGATCACCTTCAAACGATCTCGCGATGCTGCCTCATCAATGGCGCGCACACTGCAACCTTCACGACGGTGCTTGACAAGCCAGCGTACAACGTCTAAGTGTCCATTAGCAGCTGCGGCGTCAATTGCCCCTACTGTGCATACTTCCGAACGGTGCTTGTGGAGCCAACGAAGAGCCGCTAGATCGCCTATTTCCGCTGCGTTGTCCATTGCCGCACTTGCACAACCTTCAGTGCGATTATGATGGAGCCACTTGAGCACATCGTGCTTCCCCAATCTCGCCGCGCGGTCCATAGCCGCCGTTGTAGCAGTAAACGGAAACGTCTCATCAACCCACTTGATCATTTCCAGGGATCCGTAATGTGCTGTATGGTGTTGGAAATTACCCCGAGATCTCGTCGCAGCCTGAGCAGCAGCTTGCAGCAAATTGCGTCAAAAGCCAAGGATCAACGGGATCGGCGATGATTGGCTGCGCGGTCCGTGACGCCCCGCCATCTTGACGGGAGTTCGAGATTGGCGCCCGTGAGGGAAGGTCGCAGCACCGTCGCGGATGGCTACGTCCCGAGTTGAAGATGTGGTGCACACCACGGCTCAAGTCGCAGAAGTTTCGCACCTAAGACGCACCTTCCTTAGGTTCGCGTACCTACGAGTCTTCGGCGACTCTTCGGCGGCGTCTGTTGGTGCTAGAAGATCCGAAACGGACACGTTTAGACTTATTATTTGTATTGGACTATAGGAAAGACAAGATAGAACAGATAAGCCCCTTGGGCAACAACACAGAACAGCTTTTCCTCTCAAGCGACAAGGCCTCGAGCGCACGGTGGACGACCCGTGTCCAAGGTAATCTTGTAGGGAGGGAGATGCCTGTCGGTGAGCGTGCCTACTAGCATAGTGGTGTGCGTTTACTCCGGCAAGGCCAAGAGAGTAGAAGAAGGGCCGTGTATTGAAGGCGAGTTACCGCCGTGTATTGGGTCGCAGCTTAAGTGCTCCCCTTTTGATTTTTACCGTCGGAGAGTTCGCTGACACCCTCGCGAACGGCCTACCAGTGGCCAGGACCCTTTCTTTGGAGGGACCGCGGGGATATTGCGTGTGAAGAGCGCTCCAGTCGTCGCTCGTGACTGGAAGTGCTGGGTTTTGCTGGTGGCCTAAGGAAACCACGGGACATAAGGGGAAACGACCAACCCGAGGAACGGGTGTGAAGCTGGGCCTTTAGGTTCATATTCATTAACCCGACAAGCCTGCTGAGTTATTGCTACTCATCATGACTCAGTGGGTGTTGTCTTAAGGGATTGTGCCTACATCTACTAGAAAATCGGCGTGTTCCTACACGACAACTGGTGCCGCGACCCGGGATTGGCGTGACCTTCTTGTGTGTCGTGAATTTCTGCAGGCTTTCCTAGCTAACGAGCAAACAACCAAGTGAAGAAGAAGAAGTGAAGAAGAAGAAGACGAAGATGGTGAAATGATCTCGATCGGCGGTGCCAGATACTCCGATGAAGTCCGGCGGAACGCGCGGCGACGATACGACTGCGGCCCTGATCACGCCGCAGCTCGACCCAATTGCTGAGCGGACCGTCAGCTTCGACGAGTCGATGACGGGGTCCCACGCCAAGGATGAAGAAATGAACGAAGACTATGACGACTACCTGGAGGAGAAGGCGCCTGCGCCAGCGGTGGTGACACCCGAGACTCCGGAAGATGCAGTGATGTCGGCAGGGCGCAGCGGGGGCTCACGCTCTCTGTCGCGAAGTCTCGCGAGCGAGATGGACGACGACGTGCGCTCTGTGACGCGCAACCTTGCCGACGAGCTGGATGATGTGGATGGCATTGAGCCAGCGTATGATGAATTTGAAGAGTTCGAGGATAGCGCCGAAGACCCGAAGTCACCGGTGCTGACGACTCAAGTGACCGAGCAAGCCTCTGGCAACCGGCCGCCACTCAACGGTGACACGCCGGCCGCGAACAAGGTGCTCGGACGAAGTTTTGAGGAGATGAGGGCGAGCGAGTGGGGCCAGCTGTTTGAGCCCCGTATGATTCGACAAACTGTGTGGGCCGACTTGAGCCACGAGTTGGCGCGGCCGGTGAACGCAGTCACGATTGAGCAAGTCGCGAAGGACACGGTGACGTTCCTGAAGGCGTTGGGTCTCAGACTCACGCTGACGCCGTCACCGTCGGCCCTCGAGACCTGGGCGCCAGCCGAAGCCGGCGCCGAATTGTGGAAGTGGAAGAAGAAACTCCGCAACGCCTCGGGGTGACTACGTTTTTGTTGGGGCAGACGCAAGCAGCACGAGCGACTGACGAAGTTGCAGAACCAGCGCGTGTGCCGTTACCGAGAACTCCCAGGAAGACTGGCGGTGACAGTTCAAGCCGCGGTACAATTGGCCGCGACAACTCAAGCCGCGGTGCAGCCGGAGGCGTGTTCAGTGCAACTGGAGAACAATCGCCATACTTTCAGGACTCTCACATGGTGACTCCGCCAGCGACGAGTCGCACTGAGCGTTCCTCGCGCAGCACGGAAGACCCCAGGCCAACCAGGAGCGCTCGACGCAGCGCCAACCGGAGCTTGAGTCGCCGTCGCCGCTCCAACGAAGATTCTTCGGATGACGACGGGGGCCTTGTCGGCGATGAGAGTGCGCAAGTGGAAGAGTACCTGCAGCAGATTCGAGATGTGAGCGACTCCGACCAGCTGAACGCGACGCCAAGGCTCGAAGTGGCGATGCATCGGCCGTTGGGGCACATCAGGACGTTCTCCGGTCACCGCAACCGAAGCGAGAACTCAATGCAATGGCTTCGTGCTTTTGCCTACGAGATGAAAGGGACGAAGTCTTCGCCGAACGAGTGGTGCACGCCCTTCCAACTGAGCCTCAAGGACGGAGCTCTACACTGGTACCGACAACTACTCAGAACACCTGGAACCTGCTGAGCGAAGCCTTCGTCCGGTACTATTGCTCGCAGTTCAACCAGTCGGCGGAGTCTCGCTATTACTCCGCCAAACGCAACGACAAGGAGCATGTCTGCGACTACTTAAACCGTCTGAACGGCTACGCGAGGAACGCCGGTGTACAGTTCGAGAACGGCGGACGGAAGGCTAGAGATCACGTCAAATGGTTCCTCGAAACCTGTGGTGATCGAGAACTCGAGCGACGTGTTGGCCACCTTCGCATCACCGACATTCACGAGCTGGAAGAGATGATCGTTGAGATGCTGAAGATCGACGAAAGGAACACAGGCCGGGGGCAACTGCAGTCGCGGAGCCGAGATGCCTCCCGACGACGCGACGACCGGCGCATTGACGATTCCCGCCGCCGTGACGACCGACGAAATGATGATTCCCGCCGTGGCTATGACAGCCGTGACCGACGCGAACGAAGTTACGAACGCCGACGTGATGACTCACGGAACATGCCGCGTGTGTCGCTGGCTGACGCCTCGATGGACGATCTCCTGGCCGAAATCCAAGGGCGAGGTGACCGGAACGCTCGGGGAGAACTCACCAGTACTCGTGGGCGAGCCTACAGTGACGAGAGCAGCGACGGCGAAAGTGATCGGGGTTCTATTAATTCGTGGGGTGCCGACAGCGACCTGAGCGACGGCTACTTATCGGAAGAAGACGGCCGATATCTCGCCGCTGCCAACGACCAAGACCGCCGAGCTGCTGCGGATGGCACGTATGCTCGATCGGAAAACCGTCAGCACAGAGGTGACCGAGGATTCAACCGAGGCAGTCGTCCCGACAACCGACAACACGGCCAAGATGGACGCCCACGGCAGCAGTATGGCCCATGCGCAGCGTGTGGAGGAATGTCCCACTCAGCCCACTTCTGCTGAAAGCGCTGCAAGCTGTGCAAGGAGGTCCATGACGTCGGCAAGTGTGAGGTCTTCCAAGAAGTCGCCAACGTCGCCCGCAACAAGGTGGACAAAAAGGAGTTATCTCCTGAGCTCCAAGCACTACTCTTCAACGACCATTTAAACTAGGCAGCCCGCCAACTGAGACTGGGTTGGTTCCAATCGGGCTGCCACAGTTAGTTGAACCTGTGGTCGAGGCGGAATGTATTTTCGCCTTCGTGGGAAGAAGCGAATGGCCTGATGGAGACGACAATGCTTGTGACAACTCGACTGAAACTGAAGAGGAGAGAGGCCTTGGCCTCGGTGGAGGTGAAGAAAGTGATGAAAACGATGATGAACCAAAGGAAGATGGCACCGACAACTGGATCGCAAGTGCCCAGCGCGGAGAAGGACCACGCCGAGAGCTCGCCAAGGAAGTTCGATTGTTGCCGGGCGAGCGCTTAGGATGGTGGTCGGCGCAGAAATACGACCGACGGGCCCGAATGAGGACTGTTGTGAGTGGAGCTGTCAACTACTCTCGCACGAGAATACTACTCGCCACGGGAGCTAACGTCAGTGTGATCTCGGCTCGCTACGCCCGAAAGCTGCGGCTCCGAGACATCGTGGGGCATGGTCGGTGCATGGAGGTGCAAGGAATAACTGAAGGGAAAACTACAACGAATCGACGAACAACGGTGAAACTCACTCTTGGATGGGAGCGCGTGTACGTCTACGAAGTCTGGATCATGGATCACAGTGCAGGCGTCGACGTCGTCATCGGCACGGATTTCATGGTTCCGGCCGGGGTACGATTCGACTTGTTCAACGCAACAGCAAAGCTCCCCGACGAAGTGATGATTCCGCTGATTAAGACCCAGGCCATGCTGGATGAACCTGAACCACGGCAAATCGACGACGGACCGGCAGAGTCGCTCGAAATACCAGGACGTGAGTGGCGCGAGTTCCGGCTCAAGCAGAAGCAACCGTCAGCGATCACTTATGACCTGTGGATACGAAGGACTAAGAAACTGATACCGACGGTGGCGAAGTTTCGAAAAGGGCAACCCACTCGAGTTCGATTGACCAATATCACCGACGACTTAGTGATCAGCCGGACTCATCTGCCAATTGTGACTTGGGTCCCCGTTGGCGCGCTACCGTGGACCCCAGGCTACGTTCGGCTCAGTTCGAGGAAATACACCGAATGGCAGGTCCTAACGTACGAGGTGGTGCGCGATGACACGCTCTTCAAGCGTGAATGCGAACTTTACCACCAGTGGCTGGCCAGCCAGCCGTCTGTGGTGGAGCGCCCGAGCTACCCGGTGCCCAAACACATACTACGACCGCCAGCTGACAGATCGAAGCGTACCACTCGCTGCGACAACCTGACCAACGTGGCTGACGGCGTGCCAGTTGGCACTGATCTAGCTACAGAGTCCCCAGAGTCCGATACAGTGGCGTCTGCAGTGGTTCAGGAGGAGACTGGGGTGACTACCGAAGTTTCCGGGCCTAACGGTGAAGAACCCGAGTCGGACAGCGCTGAACCAGCCACAGACGGCGATACAACTAGCGATGAAGACCCTGAAGAAGAAGTGCCCGACGAATCGGTGGCGACAGCAGCCCCGACACCGTCAACCCCAACTGGAGTACCCGAGACACCGAGCGAGGCAGATCCATTGGACATTCTCGAGCAGACATTTATCTCGGTGATGCGGGTCCTGACTACTGAAGGCAACGAGGCTGACAACGGGGGTGACGACAACTCGTTCGTACATGTGGCAGCCGACCTTGAACTAGAAGACTACGCCCACGAGTTGGCATTTTTGCCCGACTTGACGGAGCCTTCGGAGACCAAGCTCGACTTATCAGCGCCGAACGTAACAAATCCCGAATTGTCGGCCGAGCGGCAAGACAACTTGATCAAAGTGCTCAAGAATCACGCGAAAATCATGATTTCGTGCGGAAATGCCCTGCCGCCGCCAGCCTACGGGGTGGTATGCGACATCGACGTCGGCGGCCACGCACCGATCAAGCAACGAGCGCGCCGCACCCCGCTCCGACTGCTCAAGAAGCTCTATGAGCTGTTGAAGGGATTGCTCAAGGCCGGACTTGTGGTGTTCTCTGACAGCCCGTGGGCATCGCCCATAGTCATTGTGCTTAAGAAAAACGGCATTGGCATCAGGCTTTGTATTGATTACAAGCTTGTCAACGCAGTGACGATGATTCTCGAGTACTCGATACCACTTGTCGACGATTTGCTCACGGATCTGCAGGCGTATCTCTGGTTTTGTTCTCTTGATGCTGCAAGTGGCTTCTGGGTCCATGTCTCGCGTCTCAAGGCAGTGAACGAGTTTGACGCTCGACCGACAACTCGACTAGCATCTGAAGTCACCGAAGAAACCAGGCAGGGCTTTGACGAAGAATTACTCCCAGAAGATAGCTGGGAGCCTGACAGTTTGGCCGGTGAGAGCGAAGTTTTGGAGATTCTGGACGACCGGATGCCTATGTCGACGAGAACTGGGCGTACAGTACGTGAATTAAAGATCAAGTGGGCTGACCAAGACGAACCTACGTGGGAACCAGCAACGCACCTCTCCTGTGGAGGCCTCCTCTACGACTACTTGCGGCGGAAGCGGAGTGAGCAGCGACTTCAGATGGTGCAAGTCGCCGACGAAGACTACGCTCCGGCCTCGACAATTCAAAGATGATGAACTGCACCTGGGGCAACGCAGCCCAGGAGAGTAGACGAAAATGGTTACTGCGGAAGACGATGACCTGCACCTGGGGCAATGCAGCCCGGGAACGCAGATGAAGATGACTACTGCAGATGAATTGCATGATTTTATTTTTGTTTGAACTGGACGTGATGATTCGGAAAGAGAATCTAGGAATTTCATGAAGCACCAAGCTACGACAACTCAACTCAACGATAGGACAACTCCGAAGCTTGTTGAACCACGAAGCGCAGGCCGCCCGCTAGATCTCAACCGTGCCGTCAGCTGCAGCGCTGGCCAAGAGGCCGAGGAGATCAGGATCGTCCTGCACAGTGGTTTGGACAGCTTGAAGTGGACCGGTGGGAAGATCTGGAACAGCAGGTGAAGACTCTGGAGCAACTTCTGGTGAAGCAGGACCTTGGAAGTCAGCGTCCGAGCCTGACGAGATCTCGCTAGCCCTCAGCAATGAGCTCGGAGTGATGCGTCGGCCGACTGACTCACGCGAGAACCCGACTGGAACGAAGAGCTCAACTCCCGGGTTGCACGGGACAATCGTCGTATTGTATGGGTGTTGCTCAGGGACGTCAATCCAGCCAATTCGCCAGGGTTCGCGAGTTTCCAAGGCCGCGATCTCCGAAATCCAGTCACTGCCCTTCGGATTCCAAGCGAGTGACTCGAAAGCATAACCGAGCACCGAAGGCTCAAAGATCACCTCAGGATTTACGTCCGGTTCGTCACGACTTAGGGCCCCGCACCACAGGTTCTTGATCAGTTTGACGCGCATGTTATCAGCTCTCGCCCCTCGCTCACGATCGTACTTCATCCACGCGGCTACGATCTGATACAGCTTTGCCAACAGATATGCCTTTCGCTTCGCCGAATACGCTTTGTAGGTCTCGATGTGCCGGCGAAGTCTCGCAAAACAGCGCCTGACCGCAAAAGAGGGGATCCAGTGGTAGCGCTCCCATTCGGAAATGCCCAGCGCAATCTCCGTGGGCTTGCCATAACCGCGCCGCTGCGCCCAATACGACCGTAACTTGCCCTCCATGTCGGCTCTCTGAGAAATCTTCGAGCTTGGGTCGAAGCCGACCGTATCAAAGAAAAAGGCCTGCGCTGGAAGCTGCCGACGAACGCGCTGGTAGGGATGACGCGGGTTCAAAAAATCGGTGAAGGCGGCCAGACCAGACAGCGAACACCGAATGACGACAGACTCTGGCGACGGAGGTGGTTGACAGTAGCGCCGGATCAGGTACCAGCACAAGTCGACAGCAACAAGCCGAAAGGTGGGCGCAATAAACGGAGAAACCCACATCATCACTCGATGAGAGTACTGAGATTCCGGTAATCCACGAGTCGAAATCTTCGGAGGGAGCGGAATTGCTTTAACCTTGGCTTTCGCCGTGGATTTTGCCTTCTTCGACGAGGTGGACTTCTTTTTGGGCGATGACTTGGGCTTCCGCTTCAATGTCGATTTGGTCTTCGGCTTGGTTGACGACGTCCGCTTCTGCTTGATTGAAGATGACTGCCGAGCTGCTGCAGTCTTCCTCACGACTTCCGAGGCTGCATCAGCGAGGACTAGATCCTGAACAGAGTCGACAGCCGAGTCCACGTCAACTTGACCCTCTTCATCGGTAGCAGGAAACCACTCTTGAGCACCTGTAGTCAAAGCTGGAGTTGACGGCTTGCCACTTGCCGCAGACTTGGAGGCTGCACTTGAGGCATCAGCTTCAATGCCAACAGCTTCAACTTCAACTAGTGGGGCAGCGGCACCATCGTCCGACCCGTGCGAGAGCACAGCTGTCGACGTAGAGTCTGCATCGGAAGGCGGCTCTACCTCAGACGATGGAACAGCAAGTTCAAGAGCAGTGACCGGGTCTGTGTCCAATGACTGGGCGACTACCTCGGTGTGCAGTGCGCCCGCACTTGCCGCCAGAACGTGATCAACACCCGACTGGATGCCCTCCTCAGGATGCCGAGTGCTCGTTTGCGATGCTTGGTCAGTTTCGAAAGACTGCCCTTCGCGATTCACAGAAACAACACTTGGACTGCGACTGAGCGCGTGAGGAACGCGAGACAGATTTCGAACGGGACCGCCGCGCCGAACTAGGAGAACGGCGGGATGTCGATGAGCTGGAACGATTCTTGGCGCTTGCTGCAGCCGACGACTTCTTTGCTTTCTTCCCTGAAGGACTTGGAGGGCGGGATGCCTGGCGAATTTTTTTCTTCAAACGAGGTGGCTTGGGCCATGAGCCATCACTTCCAGAGTCATCACTAGGTCCTGCCTGGACGTCATGACGGGATTTCGCTGGACACTGACGAGCAGCTTCAACTTCATCGCGCGAAGTCCCTGGTGAAGTCCTACGGGCTTCTGCTGCAAACTCTCTTGGCGAGACCTCGCTGGGATCCGGACCGGTGTCATGAGCGGCCCGGGCCAACCGATTGGCAGTGACGGCGACGGGTTCCAAAGAATCGGCAGAATTCAATGTCCCGACGAGAGCGTCACGTGTCTCCTGACTGAGCTTCAACAAGCTCCAGTCTAGCTCACCAGATGAAAGACCTGATCGAGATGACGAACAACACGATTAGTCACGGTACACAAGGGATGACACGTCCAGAGGGAACGAACCTTCAACTACAAGCGTCAAGACATCTGGATCCATAGCCTCCAGCTTCACCCGAGCGCGGAGAGTGCGGTTGGCCAAGGTCAGCCGCTTCACCTGCTCGCGGAGGTCGGCGTTGCGCCGCCGAAGACGGGCTGACTCGGAGTCCTCGGCCACGTCCGCCTGGGCCAGAAACTCATGCAGACGACGCGACTGGGCAGTGTGCCCAGCAACAGCAGCCTTGAACACCTCGGCCGTCGAGTCCTGCTGTTGCCGGAGCTGCTTCGTGGTGGCTTCAGCACTCTTGGCCCGGTTCTCCAGCCTGTCGTACACCTCTTGATGGTTTTCGGCAAGGGTCTTGAGGACCGTGTTCTCTCGATAATATCCGGCAACTACTTCCTGAGAACGCCGGAGACTTTGCTTGGTTGCCTCGAGCTCTTTTACCGATATCCCGCGGAACTGTTTCGTGTTCTCATGGAGCATGACTTCCTTCGCAAGTTTCTCTCCCCGGCAGCTGAGCCAGAGGAGATTCGAGCGCGGAGATTAGCTATCTCCGAGGTATTGTCGCCGTTGACCTCGTTGACTGGAACAGCAGCAGCAGCTACCTCGTCCAGAGACTGCGCGCGCTGCAAGCGGGTGCGCACGTGACGATCGCCACGAATGGAAGGCTCCAGGTGCATCGTCCGAACGACGGTCTCCAGGCGAGGACCCAGCACAGCGGTGACTCGCTCCGAACATTCAGCTGACGATTCTTCCAGCATGGACGCCAACCCCGCGATGTTAGCCGGGGACTCGGACGGCGGAGACGACGCTAGGAATGGTGTCGACGGAGCTGTCGGGACGGGAAGAGTTGGAGTAGGCGTCAATGGAGAGAATGGCGCTGGTACCGACGACGGAGCGTGACCATGAGCGAGGTAACGCTCAACACCGGAGGTGGAATGCAACAGCCGCGAGCAACAAGCACCAAGTGAGTCATCTGTCAACACAATATGCAGCAGTCGCAACACGTCGACACGTACCAGGTCTTCATCAACCTCGGCAGTCGACAAAGTTGCAGACGAAGACCGCGGCGATGACTCGGCAGTTCTCGCCGCCGAAGCAGAAGCAGCCGTAGCAGGAGCGGCCGATGCAGCAACCTGCAATGCATGCAACGGAGAAGAACAAACATCAGGAGAAGGAGCACGGCTCGCACAACACACGCTGCAGCAGACGTACCCGAGTTGGCGGTGGGCGCGAAGATGCTGTTGTCGGCGGTCGACCAGCAGCGCTGGGCGAAGCCACAGGAGTCGCTGCAGTTGCAGCAGGAGCGACTTCGCCGTCTTCCAGCTCTCCCCAGCGCTGCACACGCGATGCGACACGCATCAGCTTCGACACGAACGAGATCAGCAGCTGCAGCAAGAAGGGACTCACCTGCATGTTGGAAGCGGAGGAGCCGAGCGAAGCGAACGCAGCGGCAAGCGCAGACGGCAGCGCGCAAGACGACTGCACGGCGGGCAGCACGAAGGGCACCACGACGCTCACTAGGTGCCGCAGCTCGTATCGCGGTGGGGGCAGTTATGGTGTTGGAAATTACCCCGAGATCTCGCCGCAGCCTGAGCAGCAGCTTGCAGCAAATTGCGTCAAAAGCCAAGGATCAACGGGATCGGCGATGATTGGCTGCGCGGTCCGTGACGCCCCGCCATCTTGACGGGAGTTCGAGATTGGCGCCCGTGAGTGAAGGTCGCAGCACCGTCGCGGATGGCTACGTCCCGAGTTGAAGATGTGGTGCACACCACGGCTCAAGTCGCAGAAGTTTCGCACCTAAGACGCACCTTCCTTAGGTTCGCGTACCTACGAGTCTTCGGCGACTCTTCGGCGGCGTCTGTTGGTGCTAGAAGATCCGAAACGGACACGTTTAGACTTATTATTTGTATTGGACTATAGGAAAGACAAGATAGAACAGATAAGCCCCTTGGGCAACAACACAGAACAGCTTTTCCTCTCAAGCGACAAGGCCTCGAGCGCACGGTGGACGACCCGTGTCCAAGGTAATCTTGTAGGGAGGGAGATGCCTGTCGGTGAGCGTGCCTACTAGCATAGTGGTGTGCGTTTACTCCGGCAAGGCCAAGAGAGTAGAAGAAGGGCCGTGTATTGAAGGCGAGTTACCGCCGTGTATTGGGTCGCAGCTTAAGTGCTCCCCTTTTGATTTTTACCGTCGGAGAGTTCGCTGACACCCTCGCGAACGGCCTACCAGTGGCCAGGACCCTTTCTTTGGAGGGACCGCGGGGATATTGCGTGTGAAGAGCGCTCCAGTCGTCGCTCGTGACTGGAAGTGCTGGGTTTTGCTGGTGGCCTAAGGAAACCACGGGACATAAGGGGAAACGACCAACCCGAGGAACGGGTGTGAAGCTGGGCCTTTAGGTTCATATTCATTAACCCGACAAGCCTGCTGAGTTATTGCTACTCATCGTGACTCAGTGGGTGTTGTCTTAAGGGATTGTGCCTACATCTACTAGAAAATCGGCGTGTTCCTACACGACAGCTGCCAAATCCAGCAAAGGTCCCGTCCAACGCATTTCTACGTTTTGATGTAGCCATTGTGCAGCACCAAGATGTCCACCAACAATTGCAAGCTGCATTGCCCAATTTGAGCATCCTTCGGTGCGATACTGCAGCAGCCATTGTGCGACCTCTGTGTGACCGTGGTGCACGGCGTAGTCGATGGCATCATGCGTGCATCCTTCGTTTCTGTGCTGGTGCAACCACTGGACTATAGCCGCCCCATTCATAAGCTCTCGTGTGAAAGCAAAACCGTGGCGATGCAACCATTTCATAATGTCGAGATGACCGTATGTAGCGGCCTGCGTTGCACAATCGGAGTGTCTGCCAGCCACTTGTGGTGCAAGCAGCTGTAAATTCGCTAGGCGCCCCGCCTCACATGCTGCCACTAGTGCTCGATTGTCCGGGCGCAAGCTTGTATTTGCTAGGAGCCACCACAATGCATGCGGGTTTCTGCGGTGTGCTGCTTGCGAAAGCGATCGGTTGTCAAAGGGGGCAGTGACTTCGTGGAGAAGAAAGTTTAATGTGTCCACTTGACCCGAACGCACAGCTCTTGCAACTGCAACTTTTCCCCAGCACGCGACTACGCCCTGGTTACGCAGCCATCGTAAAAAGGTGGTGTGCCCACCCGCTGCAGCCGCTGCAACGGCATCCGTAACACAGTAGTTCGGGAAGAATGTAACAAGATGTCGGGCAAATTGCAGATCGCCGGCATAAAGTGCACCACATAAGGCATTATTGTAGTCCCTGGATTGCTGTAGCTTCAGGCCAAAATCTTCTGGCGTGTACCAAGCGGTCCGGGCGACAAGGTCAAATGAGCGGAGCTTAAATGCCTTCAACAGCGACACATGGGGAGTGGGAGAAAGCCAGACATCAATCAGCGGTACAGCAAACTCGCCAACACTCGATATTGAAGAATACTTGACAACTGCAGCGACGGCTGCTAGCGACTTCATCAGCACCGTTCAAATTCTAAAATGACAACTGAACATTCCCACATAGCATCGGATTTACTATAACCCACACTTGTACACCCTTGACCCGCAACAGCGTTCAAACCTGATGTCTGGTCCAACCCCCACCCAACACGTCAGCACGCACCCATAGTCAAGTATCACAAGCCGGCGTTACGGACGGTGAAGCCGTTAATTGGTCACTTGGGGGTGTCGCCAGCGCCACTAGTTTTGTTTCCTTCCTTTAGTGAGAATACGACTCCACAAGTCAATTTGCCATTCTATTTAGTCTAGTCACTATCAATGTAATCAACGAGATTGACAGTGCTTGACATATAAGTGAGTTTATTTCTATCCGAAAAGATGCTACCCATGAGGGACCCTCCACCTTAGCAATGATATGCAAGTTGGGGGAGCAGAGTGAACTCATTCCACATATTACCTGCTGAATCCAACAAAGAAACATGACTGCTGAACCATCCAAGAAGCGCCCAGCTGAAAGCAAGCCGGACATGGATACCACGGGTACCAAGCGATGTCGTCGCAACAGTACCCATCAACCCGCCGGACGTAGTGTCAGTTCCTCCAATCATGCGGCAACACAGGCGACGGCAAAATCGACTATCTCGTCCACTCCGTATGTGTCGCCGCTGGAGCGTTTCAAACTGCGTCGGGCTGAGCGGAAGGCAGCTGAGATAACGGTCACAACAAAGGAAGCTCTAGAGAGGTTTATAAAAACCAACGACGTCAACCAACCATCTGTGCGAGCGCGCCTCAAGGTCGAGGGGAAGGTAGTGTGGACATCTACTCACACGGTCAAGACTGGTGATGTTGCGCGCATACATATCGTGGACAAAGAAGCACGGAATCCCTGGATGTCACGCAAAAAACATTCCGCGACGAATACGATCAAGACTACATGGCATTTGACGAGATGCTGATGACAGCAACTATCTTCGGGTGCAAGGCGGACTCGCCAGGCATGCCGCCAGACGGCGCCATTGTGACTATCACCAACTCATCAAAGCTCCAATTGTTCATGGACAAAGCGTGCCAACTTACGACAAAGTTGGCTAACCTGAGTTTCGAAGTCACGAAAGAATAGCTGGGTAAAGTCCAGTCCTGTTTTTTTCTTGCTTGATAGCATATCTAGGCAGGACGCGCTACAGATTGTGTTTGTGGTGAGCATTTGCCCCAAATTACCCCCAAAATCCAGTTAGTCACTGATGACGAGTAAGGTGTAACAAAAATATATTGCTGCTACTAAAATTTCCCTGTAAGTTAGTATAACAAACGGAAGGGGGGGGGCTGGTCTGCAACGGCGGAAGCGGCGCACTGTATAACAGCTGATCCGGACTGATAGTGACAGCCTGAGCATGTGGAACGCTTAGTAGGCGGGCTAAGCCAAAACATCAAAAGCGAAGTAAAGTAGCTTAGTCGTAATTTGTTTTCAATCTAAAGCGTTAAGATGACGTCTTGATCCTGCTTGGCTAGTCGCTAGTGTCATTTCTGCTGTAAAAAAACTTAGTCTCACATTGTACGCATTTGAAGTGAACTCCGTGGTGGCCGTGACGCCCGCTAAAGTTCAGTGCGGTGCCAGGCCCGGCGTTTGAGCCGCCTCATGCTACAGAGTTCCGGACTTGATCAACGGTTCCACGTTCCCCGCCTTGTTGTGACCCGTCGGTGGTTAGGAACTTGCCGGCAAGCTGCGCGCTGCAACCGAGGTTGGAGTTCACAGCGGGAGGAAGGAGGAAAGAAAACACCCATAGTGTTTAACCCCACCAAACACAGATCTATGTTAGGTCTGACCGTGAGCTTGCAACTGTGATGGGTATCGTACCGCGGTAGGGGCGTCCAATAAGCCCCCTTTGCCCAGCGTCGATAAATGCGAAGCATTTGGTCATATAGCGTCATGGAATGTCCTACGATATCGGTTGTGTATGTTGTTCGATCACCCGTTGGTGCCACAGGGCACGAAAATGTTACTCGATGTCAGTCGCTGGCGAGTCACGAAGAAATGTAGCGCGAATGTCGTTTGATGTCATCCAAAAACCTTCCCCAATCGACAGTTCTTCGAACTGCGAATACCAGTTAGATGCCAAGAGGGGTCATCGTTTGACTAGATGTACCACGGATATAATCCTATTTGGTCTGGGATAGCAGCACTAACGTTGCTTTCTATCCCAGTATAACTGTGCAACTTCGATATCAGTGCTATTTCCTGGACGATTGTGGCTGTTGCGAACACTTGAGTTATTGTAATATTTCGACATAATTATTCTAAACAGTGACATGTTCGACTCTAACTCAGCCAGTATAACTGACGTGCATCAGCACATGCCAGAAAAACGGAATAAATATGAACTATTCCGCAAAATCTCCGGCTGAACTCATAATACGCGTTCTAATCCATATATAATACACTAGTTCGCTAAATGTTTGTGCGGTCACTCGAAATTATTCAAGCCTGGAGCCCAGTCGACATGTTCTAGTCGTTTGTGTTGAATTCATTATCATGAAAAACCTGGGGTTTGATACTTTCGCGCATGCTGTTGACCTCCAGAAGAAGTAAATAACGGAAATTACCGAATAATACCCCGGACACTATTTATTAGTACCCTCCCATTTTCAAAACAAATATGCTAAATTATGGATATTACACAGTATAAACATGCTTTCGACAATAAATTCATAAATATATACTTGATCTTTGTATGGAAGTAACATTGTAGCCCTGGGATACACATTGGGTTACGTTTTAGAGGGTACTATACGGGTAAGGGGTATTATTCGGGAATTTACGTTAGTATAATAACACAACCGATGGACAAATCCTTTCAAATTATACATGTATAGGAGGCTGAATGTGTTTTCACAATCCTTACAAGCCCACGGCATGATGCGGGGCTGCGATTTGTTCCGAGACAGATATTTATTCAAATAGACTCTTGTAGTGTGCCCCTACATCCACAATTTTAGATACTTAAGTAATATTGTGAAAACCGAACACTATGTCCTATTTTTTTTGCAAATCGATCGATTTGGGTGCTTATTAACCGGCTGAGACCTGTTTTGTTATATATAAATAAGATGCTACTCCGATTTGGCGTTCCCCAGCCCTGTTCAAAAACCGCGGACTGCCGTCGATTTATAATCAAATCACGTCGAATGCCCATGTGACACTGGGCATTATGAGGGTAGCTCGTTTATATGAACGGTGCCCCATGCCAACGTGGATGGCAAACTCGACGCTGCCGTATACATGAAACACCCAATGGGTACATGCAATATGTGTCTGCCTCTGAACTATTCACGGGGCTGAAATTTGGCACGAGTGGCTGCCTATACGCTTGCTCTAGCCCGCTCCACGATGCAGTGCGCCTCTGCGGCCATTTATATAGCTCAGGAATCTAGGCTCTCATTAGCATTTGATAGGGATTTGCACATGGACGGTTTACGACCAACGCTACGATTTAGGATTTGGCGCACCCCATTTCTACCCCTCCTTATCAAGCTAATCTGGTCTGGACATCTTTGCCGGTTTTCACAATACACAAATCTACATAAAATATACCTGAACTTGGTTAAAGGAGAATGTTTGCAAGACTGAGCGTCATCCGCTAAGACATACTTTTTGCGACTGTTAAATTATGACTTAGGGTCAACGCTGTTCGAAGCTCAAGCCAAGTTTGTGAAACGCGCGAAAAGAATCCATGATTTTCTGCTTATAGCACAGTGTTAATCATCGTATCGAGTATTACCTATGTGTAGCCTAAAGTGCTGGTGGTAGATTTAAAAGTATCCTACGCATAGTGCGGGTCCCAAGGCTACGGTGATGGTTGGGAACTCGTTATGCAAAAGTTCAAACTCGTCGCAGTATGTCTCGTAATGAAGCTGTTCATGACATGTTCGAAGTCGGCGAAGCGGAACTTGTGCTACGCCAGTGGCACAAAATCTGCTTATGTAGCCATTACCAATACTGCGGGCGCTGTAGAGCCCTCCTGCATCCTCACCACGGTCGTCAATTTTGTGTCCAAAATATGAATTTCACAAACTGGGGTTCACATTGATTAACCCTTTTGCGATGAATTTTATACTTTGAATTTGTATGAGTGTATCCCCAAACAAAACCGTAAAACATGGCTAGATGCATGGTTTTATGCCGCAGCCCGCAAACCAAAATCGGACGTAAGACTGGGTTTTATTCGTACCTAATGTAAAACATGCTACTTAGCCATGATTTAATACGCTTTCCGCCCCGACCCTTACTGGCCAAAATTCATCGTTCTCAACTCTGATTGGATCGATTTTGTAAAACATGCTAGTTAGCCATTAGTTAGCCATGCTTTACACAGGACCATCGCAAAAGGGTTAAGCAACTGCAGAAGTCGTATCGCGTAGGGTCAATCGCCACCGTATCCTCGACATCGTCGTCGAGGTCGTTAAAGCCATCAATACCCTTGCTCACAGACGTGAGAGTGTCCGTGATGTGCGGCTGACTGCTCACTCGCACCACAAACTCCGCGTTGTCCAAACCGCTGACTAAGACCCACAGCATGAAGCGCAGCCGCACCGAATCGTTCTGCCTCAATGTAGCTTTATCGCGACCTGTGAGTGACTCGACCTAACGCACGTCGAGCCCCACGGCGGGCAGTGAGTTGGGCGAAGGTCGCCTAAGGTGCCATGGGGATAGTACCGCAAATGTTACCTGGGGCTCCGTGCGATGGTCCTCCGAGCGCTGGCTGTGCGAACCATGGTTGGACCCCAAGCGCTGTCGTGAGTACGGGGCGGCAGCGGCTTGGCATGCTTGAGGGCGAAGCGCCGTGCTTGTCGTGGCGCGCGGCAGCGAACTTGGAGGCGTTTCCAGGAGCACGGGCGAGGACGTCGTCGGGCTCCTGCGCGCCCTCGAATTTGGCAGCGAGGCCGTCGGTGTCTCTGGCGTTGCCGGCGGGTTCGTCACGCGCTTGGATCGGTGCTTGGTCCGCTCTGGAGTGAGTCAGGGCGGCGTCGCCGTGTCCGTCGCGCTGGCGGCATCGTCAGCACCCGTGACACGGGCGCTGTTGTCGTGGCGCAGAACAGGCTGAACGTTCGGCGGCGTGTTCTCGTTGCTGGAGGAAGATGAGTCTACGATGCATCGGAGCTTCCAGTGGCAAGCAGCGTCATTTCGCGAGCCATGAGGCGCGCAATGGCCAATATGATGGAAATCACCATCAACATGCTGGCTCTTCACTTTCAAAGGCGGCTTCACCAGTACCTCTGGTGCTGCTACGCGAAGATGGACAAGCTCCGACTCGGCTACAAGGCGACACAGAAGTTTGTAGCTGGTTGCTATGGTGCCAAGGCGTTTTCTGTTCTCGACAGAGGCGGCGTGAACACGGGCAAGGCGGCCTTAGCTTGGGACGAACAAAGATCAACTGAACGCCTGCCAAAAGTATATCAAACCGTCGACATATCTGCAGCCGATATGCAGAGTATATGTCGGTCATAGATCTCTCGAGGCGCAGATATCGTGTCGATAGACTGCCCTACCCCTATGAATATGTCGTGTAGCCATCTTAAAGATTTAACTTTTTATTTGTATACTTCAAGTCGACCATCACTCTACCATCATTCTGGCGACATAACGCATCGCTTATACCTTTCCGCCGCCAACTTGAAGTTGCGCCCACTTTTGAAATAGCCCCCGAAGGCGCAAAGACGAAGCGATCTCCGATACCTGAGCCCGCAGCAAGTGCTGCTGGCTGTCGACTAACACCCTGTGTGAACGATGGTGCATCTGACGCACTAAGTTTTCGTTTGTCCATTTCGTAGTAAATGTAAACATGCGTCCATTCATTGCTCACTAAAGCAAACTACATTATGCAAGCATTCGCGACCAGTCGTTCGTTACATAACCGTTTTCAAAACGACTCGATATAGAGAGCTTGAGCGCAGCCGTTGGAGAGCAGAATTCTAGTAACGCGCCGTAGATGTAACAACCGCTACAAAACCTCCCTCTCCATACGCGAGCAGCTCACCGGTTTATTGACCAGCCTACGAATCAGTACCCGGGTGGCTATGTCGCACTACTTGATGTTGAGCGCCTTTTTCCGCAGCGCACACACTTGGCAGCTTGCTCCACTCCTTCACAAACACCCACATCGCTGCGGGTATATCTTTCAACAAGAGATCAGCCGGTTTCTCCAATTTACTTATCTCGCGACGCTTATTGACTGAATGATACCATGCCTTCTGAAGCTTATCCGTCACATTCCCTTGGCTGTTGTGAACTACATGCAGTAAAAACGCCTCGCTACCTTCTAATGAGGTACCTACATAGAACTTAAGTCGGAGGTTTTGAATCAGAAAGACCAATTCGAGCTTGCTCGGGCATTTGCGCGGGGCCGCATCACTTCATCTTCAACTTGCATCGAGTGCGCTGTCATTCGTGCAGAGGACGTACTCCCCACTATCAATTTGCGACGAAGCGCCCTGTCTTTTTCATATTTCTGACCGCTCGATTCTTGGTTGTCGCTCAGCCCTTGGACCCCTTTACCTAGCTTCACCCAGCGCTGCGAGAGATCCGCTCAAAATCCTTCCACGAAGCAATCCCTCCACTCCACTTCGCTCGGGTCGACTCCTTGGGTGCTTGGTGCATCGCCAACTTGGGTCAGGCGAGGCGTGTGCTCCTTACCCTGCGATCCCCTTAACGTTCATTGCGATCACGGCTACGCCGTGGACCCAGCCTCGCGTCGACCACACCTGCTGCTGTTGATGGTTGAATGTCGCCAAGTGTCCCAAGACGCAACTTGATCACAGCTTGGCACGTCCCAGTCTGCACGAGTCCACAGCCCTACATACCCGGCTGTTTCTTTAAAGACACGCCAAGTATATCAATACACCCTTACCTTCATTTCGTTGGTCTCGGCTAAAAATCTGAACACCTGTGCTCTCCCAATCAACCTGGGTGCGAGCCGAGTCCGACTTTTATTTGTCTGAGCCTGGGTGAGGCTCGTACCAGCGTCTCCTCTCTTCTCTACGGATCAAACACACGACCCGGTGTGCTGGAGGTTGTGACGCGGTTTGAGCCTAGTCTGAATCTAAGTCACTCACACACACTGGGACTTCCCGCGCACCAACTCCATAATGGGCCGATTCCACTTACCACACAATGCATCCAATGCATCAGGACACACTAATGTCCCCAGTATTCAACAAAATGAAACCTTAGAATGGATCATATCCCACAGAGGCGTAACCAGACCATTTTACTGGGGGGCAGGTCATAGGGTTACGAAGGTAGACTCCAGATTTAGTTGAAGCGACACCCGCACCACCATAATCGCCACTACTCTGGCATTAACCTCGAGACTTCATGCATAATCGGCTCAAGGTGGTGAGCATCACCGCGTTCTTGAAGCGTAGTGAACTAAAAGAGAGCAGTTTACACCTACACAAACTGCTGTCAAACAGCAGCGTACCCCTCCAAGGAACGATCTAGAGCAGCGGTAAAAGAAAAAAAATCAGCATGGTGTCAGTTGAAAGAAGTGCCGCTTGATCCTCGAGAATGCAGCCCCAGCGATTTCATATGTGCTGATCCTGCTGATCGCCCTCCCAAATTTGTTCTTAATGGGAAAGCTATCCTACTAATGTGTACACAACGCCACCACAAGGGTTGCAATTGAAAAAAATAGAAGCGTGCAGTAAGGATGGATTCGCGGCGCACATGGGTGGTTCATTTTTGGAGTACCACAGTGCACATGAAGCTTATGCAGTGGATAGTGGCTGCTTGCGCCGAACCGTCATGGGGTAAAACAATGCCTTCGTGAATGAGATGTGTTCTGAGTACATGAGGAGATTTGACTGCTTGTACATGATGCACTGCTCGGACACCAACCAGTATCTGTCAATTTACAGTACAATAATACTGATTATTCACGGACAGCGCGGTGTTAAACGAGGAAAGATGCGAAGGCGGGACGCGATGCCACCCGCGCCGCAAAAGCCGTGTTCAAGTAGCAGCGCCGACGTCGACGATCCTGTATAGACGCGTTCGTTTTCTGGGATGTGTTGTGTCGGCATCAATTAGACCACGCATGCTCATAGCGGGCGCCATAACTACCATCCTTACAAACGGGGATCTGAATCATACAGGCAGTTACTGAATCCGCAAGCAGCAACAGCAGCAACGTCGCTGAATCTGCCGGCTCGAGCAGCGAGCTACAGACAGCTGAATATACTCAGAGTTCGAGGCCAAGGATGTAACGGGGTTACATGGGAGTTACCCGAAGGTTTACGAAGTGTGGGCCACACAGGCGTTGTGGGTACGCACTGTTTAACCTATTTTAGTAGGATAATCAGTACATGGCTTCAGAGCCACTGATTTTGAATATGACTAGGGTTCCCTATGCAAGATAGTGAACCGGATACATTTACACCGTAGGCGGCTTGGCCGCGCTAAAGAGAAATACATTCAGTTTGAGATTTAAGGGTTGACTCTGGGAGTCCGTAAGGTGTACGGACTTGTACGTTCTGGTATTAGAACGGGCTATCTTAAGCCGAGACTCTGTGAGTCTGTTACGTCTTCCTCTGACGCTAAAACTACGCGACACGAGGCGACTTAAAATTTTGGAGAGTACCCGCGCAGCCGGTCCCGGCGCCGATCCAGGGAGAGCAACAGTGGGGGGGGAGGTCGATCCAGGATGGCGTACCTGTGGAACGCCCGAGAATGATGGATGAGATGTGGAGTATGGATGCCTGGTCACGTTTGACCTCAACTGGCCGGAGGTGCGCAGCACCCAGTCCGGCCCCGACCTAGTCTGACGAAGGGAGACCGTGAAGTGCCCCGGTGAACGTATCCCCGAGAGCTACCCTTCTTGACGAGGCCAAGGCATCCCAAGGTACTTCGAATCCCCGGCAGCCCGAGTGTGAAGCTACTCAAGCGTACCAAGCCATCGACACCCTGAATTGTACCACCACCGTGTTGAAGACGAACATCCAGGATACTGCGACTACGAAGACCCCGAGTGTGACCCGACAATGAGTTGAGGACCTCAAGCAGCGAGACCAAGTGGAAACTGAAGCTCGTGGAGTCGACGGCAGCCTGGATGGACAACCGACAGCTCGAATGGAATGCAACTACCCCGAATGGTGAATGACCATCCTGAATGGACAACGCCCGGAGTGCCCAAGTGCCGATCATCCTGAATGGACCAACACTGCCCTGAATGGAGAAGCCCCAAGACACCGTTGTTATCTGCCAATGGACCAACGCCCAGGAACGTGCTAAGTCAGTGAAGTCAGCGACCAAGGTACCAGTTCCGAGCGTGACTTTGTTTCACTATGGAGAGTGAGCCAGTCTGAGTTCGATGTGTCAGCAGTGCAGCAGATCCCCAAGTCAGGCACCCAAGTCCCTCCGACACCAAGTGATAAGTATGCGCCGCGACGCGACGCCCGGGTATACTGAAGCCAAGAGAACCCGAACAAGTGTATGAAGATATGAGCAGAGGAGACCGCGTGAAGAATCCAGCGGCCCTCAAGGTAACAAGACCATACAATGAAGAGAGAGATACAAAAGAGAAGAGATATAGCCAAAGAGAGAGAGAGAGAGAGAAGAGGATAAAGATCAACAGAGTTTGTTTTGCGCTCATGTGCACAAGTGCCTGGTTCGTGATTCGCCTAAGGACAGCCGCCGCCCACGGGAGAGTGTACCGCCTAGGAACCCACGAGAGGGTGTACCATTCGGAACCCCGCTGCGAGCGTTGAGTAACGCCTGGACCAAGGCCTCCGAAAACTTCTCACTACATCATCATGCCAAGTCAGGTACCCAAAAGTATTGCCCATTCGGGTTGGTACACCTGTTTCATTTCCCAGTTGTGGCGTACACTCCCAGTGCGCGCTTGCATTTCATATTCCCTGCGTTTTAGGAGGTTGTGGTAATCGCCCCCTAGGACCCGATTGTAGATTGCGTGTGGTAGGAAGGTACCTGTATTGTTCTCCTGACATTCATGAGTGGTGCGCGTGGGGCATCTCGAATTTACCTGTATTCGGGGTGCAACCTAAATTGACAGGCTGCATATTGTGTGTACAGACTCTGTATTGATATTGGTTGTTTTAGAGAAGGTCTTTGCTCGTGATCTCACTCCCATTCAGGACTCCCGGAACGAGTAGCGCCCGGAAGTTCTCTGTATGCCTGTATCTTTGATCAATTGCGATTCCCAAGGTTAAAACTCGGTCCGCCGAAGATAAACGACACCAATAGAGATTGCACAAGGTCACACGCCAACCGGAGCTCATATTCATTCTAAGTTTCGGGTTTCCGTAAGCTAAACCCTCCCGGGTCTAGCCTACCGGACGAACGCTATACGACCTGGACGATAAAGGCGTTCACCCGCCTCGCCTCATACGGCAGCCCCGCTGCACTTGGTAGCAGTTGTAGGCAATCCGACACCTGAGTCTGTATAGACTGACCTTTGTGAAGAATGGAGCAGTTCGCTCACTTGCCCCCGAACCAGCAGGATGTGCTTAAAAAGCTGATGTCCTTGCTAGGCCCGGAGGGCGTGACGCAACTTGCGCAGCAAGGCCCCGACGCGGTGAACGCGCGTCTCGAGGCGTTTTCAAGCTACCAAAATGCTCTGCTAGAGCACCTCCAGCAAAAGATGGCGACGGCCGCGGCGCCCCAAGCGCCCGCTTCGTCATCTGACGCGGGAACAAGACCCAAGCCGCTCATGAAGACCTTTGAAAGCAAGGAGGGTGAAAGCTTAATGCTTCGTGCTGCTGAGCAGCGGCGCGGTATCCGCAGATGCTTCATCTGTGGTGACACCCGTCACCTTCGTACTGGGTGCCCGCTGCGCCATCAGCGCCAGGCTTCGTCTAGCCGCTCTTCGAGTTCGAGCCAGGGCTTTGGTTCGTCTCGGGGAAACGAGAACTCCCAGTAGGCGCGGGGCGGCCTACTGGGGAAGAACTAAGTTCTATTGAGCCTCGGAGAGGTGGAGGTCGACAGGACACGAGCCTTGGATCGATTGAAGGTCGAAGACCCTAGGTGCTACGCTCTTCTCTCCTGGCGGAGCGCTGGCGAGTCATGAACCCACCTCTACTAGGAAGCAGAAGCGTTTATGGCGCGTGCACTGGACTGAGTCGGCCAATGTGCTGGACATCGGAGTTTCCGAGTTTGTGGACACTGCGTGTGTCGAGAACGAGCGTTCCGAGCATGGATCGCGGAAAGCAGGTGGAGCGGCACAAATTCCGCTGAGCGGGCGTGCGTCTGGGGGCGACGCCCTGCTGCGTGACAGCGACGGCGCGGCCGCCACGATGCCGAAGGACAAGGGGCTTTGCCTGGATGAAGATCGTGGAGTGGCACGTAATCCACTGAGGGGAGGCTGCGGGTCGTGCAGCCCTTCGCTGAGTGTCGGTAAAGACACTGGAGCTCCCCTGGAGCTGAACGAGGTGGTGACACCTGGCGTCAAGACGCACGCGAAATCACGGAGCTCCTCAGGGCGGACGGTGTCCATGAAGAGGAGACAGCGCCGCAAAGCACTGGCTGCGCGACACAAGGCGTCTGCAATCTCCCGAGCCGAGAAGGGCGTGTTGAGCGGCGAGGCTCCACGCGAGAGCGAGCAGCTCTACACACTCGTGAATGGAGTGGCGGGCGACGTCGGCGGAGGCATCAACCTCGACGACTTGCCCTCACTACCTGCTCTCCTAGAGCTGGACGAGATGTCCTTGACCGAGTTTGGCAAATACATCTTCGGAGCGGAAGGGATCCCCTTCTTAGGGTGCTTCATCGGGAAGCGCGGCCTGAGGGCCGACCCGGTCAAGGTCAAGGCTATTGTTGACTGGGCGGTTCCCAAGAATCTTCGCAAGTGGCTTGGCTCGGCCAATTACTTGCACAAGTACAGCGATAACTACGCCGAGATGGCTCCGCCACTCTCCAATCTCCTGAAGGAGGATGCGGAGTGGTGTTGGGACACCGAGCATCAAGATGCGTTCGCGGCTATCAAGGACAGCCTCCTTCATGCGCCTATTCTGGATCTGCCAGACCCCGCTCGTCCGCTTAGTGTCGTCTGTGACGCCTCGGACTTTGCCATAGGCTGTGCACTGCTGCAAGCAGACGCCGAGGGGCGCGAGCACATGGTGGCGTTCGAATCTCGCCAGCCGAAGCGGAGCGGGTAAATTGCGTCGTTGAGGACGTGCTCCGCAGCATTTGCACCGAGACGCCGGCGCGTTGGAGCGCGATGCTGCCACTCGTTGAGTTTGCGTTGAACAACGCCGTGTACGCCTCGACAGCTACACGCCGTTCTACGTGAACCTCTTGTCTCATCCCCGCGTCCCGCTGACGCTGCCACACGGTGGCCTCGGGCTTGGTGGGGGAGGGGAAGCCGATTTAGCTGGTCGATGTCAGCCCGGCTACTGTTCGTAAAGAGGTTGACGCCTTCTTGTCGACGCGTCTGAGTGTCTTACGTCATGTGCATGACGCGATGGCTGAGAGCCAAGACAAGTAAAAAGAACATGCAGACGCCAGAGGCAGAGGCAATGTTGAAAGTTATGAGGGCGGGGACCTGGTGCTGCTTAACGCTAAGAACCTACCTACACATGAGTGTCAGCCGTCTTCAAGACGAAGTTACACCCACGCTTCATCGGACCGTTCAAGGTTGTGGCCAAGAAGGGCCTTGCGTACACGCTCAATCTTCCGAAGAAGATGCGGACGCACCCCGTCTTCTACGTGGGCTTGCTCAAGCCGTACCAGGACCCGATGAAGGCACAGATGGAGGCACCGAGGGTGACGAGGTCACAGGCGCGGAGGTCACGATCGTCGAGGAACCAGTCGCAGGCGTCAAAGGCGCGACCATTGACGCGGGCACAGCAGGAGCCGCAGGCGCAGGAGGCGCAGCAGGCGGGGCCTGCATGCGGGTCAGGAGGTCGGGCTAAACCTGGAGCACAGCCTGCTGACGCTGTTGCTCCACTCTTCGCGATCGCGAAAGCAGTTCCGTTCAGACGGACGGAGTCCTCCTCCAAGACTCCGAGCTGGTCCCAGACCTCCCGAGGCACTCCAAGGCACTCCACCCGCTCAACGAATCTATCGCCATCAGTCGCACAACGTGCCAGACGCGCGTCGATGTCGTGGACGTGGTCCCGAACGCGACCTGCCTGTTGCTGAGTCTCGTGCAACTCGTCAAACGTCGCGCGGCGGGTTGGCGCGTCCTTCACCGGCTCTGCTCGTTGAGCATGGGAATCGGCATTACCATGTGGAGCGCCTCCTGGCGAAGCGGCGGTGCCAGGGTCAAAACCAGTATCTGGTGAAATGGCGAGGGCACCCTCACTCCGAGAACTCATGGGAGGTTGAGGTGCCCCTTCGCCAAAACTGCCCAGACGTCGTTGACGCTTTTGATCAGCTTGATCACCAGCGCCCCGACGGCTCAAGGCCGGCACGCCGACCGCCCCACGCCTCCCGGCAATAAGCAGGGGAGCTGCTGGGTCAGCCACATTGCTCCGAGACTGACCCTGTGCCACAGCGCTCACTCCCTCGCGGGAAGGAGCGGCTGGAGTGCCCCAAGGAGCGAAGCGCGCAGCGCTAAACTGGGTCTGCGGCTGGGTGATTGCCGAGAGGCTGCGCTTGGCTCGAACCTTCGCAAAGTCAAAGCGGAGCTTGCGTTGAATACGAACATTCACTTCGCTGAAGCTGGCTCGGAGAGCATCCATGGAGCTGAGCTTCCGGCTGTGCTCGGCCCAAGACTTGAACTGAGCTCCGTACTCAATCAAGTCTTTCCCCTGGCTGAGTACCACCGGGTACGTCCGCATGGCGGGCACGGACTTCTGCTGGGCTTGCAGCCGCAGCCTCTCGCGATACTCCGCGACAGTCGTAGACTGTGGAGTGAGGAGTCACTCTCGCAGAGACGTACGCAGTGCGAGCTCCTCCGGAGTACAGACCGCGGGCCCAATGGCGTGCAGCGCGAGAGACTGCTGAAACGCCTGTCGCAAGCCTCCGCGGGGCCACGAGGCCGGAAGCCGTAGTCAGCAGTGCTAGGGTTCTGCAGAGACCACCGGGAGCGCATGGGAGCCATCTGCGCCGCAACCTGCTCGGACTGAGCTTCGTCTAAAGGGTTGGAGATGACGGGGCGCAGGGGCATGTCTTCCGCACGAAGCGGCGAGTACCGTGGCTCCGTAAGATCTAAGAGGCCGAAGGAGCGCTGGGGAAATGGATTGGGAGTCCGCAGCGGCTGCCGCGGTTCCTCCCTCGGTGGCGCAGCGCGCGAAGTGGCGGGACGGCTCGGAGAGCGCACAGTAGACATGCGCGCAGGGAGCTCTTGGTCGCGACGGCTCGGAGAGTCAACTGGAGCCGGCGAGCCCTTTTCACGGCGCATCGATGGCGTGGACGAAGCGTCGTCGCGGATCGGGGAGCGTTGCGTGGGTGGAGACCCATATCCGCGGTTCGGAGAATTTTCCATGGACTCGTCCACTTCACCCTCTACGCCGAAGAATTCCCGGAGACACATGATACGGCGGGTTGGTTCTCGCGGAGAGCTGAGGCTTGCGCGCTGCAAGCTGTGCTTCAGGCGGTGCGCCACGAAGTACTCGGACACCGAGAGCCTGGAAGGCGTCGAGGGTGTGCGCGGGGGCGCTGGTGTTCGCGAAGGTGCGGGGGCACGCTGTGCAGAAGCACGAGAGGAGCGAGGCTCCGAGGCGGATCTCGCGAGAGACTGCCTGCTGTCCCTGTCGAAAGACCAAAAGGCTTTATGACTTGAAGTCATATGAGGGCGCGTTGCACCGAGAAGTTCTCCGATAAGACCACGCGATGTAGGTTGACTAGTTCGAGAAGGAGGCTTGACGGAACAAGACCCGCGGTCGACCGTTAAGCGTGAACACACGTGCCCACGGTTTGGTGGGGGAGGGTGCAACCGTGTTACACGAGAGTTACCCGAAGGGTTACGAAGTGTGGGACACACAGGCGTTGTGGGTACGCACTGTATAACCTATTTCAGTAGGAGAATCAGTACATGACTTCAGAGCCACTGATTATGCATATGACTAGGGTTTACTATGCTAGATAGTGAACCGGATACATTTATTGTGCTTTGCAGTTATTTTGCCGACCATTTTAGGCGCTAAATATGGCAAAGCCTGCTCTTAAATATGTGTGAAAGAAGATACACGACCTGCTAAAATTATGCATAAATCCACCTCCTCATATATATATCGACTTAGGAGGGTCTGTCAGCAGCCATGCATTGGTCCAGTACACCACCGTCCGTGATCTCCAGCACATCCACCCTCTTATGCATAATTGCCGTGTGTGTAGGTGCTTGTGGATAAAAACCGACAGAATTGCAGCTGCACAGCCACAATTGCACTTTTGAAAGTGCAATTGTGGCGCTTTTAGCGTAATTCTTGGTCTCCACCCATTTATGCACCTCGATGTATCGTAAATCTAGCAGGAGGTCGCTTTACATACAGCAAATCTCGCCTCATATTGCCAAAATCAATGCAAAGCACAATACACCATAGGCGGCTTGGCCGCGCTGACGCGAATTACATTCAGTTTGAGATTTACACACTAAAGAGTTAAGGGTTGACTCTTGGAGTCCGTAAGGTTTACGGACTCGTACGTTCTGGTATTAGAACGGGCTAGCTTAAGCCGAGAGTCTGTGAGTCTGTTACGTCTTCCTCTTACGCTAAAGCTACGGCAGCGCAGATGCAGAGGAGGTCCTCGATGAAATTGTGATTGGCGTGCTATTTAATAAATTTATTGTCCCTGGAATCGATAAGTATTTTTTTGGGAACTAGGCGAAATGTGAAGAATACTTGTGTACAGGAGCAAAACATTTCAGGTTCGTGCAATAGTAATTTGGGCCTGTTGCTACATATTGCTGACGATGACATTTCGTTTAGCTTTTTTTCCAGCTAGATCGATAACTTCAATGGAAAAATGCAACAAGCAAATAGTAGCCACCGTCGGCGGCAGCTCTTATTCCAGATACTTTGGAGACGTATAGCACCTGTACGCACAGTGGATCTCCGCTGAAATGGGTGAAGAATTCAGGAAAACCCCCAAATCAATACTCGCGTCGTATCAACTGTAAAATAAAGGTGAAATGGTAAGGCTAAGCGAGTTTTTCTAGCTAATTCTAACAAACTCTAAACTAATAAATTCCGTTTCTGTGAGTATGTCACGCTTTTTCGGTCTTTTGATTGGCTGATACTAACATTATACCTCTTTAATACACAACACTCTGACGACATTGATTGTTGACTTCCCAATGTACTAAGGTAAGTGACGAAATGTCCTGCTGTCATAATAGCCGTGTTCGACGCTTCTACAGGAGCTATAAACTGGGTGTGTCCTCTAAATGTTAGCACTCGATCTGGAATAGAAGGAGATAGACCTCGATGAAACCATCACGTAACCGGCCAAATACAATCGAAGTTGTATTTCGTCAACGCGGGGGTCTGATTGGCTAGTGGGTGCCTACCAAAACTAGAGAAATCACCCGACAGAGATGCAGCAGATATGACAGGTCTTAAACGGAGCATACATCTTGTGAGACGTAAAAATGTTCACAATAAACAGCCCTACCCCTAGATTTATGTCGTATAGCCATCATAAAAAATAACGTTGAAATTTTGTTGACCATCCCTCTCCAGGCATATCGGCGACATAACTCATCTCGTGCACCGCCAGCTTCAACCTATCACTTCGAAAAATCGCGGCCAAGTGACAAGCGCCTGCAAGCGCTGCAGTCAGCATCAAAGAGACACCGGGTAAGCTGCCTGATACGACTAGCGGCTTGGTCGAAACTATGCTAACATGTTTTACTAAGACGCGCAGCGATCATGGTTCGTCTCGTACACTCCGCCGTGCACTGGACCGCACGATGCATCCTGGACTCATCGAGTGAAGACGAAACGTGCCGCCGAATGTGCAGCGAGGCGGCACCCAAGCGCCAGCCGAGAGCGCGAAGTCTTCCTCCTCCGGGAGCACCAGCTCCACGGGGACCACGACGCCGCCGTGGATGTCGCCACAGCACGGGCTCCGCGTCCCGAAGGAGGTGTCCAATCCCTCAGCGAAGGCTTCGACAGCTGGCGTCACGGTGGCCACGGCGCCCGAGGCGGATCTCGCCACGCCTGCAACCCCGCCGCCCACGAGGAATCCGCGTAGCACGACAACGTCGTCGCCGGTTCTGCTGGAAGGTCCGCCATCCCCCCCCCAAAATCGTCTTCGCCGCCAGACCGAAGGCCGCTCCGTGAGCGCCATAGCTCGCGCAGCGAGCGACGTGCGGCTGCTGGGCCGTGTCAACGTCGCGAGCGGCGTCATGAAGCGACACCGCCGACGGTGGCGCCGAATGGTGTCATGCTCGCAGCCCGTGGGTCGGCGTCTCTGGTTCCAGCGCACCCAGCTCACACTCGTGGTGTTCACTACCAAGACCGCTTCGTTCCCGCCCGCAGGCCATTCTCCGTAGCCCACCTCCGCACGCAATTTAACCCCACGGGGGTCATCTTCCCTGCGGTCCCGCACTTCGGCTCGTGCGACTGTGAGGACCCGTGCCGAGTTGGACGCTGCCACAACTCCCTCATTCAGCTCTATTGCAACGTGAACTGTTGCCCCTACAGCAGCAACTGTGGGAATGGTTTGGTCGAGTCGACCAAGGTTGCCTTGGCAAGGAACGTGGTGACCAGACAATTAGCCGTGGTGGCGCAGGAGTTCATCGCTGCTGGCGTGATTTTGGGCGAATACCTGGGAGAGATTGAGCATGTGAATGCCTCTCACGCTGCTAGTCCGCGGCATGAAGGCTATCTGCTAGTCATGACGCAGAGGCCCGAGACACCAAGTCACCCCGTCCGAGTAGTCGTCAACGCGCAGCAGATAGGGGGACTAATGCGCTTCGTCAACCACTCGTGCGCGCCTGTGGCGCGCTTCTTGGAAGTTGTGAATGGGCGGCGGACCACGGTCGTGGTGGCCACCACGCACGCCTTCTACGAGGGAGACGAGATTACCGTGGACTACGAACCGGATCTTTGGTTCGTGTGCCGCTGTGGCCACGCAAATTGCTGCCACCGCGACATCCAAGACAAGCAAGACCCGTAGGCGGCGCTCTCAAGGTCGAGGTCTAGTTGAAGTCAAGAATAAGTAGTGGGAGATTTGCAGCAATTGGTATGGAAATTGTATTCAAATCTGGTTCGCTGTTGAATCTAACTGCGTTGAAGTGCTTCTATCCCTTGTAACTTGCCTTTGCTGTTGACGTGCCAGCAGAAATCGCCGTGAACTTGGCGCCAAAATGAACGCTGTGAGCTGCTTTTTGCCTCTATGTTAATCTTTGTATCAACCACGAGCTCGCTCAGTTTGCGCGCCAAATAGGCCCACGAGTAGCTGTACGCACCAACGAAGTACGCGCCAACTTCAAGTAGCAGTGCTGTGTTTGCCTTGCTGGAGCCTCCTTCGGCGACGGAGAGGAAACCAAGCTCCTGTCGCTCGCATTATTGGTTTTTCCAAGCCTCGCTCAAGTCCACCCCCCCCCCCCCACTCGACCCCGTTCACCTCCTCCTACGCTGCTCTCCTGATGAACGATGCCGTCACCTTGACACCTACATGTTACTGTTTGACACTCACAACCTCGTGTATTTGCTTTGGTTATAGATGGCGAAGTTGCGTGGAAGCACTAACTACAAGTTGTCCGAAGTGCGCCGCCTTCTGGCGCTCGTCGAACACTACCTCCCGCTTGGCAAGGACGAATGGGAGCGACTCGCAAACTCCTACAACACGCACCGAGACTGTGGTGTGGCCGAGCGCGGCCGCGAGAGCCTCCGTCGAAAGTTCAGGGTGCTCTATAGTGTGCGGTAACCTACGGGAGTGGCCGACATGCCGCCACATGTGCAGCTGGCGAAGTAGCTTAAACAAGCTATCGACGACAAGGCCAGCGTCGTCAACATGGACGACGGTGCTGACGTCGACCAAGAAGAGGAGGAGTATGAGCAGGACTTCTCGTTCGACTTCGAGGGCGAGGAGGGGCTCGGGGACAACACGCGCGAAGACGCCGACGCTGACACGGGCGGGAGCACCACCACTAACGACTCGATGCACTCCGGCGAGACGCCGACGTCGGTCGGTGACAGCGTAGACAACGCGGACCTGTCGGAGCTACTCGACGCAGCCGGCGTCTCACGCGCCGCGCCCTCCTCTGCCGTTGGCGCCGTCGATGCAGCGCAAGTTGCGCTCTAGCTGAGCAAAGAAGGTTTGGCAATGGCCCACTGCTGCAGCGGCGCCGCCGGCGCATCGACGACAGCAGCCAGCGCTGCTAAGGCAAAGGCTGGGTCGCAGCAAGGCACTAAAGGGCGCGCGCCGAGCAAGAAGGAGTCCAAGCCGAAAGGCTACGCGACTTCCTCGAACCGACTTGGAGGTATCGACTAGGCTGACTTTCGTGACACCGTGAGGCGCAAGCGCGCCCTCGAGAACGACGAGAAGCTCTCGGAGGCTAGCTTCGCCAAGGCAAGCGCGTGAAGGCTACCAGGGCGACCGTCGAGCTCAAGAAGCGTCTGCCCGACTTGGAGAGCAGCGCCAGCAACATAGGCGGATCCATGTTTGAGATGATGCTGCTAATCCGCGATGAGAGCGAGCGCAAGGCTGAGCTCCGCCGCGCTGAAGAAGAGCAGCGTCGTCGCGACGAGATTCCTGCTCGCGAAGCCCGCTACCTTGCCGACAAGGCAGAAGCAGAGGAGCGCAACCGTCACGAGAGACTGGAGACCGAGGAGCGGCGCTGTCAGGTTAAACAAGAGGCGGAGGAGCGCGCCCGTCGTGACAAGGAAGATGCTCGGGCTCGCACTCAAGAGCTGTTGCTCATTCTGGGCGCTCTAACGAAGAAAGACTGAGCCACAAATGCTCTAGCGTGGCGGAGACAGCAAGGAGATCGAAAGAGGGAGGAAGTGCACGTAGCGTATCATCTTCAATACAGCCCTTAGTCGCAAGCAACAGGATACCTAGCTTTTGTTGCGAGAATTGACAGCATGTATTCAATTGTAGCTATTAACGTGCATGCTGCACGAACGAAGGTGCAATTACGTTGTACTAGTACGTGAAAGCTACGGACAGTGATGCAAAACATTTCATCCACACCACTACAGCGCTAGCTGCTCGGGCATCTCCATCACGCTGGAGAACGTGGTCTTGATCTCTGAAATACCGACTGTGCGAACTCTGTAGTTTGCAAGCCGGAATAGGTTGTCGATGCGCATGCATCGTAGGTTCGGGTCGTAGGGCAGCGGCAAGTTGAGTCTGCTGTAGACCTTTTGTACGCTACCCATTCCCCATTCTGCAGCCTGGCGGATGGAATTGACAGCATTGTGCAGGGTGCGTGCGGTGACGCGCAGTGAAGGCTCAATTTTTTCGATATCTCCGTCCTTCAACGGGGTGAAGATTCGCCCCGTCATGGCCGTGGAGCACGGGAAGGCGGAATCGGAAACTACGCTCATACGACCATCGGGGCAGTACTAAAGTCCGTCAGCTTGCCGCGGAACTCCAAGGACGTGTCCGAGTCGTTCCACGACCCCGGACAGTTGTGGCGAGACTAGATAATGCAGCCATCAGCTGCAAAGTAGATCGTGCCGGTAACGAAGACCGAGTGCAGCCAGCCATTGTACATGGCGTTCTGAAGGTCTGTGTTAGAAGGCTCTTGCACCTGTACAACACATTGCAAAAGCATTTAGAGTTAATGAATATACAAAGTAAAAGGCAAGTTCAAGAGCATGCATACGTACACGAAGATGCTTACCATCTAAAACGTGCGGGTGAGTACAGGCTCACGCTTGTTGACCATCCGCGCCAATTCTACCTGGCGCGAGGGAGAGGGCCACGAGATACGCGCAGGCGCGTAGCCGTTCAGCGCCCGCGCTAGCGCCTCTTCGGCTTTGCGCAGCGTCCTGGAGAGCGTGCTGGGCGGGACCCCAAAGGTGATGCATAGGGAGCTCTGGTCCATCGACCCGACGTAGAAGGTAAGAACGAGACCCATCACTTGGTGTAAGTAGCACAGCTTGGGTGGGCACCCTCTCGACGACAGCGGCCGCATGTAGTAGAAGCAGCAAAATCTACAGAGCAACTGATCAAAGGCGCTACTGTACTCGTAGCAGTAGTGTTAGAATAGAGATGTAATACAGGCCTTTCAAAGAACTCACCGCGTCAGACTCGTAGCGTTCAAGAAGTTGATGTCAGTGCCGTACTCGTACAGCGTCATCCAGGCGGGTGCACACGGCGCGTCGAGACACTGCGTGGTGAGGTACTGACGCGAGCGCATGGCGACGCGCCACTCCTGCTCCAGCAGGAGTTGATGAACGTCGCGGCGAGCGTCGCGCACGCGCTCGGTGTGCGTCTTGTACGCCTCGTAGAGAGGCAGGATCACGCCGTCGTCTCCGTCAACCATTGTCGCGCTTGAGCAGGAGGGAGTAGGAAGGGAAATGGCGAACTTCAAGCCTACTATTCGCGAACTTCAAGCGGATCTGGAAAGATTCAGCCCCAAAGTGTCCCACACTAACTGTTCTATAGTGCGATCAAAGACTTGAAATGAGACTATTAGGATCGACCAGAGTTTGCTCATTAATACATTTGTGGCGGCCAAATTTTAGGATATGTCAACATATTTTCGTGTTAAGCCTGACATAGCTTCTGCATCCATGTCGGGTGATTTCTCTATTTTTGGTAGGCACCCAGTGGTCGTCTCAGATTAGGGTATCGACAGCAATCACTGCCGGCACCCTTGTCTTCGATGCCGAACCGATTGCTACAATTGTAGCACAGAGAGCAGCTTTTTGCCTAGAAACACAACCCATGACATACAACAAGAACGTGTGACACCCCATCCTCAGTTGAAAATTCGAGGGTCAGGACACAAGTAGAATAGCAGCACAGACACCCTGCGCCCCAAACGATACAAAGCTATCCTCGCAGAGTTCATGTGATTTCACGATGAGTGCAGCTACACTGCTTACGCGACGTTCACCAGGGAAACCCTACTCAGAATCTGCCCCGACGACGTGTGCAGATGGATGAACTACTGCGCGCTCGGCGAGCCAGACCCGAGTGGCGACGCCAAGCCTGTTCATGGCAGAGACTTGACGCTAGAGTACGCAAAGAAGGCCTTAGTGCTTCATTCCCCGCGTCACGGTTCCGTGGGACCCCATCAGGAAGGAAGAGAACTCTACACGCTTCGAGTCTGTCAACAAGGTGATCAAGTCCGTGAAGCGCTCTGAAGTTCAAAGAGAAGGTGTGAAGTCAGCTGCGAGACGCCCCATTGAGTTCAAGGAGTTACTCAACCTGCTCGAGCTCGTCCGCTCGTCTCACGCACAGGGCGTGCTCAACTTCCTGGTGAGCGGCGTTCTTACTCTGCAGTGGTATCTCATCACGCGCATTGACGACATGATGAAGTTAAACCTCGACAGCTTTTTCCAAACGTGCAGCACCCAGGCACGCTGTTGTACCAGCTCCGGTGGTCGAAGAACATTTCAGAAGAGTGTGATTCGCCCGAGCACATTCTGCTGGGGACTTAAGATCCTCGCGTTTGCGTACTGTTAAACATGACAATATATTTGGAGACCAGCGCAAAAGCGAGCACGTCTGCATATGTGTTTGGTAACACATAGGATGGTGGCCGAATAGTATGTCGGTTTCTGCAGGACGTGTTCAGCAAAGGCGATTTTCACAAGCTGAAGCAGGGCAACTTGGGTACGCACAGTTTGTATAAGGGTGCAGCAACGTGTGCGAGTTGGAGTGGGCTTCCGAAGGACAACATCAATCGCCACGGACGATGGCGTACTCGCAAGAATATTGTGGACGTTTATATTGACAACACATAATCCTACCAGATGATGTTGCTACTGCCGCGCTGGCCGGTCCTCTTGGGTCATGCATTTACGTGCTAAAAAAAGGTGTTCAATCCGTCATGGATACGCTTCTAGTGGACCAAATCACCAGTACGATCAAGCAAAGATGGGAGAAGATGTTGCGCGATTTTTGGCGTTGCCGCTGCCGTGGGCATCACTTGTAAGCAACGGCAGCTTTAACTACAAACTAGTTCCAGCGGAATTGAAGCAACGCGTTGTACAGGCGTACGCCAACGCAGGCGGAAACGCTGCAACTAATCCTGTAAGACGCGTGCCGATTCGCGTTTCCCGTGACGGAGCTCAGCTCGAGCTCATTGAGCTGCAAGATGGCGCCTCCGGCGCCTCAGAAGCAGCGCCCACCGAGCCAACTCAAGCAGATACGTCGGCGGACAGCACCCGAATGGAGTTTGCAGCGCTGCACACACAGGCTTTTGCCTCCTACGCCAGGTGTCGAGCGTCATCAACGAGACGCTGGTACTTCGCAGCGAAATGCAGCGGAGGCACCAAAAGATGTTTGCTCGATTGCGACGGATCTCGATACAGCCTGTGGCTCACACAGTTCAAGCCCAAGTTGTTAGAGACGACGTACCAGCTTAGCAGTATTACCGAAGCAACACAAAGATCTTTACGAGATCTGGCATGACTTTGCGTTCGGGCTCGGTGGATCCAAAGCCGCGAAGCACTTCACTTCTGTCGAGCGAGGGCCTAACAAGTTCGTGTTCTCGCGCAGGAAAGCATTCTGGGATGTTGCCACCTACCTCGTCAGAGCGGGCTTCACCAGTGATGTTGCTATCGATAAGGTGTATGCTGCGTACGGCCGGCAGCGCTCAGTGACAGGTATTCTTCTTCAGATGCGCTATGGCCGTAAGCATAGCGGTCATCCTGAGCTCGGCGAGTAGCACTGTCATTCTAACGGCTAATACATATTTTCATCCAATCCCAGCGTAGCATACCTGCCAATATTTATACGGTACCACCATCTAGTTATGGTGCAGGCCTTGAAGGTGGCGGAGAGCTTCGTGCGGATGTAGTATACGTCGATAGCTAAATTGTTAGACGCGACCCTGCCTTCAGTAAAAAAGGTAGCTGTTATCGCACCAAGCTCGAGTGTTCCCGGGTTCCCCATTGGGCCGCCACATCTGCGATTTGTTTCGCTACAGCTAGCCGTTCGTTATACTTCTCGGATTCGCTCTTTGCCCTGGGGTTCTTGGTCGGCGCCACAGTAGCAACCTCAAAAGAGGCATCCATTTCTGCGACTGGTGTTGCTGCGACTGTGCAAAATGTTTCGAGAATTCAACGTGCGTCGATGATGCTCTCTGGTAGTAGCAGTTTTTGGTTTGCTATGAGTCTGTTAACACATTACGCCAACATGGAAGGCGGTGAGTAACGTGTAAGACCCACGAGCCTGTACATGAGCTGGGGTTCATGGTGTATTCGTCGGGAACGTCATCGACAGCACCATTGTCGGGGTCGTACTGGATAAGTATGTACGGGTCCCCGGGGTAGTAGTGATACCTAGTAGATGCTTTGACGCCAAAATCCCATTGCTGGTTCACTAGTTCCATCTCATGTGGAGATAACCTCTGAGCCAATGTACTCAATTCGTCGTGATAGTTGGCATTACATGCATACCAATACGACCTAGCTTAGAGCGCTAGTCTTTCTCGTGTACGGTTTGCCAGAACATTTAAGTCACAAATCAATCGTCAACGGCTGTGGGTCGATTCACCAGTGTCGTGAGTGTCTGCTAGCTCGATTCTAGACTACAAAACATGATCAGGAAATGAGGATAAGCTAACGAGAAATCTCCACTCCAGCTTATAAATTGCTTCCCCAATCACGTGATGTAGGCTGATTTTGGCTAACTATAATACCCAGATCTCTTGAAAGGTTGTTACGCAAAAATCGCACTTTGCGGGGGTTTACAAAACGAAGGATATCTCGAAAACGGCTGGGTAACTTTCGCCAAAAATGATCAGGAAATGAGGATAAGCGTACGAAAAATCTCCTCTGCAGCTTATAAATTGCTTTCCCAATCTTTAAGTACACCGCTTATTGGTGTGATTCCCCATGTGAGGGATGTTCCTGCGGTTTATGGAGCTCCACATCAATACACAGTTCGATTTCAGCATTGCGAACCACTGCTCGCGCATTTTGCTGCACCGAAATGCTGCTCTCACTGTATCGAGAACTGTATCAAACACGCTCTGTGTAGAAGCGCTCACCAGCAAACGAGAGAGCTGCTTTAATTGTAATCAGTCTTTGCTGCCTCACGATGAAGGCATTGAACTACATGAAAATGGCACCTTTTCGGGTCCCAGGAAATTCTTCTTCTAGAACAGCGATCTCCGTAAAATATTTATCGATCATGGTGCACAGGGTTCATGTGAGTATCGGGCAGGCGGTTTTAAACTACTCAATAGCCATCTGCAACCGTTCCTTCCGCTCGTTTTCAACCACGCTGTGCTGTTCGTACAAGCAATGATACAGTTGAACAAAAAACAGAACCGATTTCATATTCAACTCACTTTACCTGGCTATGTTGACTCTTTCCGTCGGCCATGGACTATGAATGAAAGCAATTTGTACTTAGCCTTGTTAGTGTCATGCGTAGCATCAATCAGCAATACCTCCGGAAAGTGCTTGAAGATTGAGACCACGTGAGCTGCCTGTACTGTGATAACTTCAGCGAGCTCCTAGAAAAATATATGTCGTCCGTTTAACATTACACTTTCAACGACCAGTGATACCAATATTTACTTACGTCAGTGAGAAACACCTTGACAATATTCCCGTCCTTCGAGAATCCTTTTAAGTAGTCCACGATACTCTCTTCCAGCGTTTTAGTGCCCAGAGCCTTTTTTTCTAGTCATGCAATTAGATTAGGAACATCCTTCATGGTGGATTCAGCTGACGAGAGCTCCAAAATATACTCAAAAATTCGTTTTCCGTTGGAGCTGGCCTTGCGAAGTTTTTTTTTACGTCTGCGAGGACGGCCTCTTCATGTAGACGTCGCATCTCGTGGTACAGTTTGTAGTACTCAACTCCAACGCGGGTGATTATGCTCGACGCACTGACATGAGATGTGGACTTCCCACACCGCTGGAGCAACGAGCTTTTCGGAAGCTGTTATCTAAAGTGTATGAATATTAACACATAGGGGAGCTAACGGCCCCGTAAACGGCGCAGCGCTCTAAGTAGCCCATCAGCAAGATTTTTTATTGTTATAAAGTAAATACGTGCAAGGGACGTGGCGCCAACGAACACCTCCCGGCCGTTTGTAACTGATAATACGAGTGGTTGAAGCCAATGTGTGCCGATCTCGAAGCCTACAACCTCCGTTGCTACGCCAGTTATCGTATCGATAATGTACGCGATATGCGTTGTGCTGTAAGTTTGGGTACAGAGGCAGTGGAAGGACGTGGAATAATTTGGAAGGCCAGCTTGATTTTTCAATGGCATCTACAGCTATGGACGCGTTTCTTGAGGAATACGCCAGTGGCGAAGAGGAATTTACTGGCTGCGGAACAGAATATGATGAGATTGTTGATTTTTGAGTTAATCCCTCGGATTCCTCAAGTGTTGACAAACCTATTGAGTACACCCCGAGAAAAGAAATATTCAACTTCAGGCGCTATGTCGATTTGCAAATTATTGGTGGGTCGCAGACACTGAACCAGCAAATAACTGGGGACCGTCCCAAAGCCACCTCGCATTGCGCCCCAGCTTTTAAAGTCGCAACTGCAGCAAAGCAACCCGGCACGTCAGCGAAACCGCGGGCGCAACGAAAATATCCCATCAAGCATGCGAGCAATGAAACGCAAAAACGTGTTCATGCAATTGCTCGGGGAAAGGCGCTGGTCGGGTTATCAGTATCGGCAATGTCACATTTGAGGCATATGCTGAACGTATAAGCATACTGAAAATTCGTCGCAACTACTTTACGGCCATGAATCTAAAACAAGTGGAGATGTTCAAAAGCCGATGCAGAGAAGAACTCGACACAACTATCTCCCAGGGCGGTTTAGTAGTAAAAGTGGCTGGGATCACACACAATGTGGCTACTCTCCGTTTGATGCAGTGTGAAACGCTTCAATACTGCGACAGATACGTTGAATTGGATTCAACACTGCTCGTCATTATCACAACGCAGTCTGTTCGCTAGCTGATACACCTTTAATGGATGAAATTGTGGAGCAAGTAAAATAAAGGACTGTTCTGGATAGTGTTGCAATGGTAAATGATGGTATTATCCAGAAACACTCATGTGACCCCCCCCCCCCCCCCCCGGGATAACTGTTTCAATTAGACCATCTTAAATTTCTGTAGCGTTTTTATATACGTTTTAGATACCGAGAGATGTGTTAATGCTGAAATCGTTAATCATGAAGGAAACGAGATCGACAGAAAGGCACATACACCGGAGTATTTCAACGATACTGCTATACAGCAATACGATGTAAAATTGCTGATTGCGGCGACAACAAAACCTTTTTGTGATCATAGCGCCCACTCAGCGCATGCATTTTGAAGTTTGCAGTAGCAAAATGTATCCAAGGTCTTTCTGCAATAGACCGGCTAATTGTTGCCACTTTGGAATACAAACTAAAGTAAACATGATTCGGCTGCACATTCATTATACATTGCTAATTGTTTATCGTACTATACATCACACGCCAAAGTGATGTATAAGGCTGCGAATCCCAGGTTCTCAGAAGCTATATTCTGTTGATACTGCTTTTATATTTTCCGTTACGCCATGTAGTATTATTATGTGAAGATCTAGCATTTGACCGAACTTTAATATTTGGTAAAATGTTGTATGTGTAAACAAAATGTTCGGGTTTAAGCGTTTAGCACGCAGGAAAAACTAGTAATATGTGCAGATAAAACTATTTTCAATAGACGTCGCCTACATCAGGGAATTTTTGTTTCGAACCAACGGCATCCGTTTTAGAAATAACGGTCCAATGGGCATTATATCTGGCATATAAATAATACATAGACAAGCTAAAGCTTTAACATCATAGCGATTACCAATATTGGAAAATGCTAGTCGGTTTTTACCCCATTCAAAGGTCTGACAAATCGGGTCGTGGTTACCAACTTGTACCAATTGGGAGGCGATTCTACACCAATATCTACAAATACATTTAGAGCGATACAAAAATAGTGCCGAAAACTTACCCCAAATTGGTTCTGAGTAAAAAATTTCACGGAGCGATTTCATCTTAACTTCTGCGCGTCAGATACTGATACCATGGTATTCGCCGATTCATGATGTCGTCGACGTTCTTGCCGCAACACACTTCATAAACTATCCTATATGCTGTGCCTCTGCAACAGCAGCCCATTCATCACAAAAATGTGCAAAGGAAAGGCCGTGCTGGGTATCTGCATGGACCATAAGTCAGGACTTTGTGGCCCCTCTCGATGCTGCGCCTACCACTGCTGACGCTGAAGTGAACCCCGCGCTTGCGTTGGTGGACCTCTTTAAACGGCAGTCGGAGAATGCGCTTGCCTTCTCGAAGGTACTAGATTACAAACAACACTACGCGAGACATTACGTTAAAACGGTATACCCACCCAAGTAAAAGTACATAGATGTTACCTTGCATCTTGTCGGCCTCAAGGGTACATCTCCAGCTATTGTCGCCGCCGTGCAAAACCGTCTCGCAGCTGCTGTCCCTGCTCACCTGGAGCGCTATCAGCTCGTCGAATCCGCGCAGCTGTCCACACGCCCGCCGTCCCGCACGGCCGTCGCCTCCTCCAGCGCTCTGCGTGGCATTGACACTGAGCTGCAGCTGCAACTACTAGCCTCTAGCACCATCACCTCGCCCGAGGCCACGCAGCTGATCACACGCCCGCTGTCCGTCCAGCTCCCGATGCTAGTGCATTGGAGGCCATCACCCCAACCGAGGACCGCCGTCGCAGCCGCAGCACGCCGCACACAATCGTCACGCTGATGCTCACGATGTTCGTCTCGGCGACCATCACCCCACGAGAGGCCAAGCCACCGTCCGCGTCAGATAAAACGGCGAGGCCACTCATACACTGTATCAGGCTTTGGTACACCTTTCATGGTGCGACGCCTAGGGTAACATTCGCTAGAAAATGGCCGCGCGAGCAGCCCAGCTCCAAACATCTACCGCCGGACCCCAAACACAAGTCGGCCCTGTGACCTAAGCCGACGCTCAACGACCGGCTACTTACGGTGCCATCAGCGCCATTGACCCCGCTGCTGTAGGCACCCACCGCGTTTTCGACCCCCCCCCCCCCCTTCTGTAGAACACGGCGCGGAATCGCTCATAGGATCCGCCTAAAATCTGGGGCTATTTTATCCTGTTCAGTATTGTTTGAGGTGTCCCCCTTCTATCCTCGCTGCCGATCTCGCCGCCGTCATCACCGACCATTAGCGGCCAACAATGGCACGACTACTGAGCGCTTGTTGAAGCGTTGGAGGCTGTCCAATGCAGCTCCTACGGCTTAATTTCAGGGCACTTCGAGGGCCAGGCGAAAGGTTAAAGCATATCCGTTACGAGCAAGGTATTTTAACTTTCGATGTTTGACAGAGATGCGTTTGTGCGTTTTGGTATGATTGTTACCGGTAGCGCGACATTGATTAGGTAAACGAGACGCGCTTAATGAGTAGAAGGCGTTGACCTTTTTCGGGAGTTTTATTTAAAGAAGCAAGACAAGTTTCGAAAGCAAGTTGTCGTTGTTACACCGGGGTTGCAGAACAGACGATTGAATCCTACATCCAAAGCACTATCCTGGAAGCGATGTCGCTGTGGAAAATTGGGTCTGGTTCCTGACACGCACTGAAGTCTCTGCGCGGTGGAACGGACCAATACGTCTACAGAGATTTCCCTATATTTAAAACGGCTCGAAACTATTTGCAGAAAGACACAGTACCAGCGTCTGTGATTGCTGTGCTAATGAATAGTACTCGGCTACATGTCTACCACGGTTGCTATGGGGTATCGAAACCCGTAGTACCATTAGGCGCTTCTTTCCATCTTTACTGAGTTGTCTTCAATGACAAGAATACACCTCTTCTATAACCCACCGTGTTTTACGTCCCCACTACCGTAAAAAGCTGGCGCACACATTAACAATCTGTAGCCATTTGATGGAATAGCTTACCGGAATATATGCATTTCCTGTAACCACGGGTTCGTGCAACAACAAGTGTAAAAACTAAAACCCGACCATTTATATAAAGGTGACACCCTGTCTGCCGACCAACACTCATCCTTAATCAAAAACTGGTTTTTCTAATGTTATTTTACATTGAACTGAAACAACTTTATTTTGCAGTGTTAGTTTCAAGTTGAGGAGCTGGGGGCTTCGAATCCGTTAAACGATCATCGCTAGTACGAGGGCCGATTGGGACAGACCAGCTTTCATAACTCCTCCTCTAATAGTAACGTCTGAGATCGTCTCCCATGTCTTTACTACAATTGACGTAATTAAATTACGCCGCTCCGTGGGGGTTGCGCTGTGGTCATTGTTGCAGTGCGGTTGGGCGTAAAGCTTACGACACACACGCTGACAGCGTAGTGGCACCAGGTGGGACTAACTCCTCGTCCTTCATGGCATCTTCAACCTGAGCACGCACGGTGCTCACCTTGCGCGCTTTTAGACTATCCAACCGTTGCACGCGACAAAAGGTGACAGACGGCTTCCACACCGACAACCAACATTAATTACAATTAGAAAAAAGTAAAAATAAAATAAAACCAGCAAATCAATTTATTACCTCCTTGATCCATTCCAACATGACTCGCTCGTCGCAATATGCGGTCTTCTGCACTGCTAATACAACCTTCTCATCCTTGTGAAAAGTATTCATATGCACCTCCGCTTCGACCTTGCACCCTTGCACCCCGGCAAATTCGATGAAAGGAGGCAACTTAACACCGGTAGCGGAGGCACACAGAAAAACACTTGCACGAAAGGAATTTTCAGACATCCCTCGCGTACAAGCAGAGTCATTATGTTAAAACATATCATACGATAAACTTACCTTGAACGACATCGACGTCGCGCTCACCTTGGAAGGTGATTGTCATCTTGGGGTTCATGTCGACATAAATCGAAGTCTGGCCCATGTTAAAAAGACGCTCGTATTTTACGTACCCCTGAATGCCTGAGCAGGTCTCTAGCTTGTACCGCATTGAGTGTCCCAACTCGTCCGCTACAATCTACAGTAGAAAATAGATTGCCGCTGTTCAGTATCTCCGTCGCTTTCGCAAGCGCAACCGCCTTTCTATTCGTAGAATTACTCACAAGGGACGCCGAAAGAGGCAGCAAGCCCAGGTAAATATTTTTTTATTGTACTAATTCACTGAAATGTAACTTTATTTTTACGCACTTATTGTTTTTGGATCAATGGTGGTTTCACCTAAGAAAATCCACCAACGGTTCTGAGATAACCGGTAATTAACTGATAGAATTATAATGATACAGTAACGTTATGAGATGATTTTTTCTTAAATATTCATAATAAAAGTATAGTGTTTTATTAGGTGAAATCGTCGCATCTTCACCAGGGCGCAAAATTAGCACATCCGTGGTCGTTGCCTCGAGAATTCGGTCGAACGAATCGTTCTTCTTTTCCACATGATCAACTCGTTGTGCTTCTTCGGAAAGAATATCCAGACCTTGAAGCACTGCGCTGAGCACTAGGTAGGGTGTAGGTTACGACCCGCCCATTATCCATATTTCGCGATAACCCGCTTGCATCCAGTACTCTGACCGTTACGAGTACGCCTTCTTCCTTGTAAATTGTTGCTTGGAGTAGTAGTACTCCGGCTCGACTGCGTATTGGTTGGTACCGCCCCGCTTCAATCTCCCCACGGGAACAATCATTTTCTGTTGGAAGGGCAGATGTCCCACTAAAACCAGCTACGCATTTAGGTACAACAGAGCCGGCGCATCGCTTTTGATGACTTTACTCCAATCGAACTGATCAAATACGTGACGATTCTTGTAGATTCTCGATATTTTATATGTATTCGATACAGAACCACCCATAAAATATTTGGCCGTATTTTTTCAATCCATTCGGTTGCTGAATCAATACGATCTTCAGCAGGCTCGTCGTCCTCGACGTCTTAGTCCCGGTTGCCGGTGTCCAGATCCTGCACTACCTGATCATCGGAGACCTGGTCGCCGGAGTGCTGAACGCAGGAGTCCTCGTTAATCGGAGTCCCGATCGCTGGCTAGTCCCCAAAACAGAAGGACCAGTTGATATCTCCGGTTGGGCCCTATGCGTTTTCACGAACTGGTTTGCATACGTTCTGAATATAATTGCTCGTCACCTGTAAGCGCGCAAATATTTGGTGCAGTTGGAGACTTGGCTCAACACAGAGGGTACCCTCGCTTAGGCTCGGAAACATCAGAAGACCGTTACTGTTAAAAATAAGCCGCTGGGGTACTGCACATTCATTGTACTGCAAAATGGACTTCTTCATTTGGACGGTTATAACTGCCTTGTGTAGCCCTTCGCACGCTGGTGGCAGTTCGTGGTCGACTCGGTTGTAAAAACTTGGTACGCCTTGATGGAATCGCCCAGCCAAACTTTCATAATGAGCTTGCATTTCCCATACAGCTTGCATGTTTATTTCCACACCGCATTCGGCTGCCAATCATCGAATGTTTAGCACTATCGCAAACTCGGCTTCGGTGGGATGGATCCGTATGTCGTCATCACTCCTCCCCTCGTATCATCCTCCCCCCCCCTATCCATCTCTCCCCCCGTATCTACGGTTTTCACTACCGCTCGGCGTGTTACAGCTCTCTTTCCTTCTCCGTCCGTCGTCACCGCGCCTCAATGCGCAAATAATTCAACACGTTTGGCAAGCACTGCGTGAGATATATACAAATTGATCAGAATGCCTATCCCACGGACGAAATACCAAAAACACCAGCATAATTATAGTCAAACACCTGCAGAACCAGCCGATACACCAGTTCAATAATCAAACACCACGATCTGCAAATCCTAAAGACCTTGCCCTATGAGTGTCGGCATTTCATTCGTACCACTGTGACCAATGAATGATGTGAACAAGAACGCGTGGCAGACAACCCCACCTATTTGTCATTCCGCTCATGAAGGCCCAGCAGCTAGAATCGCGAAACGCCGTGGGTGTGACGTCTGCCCCCAACGACGACGTGACGCCTTGTACCACAACGCCCGCAGCCCATGACGACACCCAAAGTCATGATGATCTACGGCGCTCGCGCCCCATAGCCCCAGGCGCAAATCGTAAAACTCCATGCTCTTACATCATAAAATGTTTTTAAACGGGACGGCCTCTGGTGCTTTTGCGCGATGCCTACTGCCTTTCACACGAACATAAACATCCAGCCGAATGTTTTCTTCTTTGTTCTTCGCGCCTGCACGCGCCAAGTCTCCCCTAAACAGAACCATATCGCCTTAAGTTAACGTCTCACGCCCCCCCCATACCCCCCTTTACCAATCACAATTACTGAGCCTTGAACGACCTATGCTTAAGAAAATCGCGCGCAATCTAAAACTGGGAGAAACCTTAATAACCATCGGTCTTCTACCACCAGGTGTCAACTTCCGATGGATACCACGTAACCTCCCAGCGATAGTTTGCCCCCCATACACACACAACCCTACCGCAATCCTATCACCACAACATCAACAGCGGCGGGCCAGTTACTGGAGACGCCTAAGCCAGCAATTCGGGGAAGTAGGAAGGAAGACTAGTACATGTGAGGACGGCTGGAGACGCGTGTGTATGATAGCGATTTCGTAGCGATGACGTATTGACGAAACAAGGGTCTTTTTTAACGGGGCACGTATGGGTGGGGGCTTTTCTAGAGTTATCTGCATTGTGGAATGTTGGCTACACGGGGAAGTGTAAGGTGTTTAGTCGCGAGCTGGGCGAGCAGGCGCTTGAAAACGGTGAAGAGCTGGATGCTATGGACCCCTTTCGGGGACAGGTGTCTCTAGAACTTCTCGAAAACGGAGTCAGCAGCATTCACGGTTGATGTTGGGGTAGAGTGGAGCGCTTAGCCATCCTTCTCGACAGCCGCGAGATTCGACAGTAAGATGAAGTTAAACCACAGGTAAATGACGTTGCTTGAGGCACAACAGATGTTCCGCCGTGAGTATGGAACGATCCAGAAGTGCAAGAAGCTAGAGAACGCTTTTGACGGGTCCGTAAGACAAGGTTTATTGTCGTGAAAACGTTTGGTATGGTCGCCAAGATCGTAGTGGCCGCCTTTAAGGCCGTTCGGAACGATCCGGCCGTCCCCAACGGTGCCGCTATCGCTAGGACGGTTGCAGTAGTGGTAGATTGAGCGATACGGTTTCATAAACATGAATTCCTTGTTCCAGTGCTTACATATGAAGCCGATAGTTGTGAATCAACCGGCAAAGTACCAGCATAGAGAAGCAAACTATAGTCAGCACTCCACAGGTCGAGATCGTATTTCGACGCATAAAATATAGCATAGCTTTTTGTATGTTTTGTGAAAACTACTGCTCTGCAAAACGATATCAATTAATCAAAGAACTCAGGTACGCGTCCTGTAACTCTGTTATATTCAGAGCGGCCTCTTCTGGTCTGAACACGACTCGTTGACCAGGTTCTTTCGCGCGATAGTCATTCAGGCGATAAATTGCCACAGGAAGTAGTTGTCGTCGCGAATAAATTGTTTGGACCAGTGATGCTAAACTAGGATGGTGTAGACAAGGAAGGGTCCTTCGGGCTGGCACTAAAGGCGATTGATGGGTTTCGGAAAGCAAATCTATGTTAAGCGAGCAAACGTCACTGCTCTGAGGTTTTGACGCCACAACTTCGCGCAGAGGATACTCACTGCACTAGACGCAACTACAACCACCAGGCATTTCAAGTGAATTTGTGCATAAGCTTCATGCCTGGTTCGTGTACACATGTGGTTCAGATCCTGTCACCGAGGCTGGGACGAACCGACCGCGAGTACGTTCCTGAAATCGCTTCGTACATGCGAGCCAAAGGCACATGTATGATGGAGAAGGGTGGTTTGGGTGCGCCAGACAGACCGTTTAAATTCTCTATGAGGTGTGTAGCGGATCTATTCAATCCCAGCGTATTATCCATTGTATGGCTTATTGACATAGGGTAATATATAGGGTGCTTCATGTAGTCAATATGGCTTATTGACTACATGAAGCAATATGGCTTATTGACTACATGAAGCACCCTATATATTACCCTATGTAAACACGAACAACTAGGGCTCTGCAAAGGCTGCGGTGGAGTTACAGAAGTTGTTATTTGCCCATACAACTTCAATACTTCCGTAGAAGCCAAATTTGATTTTCTAAGAATCCGTTTTGCTAACGCTGAATCAAATAGATATGCATAACATGGGCGAACTAAATCTAACCTCGTGTATATTGTAGCAACAACACTTTACCACACAACTAACCTGGTGTATATTGTAGCAACAACACTTGATAACACTTTTACTTGTTCCATAATGCATCGTTTCACATTTTTCGCAATGGGATGTAGAAGTTTATGTTGAACCAATATTAGTGCTGCCGTAAATGGTGTAGAACGATACATACGCAGCGTTTTACAAACTCTTATAAATGCTACTCGGCTCCTCTACAAAACCATGTTTGGGTTACCTGAAAAGCGGTGTAAACACTGCACGATGCTTCATATCGCAAATTATCTTACTTACAATAATAAATACATGGGGTCAAAATGGTTATCCTTTATCCCCCCCTATTTCGTCCACCCGTAGATTCGAAATCATATCGGTAGGACGGCTTTAAAATCAGATGTCGGGAATTGACAGGATTTACATCTAAAAAATTGGCAAAAAGTTTAGTGAGATATCTACGCGCTATGAATTTAGGTTTACAATACCGTCGCTATTTGACTCCCTCCCCCCTACAAGTTGCAAGTTTGAAATCTGAGCTCATTCTCTCCAGTCGACCTATCCACGCACTTAATAATCTATCTACGCATTGCATAAGTTATTGCATTCAAACTCATATTATAACGGATTTTACCAAATGCAAGCCCTGTATTTATTAAAATTGGTGTGGTGAAAATGACTTTGCTGTCTAAGAATTGAAGCCCTGCATCAAATAGAAGCCCGGATTGGTAACTAATTTAATACAAACCCGGGCTATAAATATTTTTTACCGAAACTTACCAATCAGAGGCCATGTCTAAGTGAGAAGGCCCACGAAGTCCATAAATATAATCTCTTCAAGATAAAACAAATTTTACTCTGGACAACGTCAGAAGAAAAAACAATGGACCTATTCGCATTCGAAGAAGAAAAAGAAATGGCTAACTATGTAAACATTGTTCATTATAAGTACTAGAGGAGATAAACATTAGCTTGTACCAATCGTCTAATACATTCTAATACAACAAAAACAATAGCAGGGAAACACACTCAGCTTAACCATTAGATCTCGTGGTCAGTTACCCTGCAACTGACAAAATGATAGTTCGAGACAGCGATCAACGCAAAAAGCACAATACTGCACACAGATAAGATGGTATCATATTAGTACCCAGTTCATTGTCATGAGGTTGACTTATCTCTCAAAACCGCTATCATTAACCAATTGACTGTGTATTATTGCATCCACAGGTAACTGATCGTTTACTAGCCTACGTACGACAGGCGAGCGTGAACACTACGATCGATATTCAAGCGAGCATCGCGGCGGCGCCGATACGCCCGCTGTGTCTCCGCTCGCCGGGGCCTTCTCTCCTCTGCTATCGCCGGGTACTTCGCTGCGACCGAGCGGTAGAAATCGCTGTCGTCACTGCGGAGAGGGTTCATGCGAGCTTGAAAGTTAGTCATAGCGAAGCACAGAGAGCAAACCTTGTCGAAAGCACTCTCATTCCACTTGAAGGTGGCGTGCATAATGCGCCACAGACTGCACACACGCCCGAAAAAGTTCTCCACAATGACGCGATCAGACGAGACGCGTATATTCCAGATAACGTCATCAGCCATTCCTTGGCTTCTTCTTGGGGTGTATGGCGCGGAGCATGGAGGCAGCAACATGGTAGCCCTTGTCGGCAAGAAGTACCCATATATCTTGGTAGTCTGCAGCACCTTCGCCGTGGTCGTCGAGCAAGCTCTCATTGGCTGGTTTTCTCATCAACTCTCTGTTTGGCCACTGCAGCACCTTCGCCGTGGTCGTCGAGCAAGCTCTCATTGGCTGGTTTTCTCATCAACTCTCTGTTTGGCCACGTAATTGGTCAAAATGGTAATGTCCGACACAGCCCCCGCGCTGTGATTAGTGAAAAATAGACAGAAGCTTCAGCTTTGAACCAGTACAGCTTGTGCTTGTTCGAGAAATAGCGACGGGCTTATTCGAATCGGCCGGATGGACGCAGCGCTGGCTGGAACTTCACGTCAACGGCGTAGAGAGGATAAGGGTAGTTCGTGAAGATCTTCCCATTGCCGCGGTGGTCGCTCATCTATGGGGTGGTGACGAACGTGTCAAGCATGGCATCTCGTGCAGTAGCCTCATCTTGCCGAAGTGAGGCGAGAACATTTGCAGCGGAGCGTATGTGGAGGCGGTAGGGGTGCGGTGGGGTGGGCGTCTGGGCGTGAAAACGAAAGTGAGCCTAACCACAGAGTGCGGTAGTGACCTGGAGACCGCAGGCACCATTGGTTTTGGCGCGAAAGTGCTTGGTCGGCGCGAGACCGCCGGCCTAGGCGATTGCACAATCGATGCGCAGTTCACCATTCGTTTTGTTGTTTACTGTAATATTGGCAGTAGGAATAGATAAGTGATATTTTGACATCTATGAACATCAGTGATTGGGGCACACCATAGCGATGATCAAATTTGTCAGTGACCGAGTAACCCAATAATCTATTACAATTGTAGTAACATTGCGCAATTTTTACCATAACTGCAGTGGAGATCTATTGATGGTATTATACTGCCTATCGTCCAAGGTCAAGCGATCAAACAATATTTGAGTGATTTAAGAACGCGGCTCAACGATCATATAGCTGGTCATATTCGATTTATCTTACACACCTACTGTACAGTTTATCGCTTTGCTTACAACATATAACCCCTCGTTAAAACAGATCCGGCAGTATTAAATATTAGTCTGGGTGTTATTCGATAAAATCCGTTACGTCTTTCTTGACTCAATCCTACCGGTAGGAGGTAGCCCATATCTACCAGTAATGGCAAAAAGTTTAGACGCCTTTGGGGGGGGGGGGGGAGGGGGGGGGTTGGTGGTGTTCTGCACATATATATCAGCATCTAGAACGTACTTTCAGGTGAAAACGACTTTTTGATTTCCTTGAGCAACGCGCAGCGTTTTGACAAAGTTTCAACTTGTAATTCGGCGTATTAAGAAATATGATAATTTTGAAAGGTAGCATGTGACACCACTGTATCTACGGGTAGTATTTTTACCTAGGGGGTAAAGATTAATAAGAGGAGCGAAAGAGTCCGCACCCGCTCACAATATAGGACACGGGCAGAGCCTGCAATCTCAGTTCGTTCTTCACCAACGTGGGGCACGCAAGTCATGAATTACCCGTGCTTCGTCTTCTTCGAAAGGCATATCTTTTCGCGCCAAGTTTTTCGCGGTCCCGCAGATAAGGACGCTACCTTGGCCGGCTCGCTCGCCCACCTTAATCCGATTACGAATCTCTAGTTGATCATGAGCCAGGACATCTACGCCAACGACATACAGTTCAGCAGCGTCAGCGAACTATCGGCTGCGGTCTTTAAGGCCTGGGATGCGATTGACATAGCGGTACTTCAGTCACCGATCTCATCCATGCCTCGCTGCTGCATGGAATGCATCAAGAAGCACGCTAACAAGGCCCACGACTAATGTAGCCATCCGTTCAGCATCATACTTTTTCACTTGGGTTTTGTATTTGTGATGGGAGTATCATATGTTTGTCATAATAGCTACACCGGTCACTTGTATGGTAGCCCCATCATGTGTGCATCAATACGACGCCCGGTAAATCTGGGGTACCATTAAGCTGGAATTGTTTTCGTAATTCGACAAGGGTCGCGTTTTTTTTATGTGGTCTTACTTTGATTGCTACATTGAGTTCATTCTCGACTCCGTCAGCGTCGGATGAGCGCCTCGCTCAAAACATGCGAACACGATGGTCAGCAACATGTTTCTCCACCCTTGACAACACTAAACCACCCTGCATTAGCATACCATAGACCCTTCAGGCCGCCGTACTGGGTACAATATTGCTTCAGCAAAGAATACTTACCTTCCATAGGGTTCAGCATGGGGAATAAGGACCCAGCCTAAAAACAAACAGGTCGTCCATCTCGCCAATCTCCGGCTCCAACCGGGTCTCCGTTTGGGTTTGGGCAGGGACGTTTTGAGGATGATGAAGACCTTTCGCCCATCGAAGTAACACACTGAAAACTTTCCAAGCTCTTGACCTTGGAGTAGATCCGCAGCGCGAAGGCCGCATTATCCTCCATACGAATACTGACTCAGGCCAGTTGGTGTAATACTAGGTCATCTTCTGTAGATACATCGTATTGTACTTGCCGATCCTTTCCTAGCAATGTTGGTAGCTTCAGTATTGCACGCTCGCCTGTAGCTGCATGGCCTTGGTTACGCTTACAGAAAAAAATATTATAGTTGGTTTCGTCGTAGTTTCCGTCTGACATGTGCTTGATGAAATTCTCAGTAAACGTTTTGCGCTTCAACTTATTGGGTTCAATATTACATGTAGACGGCTCACGTCTAACCTGCAGTAGCAACAGGATTAACAGACCTGTGAAACGCTCGTACCGAAATAATCCATATCCGTACCTGCTTTACGTCGGCGGTGATCAACTTGTTTGCGACCTCGGCGTTGACCACAGCCTCAGCCAATTGTCACCGAAGTCACGCAGCAATCGGTCACTCACCTCAGCCAATCCGAGTGTGTATTCATCCTCTCGGTAATCCTCCACGGCAGTGCACTTGGTCGAGGCTTGGCGCACACCGCTGGATGGTGGCGTGGGATATCCGGACTTACAGAGTCGGTTAGCCGTGGAGCACGACCTCCCGTTGTGATTGACCACTGTAAGCCAATCATCGCCTGAATTGTAGGCGTCCAACAGGCTATCGCCCACCTTGCGTCGCCGTACGCTGTGGCTGAGGCAAGAGGCCGGCAGGTGCTGTGATGAGATGGCTGGGTGCATGCGTCATCGCGCTGGTAAAGATTCGTTTTGTGAGGGGGCGGGAAGCTTTATATTGAAGCGAATGACTCGTATCACGTGCTCCATAACCAACCTCGCTCATTTTAGCTTATGAGATAGATTCCGGTAATTTCATGTTTAAGTAAATTACGAGCATTGACTCTCGCATGTCCCAGTTTGCTCTGCCACGTGTCCCAGTTTGGGCTGAAAATGGTATAGAGAATGTATGATGGAAGCGTTGTATGGATCCGCTCTATCGTCTTCAAAGCAAATTGATTTTCTTATCAGAAGTTGATAACCTGAAATTATCTGCTATGGTATTCTATCGATAAATAACCGGTTGAATCATATTACACCTGATGCTTCGCCTTGCTCACTTGCCCCTGCTTCGGATGAGCCAGACACACTATGATCTTTGGCGTTGGCGCCGCTTTTTATACCTACTCCTCAGCGTGAGCATGCTTCCCACTGTATCCGCGCAACTTTTGATCAAGCATTTCGAGAATGAACCCCTATACGATATCTCTTAAATATACGAAGCACAGCGCCGTTATAGCAGCCCACATTACTGGCGATAACCTCCTCCCCTGTTCCATAAAAAGGTTGCTCTTGGCACTGGCTGGTGAAGCTGTACGCAGAATGAGTAGGGTTTCGGGCGCGCACATCCAAAGCGTCGAGATCTACTACCAGTCGCGAGTGCATATAGTTGGCGGTTTCCATACTGATTTCTTTGTTGATCGTACAATCTACATGAAGTACAACGTGAACGTGGCCGAGGTCCGCCTTAACGAAGTTTCGTCAATTACCGCTGTAGGGACGGTGGGTACCACGACCGCCGCGGGGCTGGCAAGAGGAACACTGACGTCAACTTCACCGATTGCCTGGTTTAGTTCAACCCAACGTAGTACTCGTTAATATTGCTCCTCCATGTGGACATCCTCCATACCACCTCCTTGTCAAAATGAATGACACTACCACGCTACTGAGCTCGCCTGTATGACTGAACTTATTGAAGACACATCTTTTCGAATTATCCAACGATATTTAGATATGTTTGATCATTTATTAGTAGTTACAGGGACGCCAGGCTGACGGAGCGCTAGCGGGGAGAATGGAAGGCCTTGCAGCAAGCCGAGTGGCCGCGCTGGAGCCGAGCCTGCATCCGATGTGTCATCCTTAAGGTTTGCTAGTAAAGCAGCCGATCATAATATATAGTAATAAATTCTACTATGATCATAGTAATAAGTATTTTGTCCATTTCTTGGAATATTGTATTAGTCGAAAATTCGAATAATGGTTTCCCAAAATATCACTAAATCGTTCACTTTATTAATAAATAATCAGAAACAGACACCGCTCGTCTCACCCTGTTCTCAAAGGCCCGCACCAGACATTTTGCGGCGGGCCTTGTCTCAGCCAGTAAGAGTCTTAATAATCGATCGAGAAGCTACCAGAAGTAGGATATCCGTGCAGCTTCATTTGATTGGTCATTATGATAAAACTATGTATATGTTAAGATCCTGTAGTGCAGACTGCGCTACGAAGTGCACATTACGGGGCGTGTTGCTATGTACATGTAGTGAGGGCATGATAATGAGGAAGCCTGAGCCAGCTAGCAACACGTGGACATACTTTTCAATGGCATTATTTTGCTCCTTTCAATACAAACTAGTGTAGGTATGTGATGTATCTAATAGCAGTGGCGTCTTCTCGCTGCACTACGTACCACTCTAATTTCCCGCTTTATTTTGTTTATGCAAGACCAATAAATACAAAACAGGGTAACTAAAGCCCAAATCGTAATTTTCCCAAACTAGATGAGCCGTCCATCGCTTTTTAATATAATGATCCTCGAATGGCACAAGCTTACACCTCTAGAAACTGTTGAAATGGAACATACCTCCCAAAATTGATAAATATTACATATTATGATTTATTATGATGAGCTCTGAGCAAATAAACTATTATCTTTGACAATATATGAAATTGAGTCGGGAGTATTAGTACTATGGTACTATGGTAACATCCTTAGAATCGGCATTATTAGCAATCCCTGCCCCCCCCCCCCCCCATCCAAGAAGTCCTTGGATTGAGGCGTTTTCCTGTTTCAACAGGAAATGCTAGCCGGCGAGCTGCTTTCTCTGACAAATTTTTTGATAGTAGGCTGTCTAAGTAGATAACGGTCTCGTCAGTATTGCAGATTAAGCTCGGGTCAAGTGCACCATAGTTCGTGTTGAAAGCCGTGGTAAACTCCTGGCGCACCTCAACTAGGTTGTGTTGCTTTCCCGGCAATTAATCGTTTAGATTAACAATTATTAATAGTTGGTGTTTGTAGATTACGACTACATTGTGCAGATGAAGACCTGGATAATCTCCGTTGTCTGCGCGTTCTAGCTACGATCGCTTCTCACCTGCCACATTGCAGAAAAGTCCGTTTTGCTTGTGGACATTCTCGACCGTCACGAAATGCGTGAAGCTAAGTTTATTGTAATTGTGAGCCCAATGCTAAGCTACGGCCTTTCCTGAAAACGCAATGAGCCTATTGGCAATTAGCCATGAGCGTAGTGGGTCTTCTATGAATGCCAAGCTGATGGGTATCTGGATGCAGAGCAACCGCCATCCTCCGCCACATAATCGACACACACACATAAAATTGGCAAATCAATACGATATGAGAGAGCAACCGAACAAATAGAGCTTGGAAGGCCATCATGCTTGCCATAGCCACAAATGCATTATTACAAAGTTTTAGCACCATACAGCTGCCGCCTTATGTCGTCACTAATATATCATCTAAAATATTAAGTAAATAGTCAAATTAGAAAAGCAATTAATGAGCCAACCATTTGTCGCATATTTGTGGCCGTTAGAATTTTTGTTCATCGCTGTATTTCCATCACCAAAGTGTTACACCAGCCGACCTGCAACTGGTCTAACATGCGCACGCATCGCATTTGCATACATATCCCCAGTCGACCCTCTTGCTAGGACAAACGGGAGGACAAAATCGTTTTTTTTTTACTTGATTTCAGTATAGAGTACGGCCAAGTATTACCGACACATTGTGGTGCGATAATACAGCCGCAATTACCCCCCCCCCCTTCGGATTTTTCGTTGGGGCATGCACGGAGACAGCAGAGAAAGAATCACAATGAAAAGGCGGAGGGGGTCTATGGGAAAGGTGTTACACCTGTACCAAAGGATCCGTCTTCTAGGCTCTGATCGTATAATACCAAGGGAAAACAAGGGCTATACAAAAGGAATAAGTTAGAAGTTGCTGGCGGCAATGATAAGATGAGGGTTGTGAGGGAAACAGGCGTCTCAACACCATCCCTTTCGAACCGACAACCAAACGCATACAGCCACACTCACAAGTGTGGGCTGCCGGTGTAGCGACAGGGATGCTCTTTTCTGGAAGTTGTTTTATTGAATGGACTTAAGAATATCAATCTGGAATGTGCATACCAAATCACAATATATGGATATACAGCCTCCACCCTCCTGTTCCTCCAGGCGCCTGGTCGCGAGGATGATAACACTCAGCCTCGCAAGCGCCAGAAGAACGATCATGGTCAAGCGGCTGAGGCGCTGGGGGCTGCTGAGGTCCCTCACCCGCTTTGGCGTGTATATGGTACTAATTCGCACCACTCATATTTAGGATAAGTTCTGTAGTGTGCAATTTATGTCCTGGGGCGATTTAGTGTTTAAACGGATAATGCCGATTTGTATACGGTACACAATTCCTGTATTATACCTTCAGATACCAAAAGGTATTTAAATTGGACCGGTACACGAATTCTAGTCCTACACAGAGTCTTCACTATCCCAATTCGAAAATTCATCGAAACAGTCCTCATTGAAGGCGCCGCCGTTGTCGCTCACGTCGTTAGTGTCTTCATCGACGCGCTTCTTCGACTTTGAGCAAAACAGCTCGCCGTAAACGCCGTGTCGCGCCCCATGCCAATCTCCAAATCTTGGTGAAAATCCAGCTACTGTCACCGAGCGCTCAATCACATCAGCTGGAACATCGCGCCAAGCAACGCTCACCCAGTTCGCCACGGTCTCAACCGACGGTGGCTTTGGGTTTTATCCGCGAGTGTAGAGCACAGCATCAGACTTCTTCCAGCCGTCAATGATGGGCGATAGCTTGTCCTTGAACGACTTGTAGATCCCGATTTTTTTTTTCTTATGTCAGCTCTACGAACCCGGTGCAAGCAATCACTATGGCAAAATATTCACAACACACAAAATCTTAACGGCATATTATCGTGGACGGGAGAAGCAGCTGTTAAAGGACGTATACCAGACACAGAGATGAAATTATTAATCACGTATCGGCCGATGAGTCCCGTCAGGTGTACTTTTTTGTCCCAGCTTTGAAAATGCTGACGCTAAAGACAAGTGATGTTTGAAACCCCCATTGTAGATCGCGGAATACGAATGCGTTTTTATCAGTTGTAACATTAGTTTACGGCGTGATATAGCCTGTCAGCTCAACAGTAAGCTTTCTTGTTCTTTTAGACCTCGTATGTGACTAGCAACCCGTATCCCAACCAAGGCTCGTCCATGCCATCCCCGACTTGTGAAATCCACCAATGAAAGGGCTAGATAACAAAGGTTTTATCCAATGATTAGTCTTGCAGAAACCAGACAGTATTCCAACCGATCCGACCATATTTGGTTGGAAATTTTGCAGAATACTTTTTATGTCATACAAATTCCCATACAAATGCATATTCTAAAAATATCGTGCAGTTTCCAACCAAGGCAGCTGTAGTTGCGGTTGCATGAAGCACCAACAGCGCTAAAGCCATGTCGATCGCTTCCCTCGCTCCAGCTAACAGAAAGAAGGCGAGAACGATGGTTCTGAACTCCTTCACCACGTTCCTCACGTCTGAGAACATAACATCCGACGCCGCCTATAAACTCATCGACGCCGACAAGACAGGTAAGGTGCTGAGAATCATGTTAGATACGTATGCATATTCCCTAGCTAGATCGACAGACAAAGTGCTACCAACGAATACGTGTCTTGCATATTTCGGAAACGTTAAAAACTGGATGCTGGATAAGTATCCACAACAGGGAGCAATCGTGAAGCCACAGCTACAAAAAATCCTATTTGGGCTGGGAAAATATTGTAGCAACCGAGAAGACGGCTCGTTAGAAAAGAAGGCCCCACCATGCTCCAAACAAGACCTGGAGAATATAGTTCGACTGCTGTACAAGTCTGATTCTGCGGATACCGTCTACCTCGACGCTGCCGTTGTCGTCATGATGTGGTACCTGTACGGGCGAAGCTCTGATGCCGAGCAACTAGAGAAACAACAGCTCTCAAGATTTTCTGCTAAGTTGTGAAAGGGTAATAGTTACCATCGTCCATTAAAATTGTACTGATCAAAATTATGTCTTACTAGGTGGCGTACTCTCCCTTCGCTTCAAGAGAGTTAAAACGGCTCTGCTGCAAGGCATTTCGCTGTTCAAAGACCCGACAAACTTTTTAACATGTCCTTTATTCGCTGTAGCTGCGCCTTTTTAATGCAAACGGCTCCGTGCAAGCGCATGTTCCCGCAATTCATGGATACAAAGCGGAGCGCCGCTAACGTGGATGACGTGGAAGAACTTAGCCTGGTCGAGCTCCTTGAAGCTGATGATGACCAGACAACGATGTCGGAAGTCAAGCCGGTGTCGGGCAAGCCTATGTGAGCAGGTTGTTAGTCAGAGTCAAGGATATTGCAGCAGCAACAGAGGTCAGGCTTACCCCAGAACTCACATCTCACTCGTTTCGGCGCGGCGCTGCCATGCACGCCAACGACGGAAGCCTGGCCGAAAACTGGACTATTGAGCGGGGCGGCTGGCAACTTGGCCGTGTCAACAAAAGCTTTTGGGTCCATGCTTGGTACCACCCAAGCCGATCAAAATGTTACCCGTGTTCTGAGCGGATGGACGCTGAAGGAAGGCGCCCGGCTTCCTTCGATGTGTGCACTCGATGGCCCCATCCGCGAGCGTGCAGGTAAACTGCAGGCCTTGGTCTTTGCAATCACGCTGAGTTTCGACGAAACAGCCCTCAATCTTGACGACGGAGTCGCCGATGTCTTGATGGCGACGCTCGTGATGCACTACCCCGACATGCTGTTCCTGTCCGATCAGAGCGCCTTTATCGTCTGGATGCGGGAAGCCATGGCGGCTCGGGCCATAGGTGAGCCGGAGGTGCTGGCTTGGAGCGAGACAATTCGGCGTGCCTTCACCCCTCCGCCTCCCAAGGTTGAGTCGAGTGCCAATGGCGCCCAGTCCGAAGCTGCGGTGGTGCTGTTGAAGCGCCAGTCGGAGCAGATCGATATCATCATCCTACAGAACAAAAGGCTAGATGAATGACTGTTAGCAGTGGAGGAACAACTTCGAGCACAATTAGACGCAGCTGCACCAAACCCGCGTAAAGGCGCTGCAACGCCAAGTCGAGGGAGTCCAGCCACTGTGCCATCATCCACCACCAAGTCCGTGCGTCCGAAGAAGAAAGGGTCGCAGTCGCTTTCGGCACTTTGGTACGAGAGGTTCACTGCCGAGCCTATTGTATACGCATCCCGCTCTGTCAAAAAGACAACACTATAGGAGTTTAGGCACGCTGTAGGATACATGATGCTGTTCTTACCGATTGGCTTCGCACTCGACGAAGCAGCCACTGCGTTTAAGAACGAGGTGCTCAACGAGGGAGAGCAAGCGCAAGCAAATGCTCTCGCTTTCCTGAAAGCAAACGGATATTCAGCTCTCGCTGCCGGCACAGTGTAAGCATATACGTACCCTTGTAGGCTGCCGCTGATGCTGGCCCCGGAGGCTATCACTCCCGCCCGAGGCCAGGCACGTGTCTGCGTCGCCGCCGGCCCCTGTCCGCTGGTCGCTGTGTGTGGTCGCTGTGCCTCTCTGGTTTGCAGGCTGATTGATTCTTTCGAACTTAGCTGTCGTATCACTAAAGATGAATAAATGTCATTAAAACGAATTGATGTAGTACCGGTATTGGTTGGACACCTTGGTTGGAGCGTTGGAATTTCGACGGTATGAAGTGACTCAGTGGCCTTACCTCCCTCCAAGTTCTTATAAGGCAAATTGTCAGTTTAGTAGAATTTTCGATAGCAACTTTTAGCCAACCACCCCTGCTTGTAATATTGACCGCAAGGTATATGAAAATGTAGCTCAAGATTTCAGCAATCAGAGACTATACCAGCTAACTAAATCCATGTAATATTCAGCACATTCAACGCAAGCTACTAAGCCATCTCGAATTCGAGGTTGTGCCAGTTTAGTAGAGATTTTATCGGGAGTTTGTATTGAAATACCAGCTGTTTCCTCCCTTGCGCCTTGAATAGTTATATTATCAACCAATCATGGAAGCTATATGCGAAATACTGTCTGTTCAATGGTCAATGTTACACTCTACTAAACTGCTCACTCTCTACTAAAGTGGCAACTTGCCTTAGGACATTATTATATATTTCATTTAAGCACATGCCTATAGAAGCTATGAACCTTCTCCAGCTCAGAGCAAGAAATTTCCGGCAGCCCTTTGTTCTTCTCGTTACTTAACGTTCTAAATAAGCGTTCCTTCCCTACATGGCCGAGCCTCAAGTGCCACTCTTTCAAAATATTGCCAACTTTACGGTTTTGGACACGTAAAATGTTCGTCTGGACTGGTTTCACGTTCGATACGTAATAAAACTCACCTGTGGTTACTGCTGCAAACAATAGTTTGAACTATTTTATCACGAAAATGAGCAAATTTCCAGATTTGGACTGAAAGTGCAGCGGGGCTGCCGTAGCTCCTTGCGTAGAGGAAGACTTTACGACTCAAAGAGTCCAACAGGGTCCTATCCGAGGACCCACGAAAACAAGTCAGAGACTTCTTGCAAAAGGCAAAACTGTATTCATTCTCTTATCTGCGGCTCCGCCGCCTACGGTGCAAATACCTGCACTTACTATCGACATAACTAACTCTAGTTCATTCTCAATGACTGGCCAGTGGCCCAGGGAGTAACCCTTGGTGTATCGCACACCAAAAGGGTAACCAAAAGGGTAACCTCCGTGTAACCCCGTTACACTCTCCCCCATCAAGACGGCGAACACGCCAGCTTCAAAAGCACGGACCATTCCGATCTTCCAGTTAAGGTCCAGACCCATCGCGAGTTCGACTTGTGCTCACAGAGCCTCATTGTCGAATCGGCTGCGCGTGTAACGCATGCACGCAGCCCCCGGGTCTACAGATCAGCAGTCACAAGGCCCGCGCACGAGCGCCACGCAGCCAGGGCACAGCCCGTCCGTCGAGCCAGCCGCCGAGTCGTCACAGACGCCGAGCGCAAAGGAGGAGCCCGTGCCCAGCACCCCGCAGAGGCTTTCCATAGCCAAGTATCGTGCAGCGCACCCTCCGAAGCTGCCGCCAGCGAAGATGTCGGAGCATAGCTCAAGCCCGGCTGGCGAGCAGGCGCCAAGGCGTGTGCGCAATGCGTACGACGATCTCTTCGGGTCTGAGGAGGGCGAGGTCAATGCCAACCCGTCGGAAGGCGATGGCAGATCGCCGCGGAGTGGGCACAGCTCTTCAAGGACACCACGTTCGCGCTCGCGCTCGCGCTCGCCCCCGCTGCACTCGTTCATCAGCCCAAGGTCAGAGACCCGGGGGTCGCACTTACACCCGGACCCGCTGCGCCATGCGCCACCTCTGCCTCCGAGGGACGGGGATGATCCGACGGATCCCGACACAGTCTCCAACCCACTGGACCAGGCTCAGCGCCGTCAGCTCGAAGAGCGCACCGCGCCAACGCGCTCGAACATACCGGAGGCGTTGCCTATCGTGAACCCCTCTCGGAGAGACTATGGCTTTACAAGCAGCGAAGATCCATTGAAAGTCGCGAACGACTGGGCCAAAGGCCTGCTGGGTTCATACATCGTAGGGCCGAGAGCCTCGACAACGGCAGATGTAGACGAGCGCCTCGCGCTGGCCAGCGCTATCTGACGCCGCAGCAGACCACTCCCTCGGAGTATTGCGCCCGGCTGGATGGTCAACTGCACGACCAGTCAGTGCCTCAGATGCAGCGCATCCCGATGGTCCTCGTTCCCGGTGAGACCGAAGATGAAGATGATGGCCAGTTCCAGGCCTGGGTTGAGAATTTCCGTAAGTTGCCGTCAATTGATGCTCTTCGAGCAAGCTATAGAAAGCAAGATGTTCTTCTTGAACGGCGCCTCCGCTTCATGTGGGCGAAGAACATGGCCCGCCAACAAAATCGCTATGGTCAAAGACCCCGCGCCCAAGGCGCCAATCGTGCGGTTCGAGATACTCCGCGCCGTGCGTCTACGTCCACGCCTGCGGCGCCAGTTCACGCTTCGCACTCGAGCACTCACTCGGATGTGTCATCGTCTCGTTCCAGCGCCGGGAAGCGCGAGGCGACCGACGAGTTGGCTTCGAGCTCGGTGAGTGTCTCGGGTGCTCCCGATCAAAAGCGTCAACGGCGTCCGGGCAATCTTGCCTCAGGGGCACCTCGTACTCCCACGACGGTGGCTCGCCCCGCCACTTCACCAGATATTGGGTATGACCCCGGTGACGACGTCGCTTCAGAAGCAGCTCCACATGGAAGTGAAGCTCTCCGTGCTCATCGAGCAGAGCAGGTGGTCGGCGAGCCGCCGCTAAACCCTGCGGTTGTGCGAGCGCAGTTGTCCGAGCTGGAATATCAAGCCGGGCGTGGGCGCGACCACCGCGACTGGGTCGGGAGGCAGTTTGCGCAGAACGACGACGCGCTCCGCGCTGTTGAGCGTCGACTCTACGATCTTGAAGATCCACCGGATGACCGGATGGGTCGGTTGGAGCGCTTTGTTCAGGCGCTGCACGACCAAGTCCAGATCCTGCGCGGGCAGGTTGACGTGCTGGTGCAGCTGCAGCGGGGCGCTGCCCCTCCAACGGTGCCGGCGCCAGCGCCTCCGCGCTCACCTGGCTCGGGTCGCGGTAACGCTTGAGCAAGCCCACGTAAAACACTGGGTGTGTGCGCATCTTCTTGGGAAGTTTAAGCGTGTACGCAAGGCCCTTATTGGCCACGACCTTAAACGGTCCGATGAAGCGAGGACGCAGCTTAGTCTTGAAGACCGCAGAAACGGCATGTGTAGGTAGTTTTTTAGCGTTTAATAACACCAGGTCTCCGACCTCAAAGTTTTCCATATTACCCCGGCCTCTAGCGTCAGCTTGTTCCTTTTGAACGTCTTGGCTATCAGCCATTGCGTCTCGCACATGCCTTAAGACATTCAGACGGATCGACAAGAAGTCGTCCAGTTCCTTACGAACATCACGAGGGCTGACATCAGCAAGCCTATCGGCTAACTCTCCCCTACCAAGCCCAGAGTCACTACGTGACGGCGTCAACGGGACGCGAGGGTGAGTAAGCCCGTTCACGTAGAACGGAGTGAAGCCTGTCGAGGCATGCACGGCATTGTTCAACGCGAACTCAACGAGAGGGAGCACCGCGCTCCAGCGCTTAGGCGTCTCCGCACAGACACTGCGAAGAACGTCTTCGACGACGCGGTTCGCGCGCTCAGTTTGACCATCGGTCTGGGGGTGATCCGCCGTGGACATATCCAAACGAGTGCCAAGCACCTGAAAGATGTCCGAGTCTCGAAACTCCGCGCTCCCCAGCGTCCGTAGCAAAGCTACACAACACTCATCACGTGCATACGCGGCACGGATCATGTCAGTGATCGACGGAGTCAGACTCGTGACGTGAGCGAGCTCGTAATCAGGCCTGCGTGACAACGCGTCGGCCAGCGCATTCTGCCGACCGGGCTTATACTTCACCTCGAAGTTGTACTCCGCAAAGAACGAGAGCCAACGGGCCATCCTCTGCGAGAGGTGAGGCGACTGTGTCGCAGAGAGTAAGGACGCGTGGTCTGTGAAGATCACAAACGGCTTGGAACCGAGCAGATGAACCCTGAACTTGACGAGGGCATACTTCATCGCGAGTAGCTCCTTGTCATGGACAGGATAGTTCTTCTCAGCAGCCTTTAGCTGCCGAGACTCGAACGCAATGACCCGCTCACGCCCATCGGCGTCTGCTTGAAGCAGTGCACAGCCAATGGCAAAATCGGACGCGTCACACACGACGCTGAACGGCCGATCGGGGTCTGGCAGTGCCAGTATCGGTCGGTGCCTGAAGCAGGCTTTCCTTTACTGCTTCAAAAGCGCTTTGCTGCTCGGCATCCCAACACCATTCAGCATCCTTCTTGAGAAGGTTAGACAATGGCTGTGCCAACTCAGCATAATTCTCGCTGTACTTGTGCAAATAGTTTGCCAGACCCAGCCACTTGCGCAGGTCTTTCGGGTTCGCAGGAACCGGCCAGTCCACAATGGCCTTGACCTTGGCAGGGTCCGCTCGGAGACCACGCTTCCCAATGAAGCATTCCAGAAAGGGAATTTCTTCAGCGCCGAAGATGCACTTGTCGGCATTGGTGTAGAGCTTGTTCGCTCGCTTACACTCGAGCACGGCTCTCAAATGGTCGATGTGGTTCTCCATATCCGACTTCCCGTGCTCCACACGACTGTGGACGAAGATGTCGTCAAAGTACGTCTGCGCATATGCGCGATGCGGCCGAAACAACTGCGTCACAAGACGATTAAACGTTGCCGGTGCGTTTGGCAGCCCTTGGGGCATAACCAACCACTCCCAGAGCATGCCGCTCGGAGTACTCACCGCAGTGAGAGGGATATCACTCGCTCTCATGAGCAGCTGATAGTAGTCATCGACCAAGTCGAGAGCGCTGTACAACGTGCACCCAACCATGTTGTTCTGAAGAACATCCTTGCGAGGTATCGGCGTTTGTGCCGGGATAGTGGCCGCGTTAAGCTTGTTGAAAGCATGTACAATGCGCCACTTGCCGTTCGGCTTCCTGACACAGAATGTCGGCGTCGAGTGCGGGGACTTGCTTTCGCGCACCAGTCCTGCTTCGTTCTTGGCACGAAATTAGGCGTCAATGACGTCACACTGTTCCTTGGGAAGTGGCCACTGGCGTGTGACGCAATATTTGGTTCCCGGAACCAAGTCAATTTCATGACGAACGCCTCGATCAGGAGGTAGGCCCATAGGCGGGTCCTTCGAGACAACGTCTCCGAACTCCACTACCAACGGGTACAACGGATCTGACGGATCCTTCAAGACGGCTGAGCCACTACGTTTATTAAGCGCCTGCTTAGTGTCCTCCAGGACCGCTTCGTCCAATAGTGACGACGAGTTTAACTCTTCTTCTGGTCGTATCATGACCACTTCGGCTAGATCGCCCGCCTTTAAGGCCTCGCCAAACTCGGCGACGGACATCTCCTCAAGCTCGAGGAGAGCACTCACGGAGGGAAGAGCTTCAAGGCTGATACGTCTCCCGTCAGCCCATTCACGAGCGTGTATAGCTGCTCGCAGCACTCGCGTGGAGCTTCATCGCTCGACACGCTCGACGCCGCAGACGCTCTGCGTCTCTTCCTCCTCCTCCTCCGCGCTCGAGGCCGAGAGGATGAGGGCGACGTGGCGACAGCGTCGTCACCACATCCAGGCGACAACGCGCCTCCGTCCATCGTGGACGCCAGCGAGGAATCGCCAACACGGCAATCCTTGGTCATGAAAGCACCAGGCGAGACACGCTCCGCCTTGTCCCCCGCACGGCCATGCCCAACGGGCCGCGACAAACCGTCGCCGAGCGTCGAACGCCCCAAAGTCGATGGAGTACGTGCCATCCCACGCGCACGAGGGGGGCCGAGCTCCGAGTGCCGCGACATACCGTCGCCAGGCGTTAAACGCCCCTGAACTAGCGGAGTACGTGCCGCCCCACAAACGTCCGACGAGCGGTGCTCGGGACCGGCCGACGTATACGACGTCGCGTCCACTCCGGGAAGTGCTTCTCCAACAACGGCGTTGTCGACCAACTCGGACACGCCGATGTCCAGCACAGCGACCGACTCGGTCCAGTGCTCGCGCCAAAAGCGCTTCTGTGTCCTGGCAGAGGTGGGTTCATGACTCGCCAAAGCCCCACCAGGAGAGATGTGCGTAGCACCTAATGTTTTCGACCTCCAGTCGATCCAAGGCTCATGGCGTTCCAGCCACGCCATGCCAAGGATGAAGTCATACCTTGAATCCAGGTCCAAGACCAAACAGCGTTCCGTGCTGTCAAAGTCAAGGAACTTGACGCCCAAGTCCATGGGGACCTTGGGCACCGTGACACGAGTGCCCGTCGCCAAACGGACAGTGACTATGTCACGAGAACGCGCGCGAAGCGCCACAGCATATAACTCGCTGCCCTCCACGGAGAAACGCCTGGCGTAATTGCCAGACGCCCCCGAATCAATCAAGATCGTCCACGGCTTCTCGAAGCCCTTCACAGTCGCAATGACGACCAGCAAGCCCGGCTTGCATTTACGTTCTGTGTTTTAGAGTACGGCTCTCTTCGGGACTAGACTCCGTTGTCCTCCCCCTCCCTAAGGCACTACAGAACCTAGTTCTTCCCCAGTAGGCCGCCCCGCGCCTACTGGGAGTCGCCATTTCCCCGCGACGAACCAGCCTTGTGGCTCAAAGCGGGGCCGCTCGAACGAGCAGATTGCTGTTTGCGCAGCGGGTAACCCGGCCGCAAGTGCTCGGTGCTGTCGCCGGTGTAGCATCGGCGGATACCGCGGCGCTGCTCAGCAGCCCGAAGCTCGGCTTCGTCACTTTCAGCGTAGCTGAGGTCCATAGGTTCAGGACCGTTCGACGTACTCGCCTGTGGCGCGCTCCAGCCGATGCGAGCGGACTTGAAATTGTGCTCGGCGCTTAACGCCACGGCCACAGCTTCCTCGAACGAGGTAGGACGACTGCGGAACACTTCCGTGCGAGCCACTCCGGTCCTGAGACCATCCATAAACACCGTGACGGTGACAGACTCAGGCAGCGGTTCAGCGAACATGCCGGCGATGAGCGTGCGTAGCTCCTAGACGTAGTCCACCAAGTCCTTTTTCCCCTGACGGCAAGCCAGGAACTTGGAACGCACGCGGTATGCGTGGTTCGGCGGCGAGAACACTCGTGAGAGCTGTCGCTTCAGCTCATCCCACGTCGGGAAGGCGCTGGTGCTCCGATTGAAGCCATTTCGATCTCGCGGATCCAGAGCAGGAGATTCTCAGCCTCCAGACCCTCGAACGGCTTGACACTCAGCATGAGTGGCTTGGGTCGAGTCGATCCGGCTTGCGACGCGGCCGACGCCGCTGCAGGCGCCGTCGCGCTCATCCTCTGCTGGATGTGCTCCAACAGAGCATTCTCGTAACTTGAGAACGCCTCGAGACGCGCGTTCATCGCGTCTGGGCCTTGCGAGGCAAGGTGTGCCACGCCCTCCGGGACCAACAGAGACATATGCTTTCTAAGCGCCTCCTGCTGGCCGGGGGCCAAATTCGCGAACGCAGCTTGCTCCATCCTCACAGAGGTACAGTCTAACAGACTCAGGTGAGGGATTGACTACGAGTGCTACCAAGTGCAGCGGGGCTGCCGTAGCTCCTTGCGTAGAGGAAGACTTTACGACTCAAAGAGTCCAACAGGGTCCTATCCGAGGACCCACGAAAACAAGTCAGAGACTTCTTGCAAAAGGCAAAACTGTATTCATTCTCTTATCTGCGGCTCCGCCGCCTACGGTGCAAATACCTGCACTTACTATCGACATAACTAACTCTACTTCATTCTCAATGACTGGCCAGTGGCCCAGGGAGTAACCCTTGGTGTATCGCACACCAAAAGGGTAACCTCCATGTAACCCCGTTACAGAAAGTGCCTGTAACCTTGCTTAGCCAACTAGTACAAATAGTATGCACTTAGAAATATACAATCAAAATCCCGGTCATATGAAATATCCGTCAGCATAGCGCACTCAAATATCCTTCGGGATTTAAGACATCAGTTTTATTGACCCTTCATTAAGTACAATACAAAAACGGTACCATTACCGCAAGCGAAGACGTGGCTCTGACCAGACTGCGGACTTTCCATAAACCAGCTTCGGTCTGAAGTTATCGCTCGGGCAGCACCTGTATCCTCCCGGGTGTTGCTTTGATGTCGGTCCGAAACAACTGTCCTCCTCGCGGCTGTTTGGCTGCCATAAACGGGTCGGCATATTTTAATGGTTTGAATTCGGTTAAGTCATAGCATAGTTGGCCTTGAAGTTTCCGCCTTTCAAAGAGTAGTAGCACGCCCATCCCTTCCGCCCAGTTTGGTCCTCACATGAGGCGAATGGACGTACTTCTGTCCATGTTTAGAGAATGTCCTTCTTCGACTGGCCCTGGATAATGCGCCCCAGTGCTCTTCTCACCTTTTGGACAGTGAAATGATCATTTATCATGGACAGGTAGTACGTCCAAACTCATTTTGCATTTGAAACATGACCTCCATTCACAGTCGCGCACGATTCAGCTACCATGTCCTCTCACAGAAGCTTTTGCATCTTAGTGGCTACAGCCACTTGTAGCTCTAACAGACACGTAGGCTAGCGCTCTTCTTCTCGGTCGTCATCAACGTGGGTGCTTGAACTATTGTGTAACAGCAAATTTAGCTTGTGTGTGTTGGGCTGTCAGTTCGGGAGTGATGGCATTGAGACGTCTGTTTTCTTCGCACGCTTCGGCTCATCATTGCCGCCAGCAAACACTGACATATCTCCTTGGATGGCACTTAGTTTCGCTTGGTATTATCCAGCCAGAGCCTAGAAATACGTCATTTGGTCTTTACTTCTCTTCTCTATGGTTACACTGAAGTCGTTTATATAACGCAACACGAAATTGACAGGCATTGTCACTATCCACGCCAAGCGGTCCGTCCAGATACGTCTTCTCTGCAGCCTGACGTTCAAGATCCTTGAAAGCTTGCTCAACGGTTCCTGTAGCGAAGCAAAGTTTAGTGTCATGTGTGTGGGGACGGAAGTGCTGGAGTACGGAAGCAGGAAGCATAGTCGCGCCCCCTTCGTCCTTCGGCTAATGCTTCCCAGTGAATCTTGGTTCGTCCCCAACCAAGGCAACCTTGTCGGTGTCCGTGCCGTACCTGTCGGGAATAGAAACCTCCTTGACACGATAGCGGTTAGCCACGAGCTTCCGCGTCGCCTGGTAGCCGAGTTGAAGCTTGCCCATCCTTGCATAGCCGATGTCAAAATTGAGAGCAAATATGTTGATGGTGTTGATCACCATCATATCAGCCATGACGCGCCTCATGGCATTTGAATTCACGCTTCTTGGGGAGAAGTTGTGACGATGTGGCTCCAGGCTTTCTGTCCGGAGCTACTAAGCTTCTGCCCGAGTTCTGTGAATTCCCGGGCGGGAAGTCTCGCCAGTGTGGCTTTGTGTGGATTGAGCTGCGAGTGGCTTGGAGTGAGGCGAAGTTAGCGTTTGGCTGTGAATGGAGTCGGCTGACCTGGACGTGTAACTCCGCGGCGTACTGCATGTACGTAGTCGATATTTCCTGACGGCGGGTAGTACGAGCACCACCCGTCATGGCACAGCGAAAGACGCAGACCGAAGCCAAGACCCCCAAGTACAGCAGCAGCCCCAAGCGACCCTGAACGGACCAACACTGTCCCGGACGAAGTAACCATGGTGAGGTGATTCTGGCCGGAGTCCTGATCTGAGATGGCTACACTCAAGGACGTGGATTGCGGGACAAGCACAAGGATCTGGTACCCGGCGAAGACTCGCCCAGGACGCACATCGACCAGCGACCCTGGCCGAGTCGCTAACGCACATTGCGACTCTGGTCGGGTGTAAGTCTGGGAGATACGATCAAGGTATACTCAAGTCAAGATGTTTCCGACCGCGTCGGTCTTCTTCTGAGGCGAGCTCATTGCGGAATGAGCTCAGTTTTCTTTCTCCCAACGTGAAGAATTGACGAATGGTCAATTTCCCGATTAACGTGCCGTGACTCGGCGCGTCTAACCTTGAAGGGGGGGGATGGTGTAACAGGGTTACACGCACAAGTGGCTACAGTCACTTGTAACTCTAACAGACACGACGTCTGTTAGAGGTTCGAAAGACTTTCGCGACCTTGGTATAGACACACCAAAGGCTACATACATTTACGATCACCACGACGGGTGGTCCATAGAGACTTAGGATTCCTATTGGCTAAAAGCAGCATCTTTTAGCCAATGAGCGACATGCATAGCATTGGAATTCTGCCAACCAGCCGTTGGCAGATTCCTAATTTAGAATATTACATTTAGAGGAAGTCAGAAATCATAAAACAAAAATAGCAGTTCTCATTTTAACCCAAAAACATTATTTGGATCGTTTATTTAGATTAATCTATACTCAGAGGTCCGAGTATAATTAACTCTAGTTTAAACTAAGCTACGCTTCCTCACACACGTGCGCACACGTGTAAGCTAAAGTAGTGAGCCAAAGTAGGCCCATTACACCTGGTAGCACTTTGTAGTCCGTCTAACGACCGACTACCTGAGTTCGTACGTCACCGCACGAACGCGGAGCTGAGAACCTTCCCATGGATACAGAGGTGCCCATGGTAAGCTCCACTACGCCTGCAACTCACGTTGCACGCGCTGACTGTCCCCACCTGTCGGATCCAGAGTGGGAGGCCCTCCAACGACTGTCAACAGTCATTGGTGAGGCGGCTGTAGCTACGATGCTGCGTACGCTAACGCCGACAGAGCAACACGGTGTTGCTCTGGGTTTCATCCTGAAGGAGCAACGCGATGTTGCTGCTACAACCACGGTGTCGTCCGGGATGACACCACGCGCGCAATCGCTGAAGCTCAATGTGAGTAACTATGTCGGAAGAGAGGGTGAACCTCTCCTCCGTTGGCTTGTCGAACTCGACACAGCCATTGCGGCCCGACGTATCGCCGACCCGTTGTCGAAGGTTGCGTTCGCCATGTCATGTCTTGGCGGACGCGCAAGAAGTTGGGCGTATGGACGCCGACTCTCGGATCCTACGTGCTTTAGCACGTACGAGAGTTTCATGGATGAGCTCAGACGAGCGTTTGAGCCACCGCAAAACGAGTTCCGGTCGAGAGAGGAGTTCCTCGACCTGCAGCAGGGCAAGCATGATGTCCATACTTACGCTCAGAGAGCACGGTACTTGGTCTCGAACATCGTGACCAATCCGATCGACGAGGCGACCAAGATCGTCACGTTCATGAAGGGACTGAGAGATGAGCCTGTGAAGGCCTATCTCTTCCGTGAGTACCCGAGTACTCTCGAAGCTGCAATTACTCTTGCAATGCAGGAGGAGTTTAGCCTGCGGCAGGCTAAGCTGTTTGCACATGTGCCGAGGCCACAGCCACGCCCGGTAGTGAGGACGGGAGGCCCAGAACCCATGGACCTCTCGAGTGCTGCAACTGCTGGTCCCAGCAGTCGCAGGGAAACAATGTGCGATGCCACCGTTGCGGTAGAGTCGGTCACTTTGCTCGGGAGTGCACGGCCCCCGTGCACCAGCAGGGTGGCTATCGCGGCGGTGCCGGGCACCGTCGCAACCAAACAAAAACGCTGGACGCCAGTAGGCACGGGGCGCCCTACTGGTAATGCAGTTCCGCGTGTCGACCTTGGACACGCGACACTGAGGACTGCAGCCCCTAGTGAGATTCATTCTCACTGCAAGAACCAAGATGACAAGCCTGACCTTGACATCCTGAACGTGAACTCGATGAGAGCAAGCGGCTCTCTCCGTGCTTTGGTAGATTCTGGCGCGTCGAAGAACTTTGTTCGACTGCGAAGTCTATCAAGGCTTGACTTCGAGGATTTAAAAATACCTCGAAGTATGTTGGAGGTACGACTGGTGGCAACGGGTGCCGTCGTGAAGACTGGGAAGCGCATGGTGCGCGTGCGCTTCACGTATGAAGATCAAGTGTTTGTCGAGACCTTTATCGTCCTGGATCTGGGTGATAAGTTTGACATTGTATTGGGCATGGCGTGGCTTGCACGGCATGATCCGGTCATCGATTGGGAGAAGCGCACACTCGTGCGCTTCGGTCGCGACAGCGGTACAGTGAGCGATGGCCTTGTTGCCGCTACGCACGCACCGACAGATGCGCGCGACTCCCCACTCGAGACAGCGCCTAATGCCGCTGTCCCGGAGCGCCCTGGGCGCGCGCGAGCACGCGCGCAAGAGCAGCTAGCGTCGACGTTGCCGCCGACAGCTAATGAAGGAAATGTGTCGTCCTCGGAGGTCGACACCCGCTTTTCAGCGAATCAGGGAGAGTCTCCGGTCTCAAGGGGTACGGATGACGCAGGCGAGTCACACGCCTCAGCCGTGGAGGCTGACGCGAATCTGATTGGATCAGGTCTGGCCAATAATAAGAGCCAAGGTGACGTAACGCCGTCGACTCCGGGAGCCGATGGCTTGGGTGAATTTGATTCGTCGGCTCAGGGAGCCGACGCACCCTCTGTAATGGGGGTCTCCGCCAATGGTTGTCGTCGAGGTATTAAAGTCGCGACGGTTCCGGGATCCGGCGCTGCGAAAAAGAATTTCGCGTCGACTCCGGGAGTCGACGCACCCTTTGTAACGAAGGGCTCCGCCAATAACAGGCGTCGAGGTGAAGATGGCGTGTCGGCTCCGGGAGCCGACGCTGCAGGCGGTTCGGACGGTTGCAAACGTTCCGCACCGGAAAAACTTGCATGCTCGGGCTGCACGACGAAGCGCCGTGCGACCAAGCCGGGCTTGAAGTCGCTCGCCCGCCGGATGTACCCGCCGGCGGTATAAAAGAAGAACACCCGTCCACGGCTGGGCCTGGACGAGGTCAAGAACCAAGCGGAGCCGAGCTCCGCAAAACAAGAAGACGGCGCATGCGAAGGTCGCTGCCCAAGTCTCGGACTGGGGCCGAGACGCTACAAGAAATGTCTGCCGGGCAGACGGAGGCTGAGAAGCCGGACGTCGAGACGCTGAACGTCTTGACGCGTACCTGTGCCCTATCAGCGCTTTACACAACAAACCTCCGGCACTGGTTCCGGTACAGGGAGATGACTCTCGCTAACCCTCCGACACAAGCGTCGGAGTTGACTTCGCTTCCAGTCATGAGCTGGAAGCGCTTCGCGCGTGACTTGCACGATGGACGCATCGAGCAAATATGCATTCTCTCGGACGCCGAGAGAACGAAGAGCGAGAATGAAGAACTGAGACAGTTCTTCATGGAGAGCACCACTGAGAGTGAGGACACTCTCACTGCGAAGACGAAGAAGGAGCGTTTTGAAGAGCAGAGCTGGGACTCGTTGAAGACGAATCCCTACTACGAGATCTTACGGAAGTACGCGGACGTGCTTCCGGAAGAGATCCCTGCGGAGTTTCCGCAGGACAAGGGCATCCAGTACGAGAGTGATCTCGTGCCGGGCACGAAGTACTGTGTCACGCGGCAGTGGCCACTGCCGCGAGAGCAGGTCAAAGCGATCGACGACTTCTTCGAAAGTCGTCGCAAAGCTGGACAAGTGCGGGAATCGAAATCCCCGCACAGTGCTCCGACGTTCTGTTTCAAGAAGCCACAGGGCGGTTGGCGCATCGTTCATGCGTACAACAAGTTGAACGATGCGACGATACCGGTGCAGAAACCGATACCGCAAAAAGATGTCATCATTGATTCGATGGCCAGGAGCACTATCTACAGTGCTCTTGATCTGCGCGATAGGTTATATCAGATCCTCATGCGTGAGAGCGATATCCCTCTCACGGCCGTGAGCACGCCGAGCGGCATGCTCTGGGAGTGGCTAGTGATGCCACAGGGTCCGAAGAACGCCCCTGCGACCTTCAACAGGTGCGTGACGCACTTGTTGCGCTCGGTGCGCGACTTCGCACCGAGCTACTTCGACGATGTGTTCGTCCACAGCCGGGCTGCTGACGGGATGAGCGATGTTGAGATACACAAGGTGCATCTCCAGAAGCTGCTTGCGCTCATGCGCAAGCACAAGCTCTATGCGAATCTGAAGAAGTGTATCTTCGGGGCGAGCGAGATACCCGTGCTCGGGTGTCTCGTTGGGAAGAACGGTGTCCGCCATGACCCTGAGAAGGTCAGAGTGATCAATGAGTGGCCGACGCCGTCGAACGTCAAGGAACTGCGGCAGTTCCTTGGCTTGGCCACGTACTTGTGCAAGTACGTGAAGGACTACGCGGGCATGATACGCCCGCTGTCACAGCTCCTGAAGAAGGACGCCGAGTGGATTTGGACTGCTGAGTGTCAGCAGGCCTTCGATGCAGTCAAGCAGGGCTTGACTGAGGCGCCGATCTTGGCGGTGGCCGACCAGGATCGCCCGTTCCACGTTGAGTGCGACGCATCCGACTTCGCAATCGGATGTGCATTGATGCAGAACGATCACGAGGGTCGTGATCGTGTGGTCTACTACCAATCGCGTCAGCTGAAGCCAGTTGAGCGCAACTACCCGGTGCATGACAAGGAACTCCTTGCCATGAAGTACGCACTCGCGAAGTTCCGAGTGTATCTACTCGGAAGCAAACCGTTCGTGGTCTATACGGACCACGCGTCGCTGCGGACGGCTGTGAAGTCGCCGCACATCTCGCAACTGATGGCGAGATGGCTCTCATTCTTCGCAGAGTATAACTTCCGGGTTGAGTACAAACCCAGAAGACTCCATGTGGTGGCCGACGCGCTCAGGCGTCGACCTGACTACGCCACGACTGATGCCGACGTCAATGCCATTGACGCCATGTGATCGAGCACCCCAACGTCGTCACTGTTGGACGACGTGAAGGTCGCGTACGCGCACGACGCGGACGCGAAGCTCTTGCTGGTCTATGGCTCAGCGCCTTCTGACAAAGCTCGTCAGAAGCTGCCGAAGCATCTTCGTGCTCGTGCACACCGTTATCGGGTGCACGACGGGTTATTACTCTACAGTGTAGTCGACGACAACGCGGACCGCGTTGTCGTGCCCAATGACCATGACCTACGACTCAGGATCATGTATGAATATCACGATGCACCGACTGCGGGGCATCCGGGTCGTGAGAAGACATACCTTCATCTCACGCGAGACTTCTACTGGGCCCACCAGTACAAATGGGCGCGCAAGTACGTCCGTGCTTGCGAGGTTTGTCAACGTGTGAAGCCTGCGCCTTTCGCGCAGGCTCCCTTGCAGTCACTGCCGACTCCGTCGGAGTGTTGGCAGTTCATGTCTTTGGACTTCGTGTTCGGTCTTCCCCCGGACAGCCAGGGGAACACGGGCGTTGTGGTCTTTGTTGACCGCTTCAGCAAGATGGTACATCTTGCTGCGGTACCCGCTGAAGTGACTGCGAAACAGACGGCGCGTCTGTTCGTTGACATGGTGTTCAAACACCATGGCATGCCGATCGACATTGTGTCGGATCGAGACCCGCGCTTCACTGCACACCTTTGGCAAGAAGTGTTTACACTTCTTGGGAGTCAACTTTCGATGTCGACTGCGGACCATCCGCAGACGGGCGGGCAGACCGAGCGCGTGAACCGCGTGCTCGTAGACGTGCTTAAGAGCTTCGCTCACTCGTTTCAACACTGGAGCGAGTGCCTACCGATGGCGGAGTCCGCCATCAACAACTCGGTGCATGCCTCGACCGGGCATACACCGTTCTACGTGAATGCCATCAGGCACCCACGCCTCCCGAGTCTACTCGGGATGGTGGCTCCTTCCTTAAGTGGGGGAGGATCTACGACTGCAACGCAGCAGCCGCAGAATGCCGCTGACACTTGCACAGTGTCAGCCGCGACAACGCGCAAGAAGAAGAAGAAGAAGCACGCGTCTGTGCAGGGCACAGACACCGCGAAGACGAACGCAGAGACCGGGCCTACTGCTGGAAACGAGCTGAACGAGTTCAGCTCGGCCGCAATCAACTTCGTGCAGCGCAGACAAGCCGTCATTCGGTTTGTCCAAGACGCTATTGCAGCTTCTGTTGATCGACAGAAGCTGAACGCAGACAACGTTGGCAGGGGCAACACAAATGAATTCAAGAAGGGTTCATTGGTTTTGTTAGCTACTCAAAACCTGCCTAAACATGCAGTTTCCGACTTCGGGGCGAGCAAGCTCGCTCCGCGCTTCATCGGGCCGTTCACGGTGTTGGCACGGCATGGCAACGCCTACACGCTAGATATTCCATCTAGCATGCGCCTCCATCCGACCTTTTACGTCGGGCGGCTGAAGCCATACCGGCAGCACGAACCACCTAGCTCGGCTGGCCCGAAGCGGAAGCCCCAGCGGGAGCGAACCTCTGCTCCAGCGCGTGAACGCGCTGGGCCAAGCGCACGACGCGGCCTCCCACGTCGACAGAGATGTCTGACGCGGTCTGCGAGCCCTGAGCGACTTGATCCCTCAGGATCGCCACCCCCTGCTTCAGAGCGGCGAACTCCCGGCTCTGATGCTGCTCCACAGCAGCAACCCGCTCCTCGAGCGTCGGGCCAAGGTCAACCCCAGGTTGACCATAGCCGGGGCGTGTTCCCACCACCGCCGCCTCCGATCCGCGACGCCCGCTGCTCAACACGTTGGATTGTTGAGCGTAATGTGAGTCATAGTATCCCAAAAACGAACCGGCAACCGGCTCGTTATCGAATTCGTTGGAGAGGGTTACCGCCCCACCAAGATACATGGGAGCCCCGGGACGTCCTGCTGCAGGACGTTCCGGAAATGGTGAGGGCGTACGAAGCTCACCACGTTCTGCCAGTGCGAAGGTAGAGCGAGCGCTGTAGTCACCTGCAGCGCCCGAAGTCCCACGATCGTCGCGTTCCTCACGTGCCAGGAACTTGGCACGGAGATCTTTGAGACTCGCAGGTACACGAATCGGCGTGTACCCGTTTAGGTCGCGGTCGCTCAAGCGCGCCGCACCCGGAAGACACAACGTGCACTGTTGGCCTTCGGGCACAGCGCATGGAATACCAGCGTCCACAGAGGATCTGTGGAGCTGCTCCAGCCGCCCACGCGTCGAGAATGTCTCGAAGCGTTCACGGGCATGCTTAACCCGCTCGCGGTAAGCAGCCGGTTTCTTGTTGAAGTTCTCAACAAAAGCATTCCAACTTTGACAAAGTGCCTGAGTGGCAGGCACTTTGCTGCGAGAAGAGGTCTTCTTGCTGGAGAAGTACCGGAGTTCGTGGAAGAGCTCGATGTAATAATCGCGCCTTGGATTCGTTAGCGGATCAAAGTGCTGCTCCTCCGCCACAGCATTGTCGTGGATGCCGCTGCATACGTACAGCGGGATTTCATTTGGAGGCACGGTGTTGCCCACACGGTCTGCGATCTCTGACGCAGACGGCATTCACGGATCGCACGATGCTCAGGCAGCGCGCGGGGAGCTTAAAGCCCTAGCAGCAGAGAGCGGAGTGTCGCTCTCGCCGCGCGAACGCTTCGAACTCGAAGCGTCCGATTCGTCTCTTTCACGAGGGCGTCTCGACCCGGCATGCGGGTCGAGACTATCGCTGTCGATAGACTCCTTGCGCATGCTTGAAGAGGCCTCGCCCTATTCCATTTCCACGTCGCCGTCCCCGTAGTCAACGGCGTCGTTGACTACAGAGGAACCTTCGAGGACAATCTCCGGTTGAGTTGTCCCCGCCGCAGTCTTGGCAGCAAGAGCGTCACGCTTTGCTTTGTGACGCTCGCGGTACTCGGGGATAGAGAGAGTATCTATCCCGGCGGAGGACTTCCCCTCTGCTGCAGCGTCGGTCTTCTTCTGAGGCGAGCTCATTGCGGAATGAGCTCGAGTTTTCTTTCTCCCAACGTGAAGAATTGACGAATGGTCAATTTCCCGATTAACGTGTCGTGACTCGGCGCGTCTAACCTTGAAGGGGGATGGTGTAACAGGGTTACACGCACAAGTGGCTATAGTCACTTGTAACTCTAACAGACACGACGTCTGTTAGAGGTTCGAAAGACTTTCGCGACCTTGGTATAGACACACCAAAGGCTACATACATTTACGATCACCACGACGGGTGGTCCATAGAGACTTAGGATTCCTATTAGCTAAAAGCAGCATCTTTTAGCCAATGAGCGACATGCATAGCATTGGAATTCTGCCAACCAGCCGTTGGCAGATTCCTAATTTAGAATATTACATTTAGAGGAAGTCAGAAATCATAAAACAAAAATAGCAGTTCTCATTTTAACCCAAAAACATTATTTGAATCGTTTATTTAGATTAATCTATACTCAGAGGTCCGAGTATAATTAACTCTAGTTTAAACTAAGCTACGCTTCCTCACACACGTGCGGACACGTGTAAGCTAAAGTAGTGAGCCAAAGTAGGCCCATTACAGTTATCGTCCAGAGTCGTAGGGGCTACGTTTGAAAGTACGTATTACACCCCGCTCGGAAACCCAACAGTGTACAACAACTCACCAACTCGGCCGAGCTCCTTGGTTCGAAGACAAACGACCCGAGAGGGATTGTCACAAAGAACACACGCCATCTCGGCGGACATCTTCTGGTGTATCCGCCTGGGAAGTTCTGAGAGACTTCGTTCTCCCGGATATTGCACGCTATGCACCTGGGCGGAAAAGGCGTTCACCGGCCTTGCCTCAAAGTACTCTGGAACCGGTTTGCCCCCCCCCCCCTAGTATCCCACAAAGGTTGGGTGGAAGTCTGAATACTAAATGGGATATCCTCATCTTCTTCTCCGTCTCAGCCAGTGAAACAAGCCAGCACCGGTAGAGAAATGGGAGTTGAGGGAAGCCTCGGCAGCGCCCTCTTGTAACATCGCAAGACAGTAATGTTTTATCAACCAGCTTGAGCTCTGTGATAAGGCTCCAGTGGATTTATCCACCGAACCCATCGGCCAGCTGACCCATATCATTCTAGGCTGCTGACGCGCATCAATCAAGCTGCAACTGCAGCATACAGATGGATCTGGACCTCTAACGGGTGGACACGAGCCGTGTGGCGAGCTGTCTGCGCCCGAAGCCTGAGCGGTCTTCGCTCAGACCCTGGGCTCGGTCGATGTGTGCCCAAGGTCTGAGATGTCTGGCATTAAGCATCCCAAGTCTGAGCTGATTCTGGAAGCTGAGCGAAGCTACGTGGAGTCTGAGCCAAGCCTCAAGTGTGCTGGCCGGAGTCCCCGCTCAAGTTGAGAAGCTGAGCGGAGCGTCGTGGACCTGAGCGGAGCGGCATGAGCCTGAGCAGAGTTGCCGGAGCCCAGTGGGACTGTCGGGTGAAGTGTCGCTGAACTTAAGTCCAGACAGTGGTACCAGTGGCGAAATTGGTGGTACCGGCGGCGTACACTCATACGGTGTATCAGCCAGGAGCCTGTCTAACTTTGGGTGCGACTGCTCAAGATCGCGGACACTTCCAGCAGCTTCAACGTCACCAATGCTCCGCGTGCCAACGTGGAGCCTCGGCATTGGTCAAGGTAGAGATATAAGCGGACTTCAAGCGGATCCCAAGCGCGCTTTGGTAAGCATACATCCGACGCTCTTCGCGCAGCCAGTCGGTGTGTACCCAGAGGGATATTTCGCCCCCACTGAGTCCTAGTTTGTGCATGTGTAAACACTTAAACAGAGTTCGTTTTGCCTCGAAGGACGCAAGTGGTGGAGGTCTTTGACCAGAAGGTGTCCTGGCGATCATCCACACAAAATCAAGCGAACATATCAACGTTGTCAGAGTGCTTCGGTGCGACAGGAGTACGGTTATTTTATATTACTGTTACATCTTCGGGTGTACTTCATATTTTCGGGTGGAAGGTGATCCATTCTGAGGTTTAGGCAGGGTAATTGTATTATGTGCTTGGGGACATTGGCGTGCCCCGGTGCATTGTGGGGTTATCAGTATCAGTTCATTGTGGACCTGGTGCGCGGGTAGTCCCAGGGTGTGTGTTAGTGCCTTGGATTTGGACTAGGCTCAAACCGAGTCACTAACTCCAGCCGGGTCGTTGCTTGACTCAAAGAGAAGAAAGGAGAAGCTGGAACGAGCCTCGCCCAGGCTCAGAGAAATAAAGGCGAACTCGGCTCAGATACAGGCCGACCGGGAAAGAAGAGGTGTTGTGGTTCTGATCCGCAACCAAAGAGAGGAAGTGGAGGTTGTGTTGTGTGTGATGTCGTGTTCATTAAGGAAAACCCGCGGTATTTCGGGCTGTGGACACGTGCGGACTGGGACTTGCCAAGCGGGGAGCAATTTTCGTCTGGGAACACCTCCGGAGACTTCAACATCGACAGCAGCTGGTGTGGCCGACGCAAGTCTGGGCCCACAGCGTAGCCGTGATCGAAAGAACCGCCAAGGGGATCGCAGAGTGAGGAACACACGCCTCGCCCGACCCGAGTCGGCGCTGAGCCAAGCGTCCAAGCGGCTAAGCCTAGCGAAGTGGAGTGGAAGTGTTCGCTCAGTGGAAGGAGCTGAGCGGAACTCTTGCGGCGCTAAGTGGCGCTGAGCCACGTGGTGCAAAGGCCGAGCGAAGGCCAAGGTCGAGCGGTCTAGCAACTTGAGCTTTCAAAAAGCAAGGGGGCTTCGTCACAGCTCAGTCGCCTCGTGCGGAGCTCATCGAGCTGGGAAATGATCTCACAAAGCTGATTGAGCTTCTTCTTGACGCCTTGATATGAGTACACGAGAGTAGAGTCGGCGGCTATCGAGCCAACAGGGGCTTCTTGCACCAGTCCGGCATCTTGCAAATTGCGAAGAGAGAACCATCAGTGCTTGGCGGGTTTGATATCAAACCCTTCAATTCCTCTTTCGCTTTAAGCGAACTGCAACCTGGAGCGCTGGTGCTAATAAAAATATGACCAAGCAAGTCGAGACTCTGTGGTGCAACTTTAAGTTGTACTTTCAAACTGGCGCCATTTACTTCGGGTTATTTCGATTAACACAGATCGACGGAGTGAAAGTCATTTGCGCTTTTAAAAGTGCAACTTGAAGTTGCGTTTCATCAGTTTTTTGGCTTGAGCCATCAACTTGAAGCTGTCGCGAAATTCAATCGCGAAATTCAAAAATCTGGGCGGGACTTTTCGCGCCACTTGTCGGTCTATTTCGCTTAAGTCCGAATGATCGCGCACGGCCATTGGCCACGTCAAATTTTGTGTCCACCAATTCTCCTTCACATCTCGTTTTGAGGGGGAGCAAAACAAGACAGCAGACATTATGGAGCTCGAGGCCAAGCGGCGGCTCGGGCCGCACGTGCAGCGGCGCGGTGACGGCTTCACGGAGGCCGAGTCCATGGGGCTGCTGCAGCTCGTGCGCAGCCACTGGCGCGAGGGGTGGGACATGATCGCGCAGCTCCACAACCAGCAGTTCGCCAAGCACAACCGCTCGGCCGACTCGCTCAAGAAGAAGTTCTCGCGCCTGTATCGCTCCACGGTCCCGCCGCGCGGCGCCAAGAACCACCAGGCCATCAGCTTCGCCCACGTCGTGCACAAGGAGATGATCGAGGGCGTTCCGCCTGCACCCGGTATGACGGTCCCCAGCGTCGAGGGCGAGGCGGTCGAGGCCGGTGACGTCGCGTTCCAGCCGCCGCAACCCGACGAGCGCGCTCAGGACGGCGCCACCGAGTCGGAGCACAGTTGGGTGGACACGGCTTCGGAGGTTCCTACCGCCGCCGCCATCACCGCGTCGTCACCAGGCCCTGCAACTCCCGTGGTGACTGCGTCGTCTGCTGCACTCGCTGCTGCTGTTGCGGCGGCTGTGCCGCGTCCGCGCGTGCGCGCGCCCCGCCCTCAGAGTGTCGAGTGGCAGAGCGCGGCGGCTTCTTTCCCGCCGGAGGCCACACCGCTGCCGACGGACGACCTGCTCACTTCAGTGCTGAAAGTGATTCTGCGCTCGCAGTATCAGAGGGACCTGGACAGAGAGGAGGAGCGCGTGCGCCGCGATGAAGAGCGGCAACGGCGTAGAGAAGAAGCTGAGCAGCGGAGACAGGAGGAGGAGCGCCGACGCGACGAGGAGCGCGAAGAGCGACGTCGCCGCGGTGAAGAACGCGTTGAGGAGCGCGCCGAGAACCGCCGCCGCCACGAGCAGTTCATGCAGATGATGATGATGCTTGTCGGAAAGAACGGTGCCGCCAATGAGCAGCGTGACACGGAGTGTTAAGCGAACGCTGGGCGATTTGCGTATATTTCTCTCATGTGTAGTTGGTCCGTCCGTACAAAACCTTGAGCCCTGGTACACCCGTGGCTTGTGGGCGGGCGGGTACGGGTACCCGACTTCGGCTTGGACGGCTACACAGGCGATCAGCACCGTTTGCGAGCCCTGAACACTACACACTGCTGCCTTCCGCACAAACAGGGCTTTGTAAAGCCACGAAGTTTATACTTAACGGTGCATGGGCATACAAGACATGACTGACTAATGTTCATCCACAATTATTATCGAAGTTATGCAACACTAACGCAGGCGGTGGCACTTCCAATGTACTGCACTGCAACCAACTTCGTTTGGTTTGAATCATGCACTCCACACCACTGTGTGATGGCCGATGCAGCTGCAGCAAGTGCTCCCACCCGACGCCACGCTCAGTTCAACCCGGTCCGGTGCTGTTGTCCCGCAGCGATCTGCGCCACGAGCGTGGTCATCACCTGCATGAACTGCTCGTTCCTGCGTCGGTCCTCAGCGCGATCTTGTTCACACCGGCGGCGCTGCTCGCGCATCTCTTCCTGGCAGCGGAGCTTCTCCTGTCGCCGCTCCTCGCGCTCCTGCTCCCTCTCCAGGTTGTGCTGGTGCTGGGACTCCAGCAGTACCAGCAAGACCGTCTGCATCATGTCCTGACTGGCCGTCGTCTCGCCGTTCTCGATCTGCGCGCGCAACGTGCGCAGCCGGTCGCCGGAAACGGGCAGGCGGTTGATCGCCGACTGCCACGCATCCTCCCTCATAGGCGTCTCCTGCGCCATGGCGACGCTCTGCGTCAGCGTCTGCCGCAGCTCGTGCTCACTGGCTGTCACCGCCGGCTCGGGCAGCGCGTGGCTCTGAGCGCCCGGCTGGGACGTGATCATCTCGACCTCGGTCAGGTCCTCGTGCACCTCCTGCACGTCGGTCTCCGCTACGAGGTCCTCGCTGAGGGCGCGCGCGCTCACGAGCCCGGCGCGCCGCTGGCCGCGCATCTCCTCGCGCACCTTCTTGGCCAACGCAGCGGCGCGCGCGTGCTTCTCCTTGGTGTTGGCGTCGATCTTGGTGCGGTAGAGCTTGGCGAACTTGCGCTTGAGCGAGCTGGCGGTGCGCTTGTGGCCCGGGAACTGCGCGTTGTGCAGCTCGGCGATCACGTCCCAGCCCTCCTGCCAGCGCTCGCGCACCTGCTGCAGCAGACCCTCCGTCTCCTGCACCGAGAAGCCATCGCCGCGCTTGCTGTAGCCGCGCGCCAGGCCAGCGTCGCCGTCCTCGGACGATCCCGGGCGCGCAGGCGCAGATGGAGACGAGGGCGCCATTTTATGGGAAAATAGGGGGAGTTTTCGAATGAATGGGTCCGGAAGAGCTCTAAACCCTCTCTAAAACGTTAGCACTGGAGGTCCCGATGGTCGCATTTTCTTAGAGGCAACGTTGCTGCCGGCAACCGGCAACGCGTTGATCCACCGGGTCAAGCTCAACTGCAATCTATGACCCTCCAGTTACTTGGTGACCTGTGCTGCATCCTTATAAATTCTGCCACCGTTGGCAACAAGTTGTGCACTTGAAAAAATCCTAATAACCATGTACCAACTCCGCCTTAAAAGTTTCAAGGCGGCTTCAATCTTCGAATGGAAGAGCGAAGCTTTGAAGACGACTTCAATCGGCTGCAGGGCATCACTAATGTAGAACCAGCTACGGAGAATTTCAAGCTCGGCAAAGCTGCACCCAATCCCAACGACCCGCACCAATCTCAGCAAACGTAAAATGATTGCAAAATTGCTTTTCAACGAAAGCGGTATCATAGGGACCTGTTGGTGTCCTGTGCTGATTATTCAGGGATGATATCGATGCGTCCTTGAAGATGCTACCCGCCGGACCAAGCTCACATGAAGCCTGCCTCAGCAACGCTGACCGCACCATACCGACACGGTAGATCGAAGAAATCATAACCCTCTTACCTCAAGTCTTGCGAGCTATCACTTAGTACTCCCTCACCAATCTACTTCTACGTCCCGACCAACTAACTACAGTGCATGCAAAAAGCCAGCCTTGAAGCGCCGCTGCGAGCATCTTGTTTAGTGTTCATTTACTGCATCAACGTCTGCCCCTCGTGGCCACTCGTTCCCCCTGCCTGTCACTCCAGTAAGGAGCCGCTCTATTTCTGCTGCTCCTGCTGCTGCTGCATGATCTCGGCGTAGCTCTCCTGCAGACGCACGGACGAGCGCATGGTGTGGCGCAGGAACTTCTCGGCGCAGTTGTTGACGCACGACGTCTCCTTGTCGTCCAGCTTCTTGCTGCGGAAGGCGTGCACGCAGTCCGAGAAGCACAGCTCCACCGTGCGGCTGAAGTACGCGATGGTCTGCGTCACGCGCATCTCCTCGATGTGCTCCTCCATCTTGCGCTCGAACTCCCGCTGGCTCATGGTTGCTGTCGCTCGTGTGCTGCCTTGTGCGTTAGGTGCTCTCGGGTTTTGCGGCCCACCCATCATGAGCACCGGTTTCTTAACCGGTACCCTCTAATGAGGTATCTAAACCCGGTTGTTTCGGTATCGCTTTTCTGGCACTACCGTCCTTTACCGGTACATTTTCGGTAGTACCGGTTTAATCTTCTTTTTTCTTTTTTCGCACCCAAAATCTTTAGGCGACCATGAGCGCGACGGCGTGGGCGTCGTGGCTGGACCGGCTGGAGAGCGCGCGCGGCCAGGAGCAGGTGCTGTCCAGCAAGATCCGCACGGGGAACTCGGGCGCCATCGGCACCAGCGTCTTCGCGCTGCAGCAGAGCGTCTCGCGGCTGAAGCGCGACTTCGACCAGCTCAAGCGCTCCTCCAGCACCGCAGTGTACGTACGCCGTTTGGCGCTGCAGGGGGCATGCAGTTCCTCGTTGGGGAGGCTCACATGCATAGGGGTGCGTCTATTGATGCTGTGCAGGACGAAGCAGGAGATCGAGCGGCGCGAGCGGCTGCTGAACCAATTGGCACGAGACCAGGTACAGCATTCTACGTCGGCTCTTGGTACTGTAGAGCACTTTTACTGACGGGGTTGGTGTTATTCGGCGTGCAGCAAGAGGACTTGGATATGTATAACAGCCGGAAGACTTCTCGGGCTGCAGTGAGGTGCGTCCAGGGAGCCGTGGAGCTGTCGAGCTGTCGAGCTGTCGAGCTGTCGAGCCATCGGGGACTTGAAGCCTAACGCGTTTGTCATTGTTGTTGCCGCCATTTGGCTGCAGTCCTGGGGCTGCGGACGCGCCGGTGAGGCTGCTGAGCATGCAGAACCAGATTATGAAGGACCAGGACCAGCAGCTGGACTTGATCGGCCAGGGCGTGTCCAACCTGCGCAACTACAGCCTGACCGTCAAGGACGAGACCGAGCTGCACGTGCGGCTGCTGAACGAGATCGACGACGACGTGTCCCGGGTCACCGACGGGCTCGAGTCCGAGGGCGCGCGCGCAGCCCGGGTACGCACGCCATGTTAACTGCTCTCTCGCTCTGCTTGGAAGCGCCTGCTTTTTTTGTTCTCGGCTCGCCATGACGTGCTGGATGCTCGAGCTGACAAAAATCTTGGTTCGTGTCACTATTGCCAGGTGGCCAAGCAAAGCAACAACACGAAGCTGTACATCATCATCCTGGTGCTCCTGCTGATCCTCATCTTCCTCCTCCTGGCGGGCGGATAAGCAGCGAGCTATTATAACAAGACAAGCGAGCAGCGTGTGTGTGTACTGTTAGTCCAGTCATCCACTCCGGGAGGGTTCTATTAGCGCAGACGCCGGCGCCCACGAGGTCCATTGCCCTCTGGCCTCTGACGTCAGCCTCGTGCTCTTTAGTTAAAATTTCATCATTTTTTGTTCCGCCTCGAGCGTCCGTCCGGCCTCTTGTTCGCTCTATCACAAGTGTAACGTCCATGGCAGTCGCATTGTGCTGCGACTGCAGTCAAGCGGAAGACGTGGCGAGTCCGGCGTCCAGCGCGCCGCCCATGCAGAACTCACGTCCGCCGCGCATAACCCCCGAGCAGCAGCAGAAGATGCGCGAGGCCTACAGCTCGCCCATGCGGCCCTCGCAGTACGCGCGCGGGCCTGAGGACGGAGCCCTGGACAGCGAGCGAGCCGCCGCTGCTGCTGCAGTAGCTGCAGACAGTGAAACGCCGCGCGAGGCCGCCGCGCGCAGGGAGCGCGAGCGCGTGAGCATGGAGCAGGTGCTGCTGGACCGCCGCTGGGTCTTCCACTGCGCGTCGCCGCTCTTCCACTTCCACCGCGACCAGCTCAGCGAGTACGCGCACGACCTGGTCAAGACGCTGCGCGCCGCGGCGCTGCGGGCGTGCGGCCAGCAGCTCGGCTACAGCGTGAGCATCCGCAATACAGACACGTTCGTGGCCTTCCAGATCCGAGAGGAGCGCGACCGGAGGCGCGCACGAGCGGCCGGGGACCAGAGAGAAGCGCCCGAACGCACGGGAGGCTTCGTGCTCTACTTCCCGACGGAGGACGAGCAGCGCGCGCCGCGTAAAGGGCGCGAGAGACAGCAGGTGCTGCTGCTGAGGGGCAACGAGGAGCTGCTGCGCTGGGTCTGCTCGTGGCTGCAGCGCCGCTTCCAGTGCGTCGTGAGCACCCACGTCGTGCACATCCAGCAGCTCAACCTCCAGCGCTTGGCGCGTAACTGGGTGGTGGCGAGTTTGCTGTCTGACGCGAGACCGTCGACGATTCAGCGTGAAGTGACGAACCAGGATGGTGATGAAGCGGGTTATCCGCGCGGAAGCTCCATGGCTGCTCAAGAGCCGCCACGACCGCCGCTACTGCTCAAATATCGAGCCACGAAGGAGGAGGCTGTGGTGCGCACTTACACGCTTACGGTGCCCTGGGCCACGCTTCGCAGACTGTTCCAGCAGACGAAGGACGGGCCTGGAGGCAATCGGCCCTCCACCTACGTACCAGGTACACTGTGCGCTTGGATAATGACATGGTGAAGTGCACTAACTAACGTATGTGTATGGTATTTGACTAAATTTCAGAGCTCATTGAGTTGACGGAACACTTGTACACGGACGCACTGCCATTCGACTTGTCGACGTACGAGATCGAGCGAGTTGAGATGCAGGACGTGGCTGTTGACCTGGACGGAGGCGTGGAGGTAGGTTATGCCATGGGTAAATTGTCAAGTTGTCGATGGTCAGCTAACTCGACGTTATGGTGTTGCGTTCTTTAGTTCTACAGCATGGACCTCGTCCACACCGTGCTGTTTAGTCTGCTGGAGCTGCTTGCTGTACAGGATGTGGCCACGACTTCGCGGCCAGAGACAACTTTGTGAGTAAATATGACAGACACCCACCGATCAAGCATCGAGATTCTCAACCGAGCTGCCCATAAGAGGCGCTCCTTAGTGCACATAGTGACTATACTGTTTTGCAATCCATTCAACATTGAAACACTCTAGCGACACGAGGCTGTCTTGTCTTGGCTTACGCGTATCGACTCAAGTCAAGCTTGGTAGCTGCGGGGCCACCGCCCTGCGAAAACGATGACGGAGCACGAGCTCCAGCCGCAGGCGCTGAGCCAGTGAGAGCAAGACGAAGCGCAGTCTCCAGCACACCCCGCAACGTGGGTGCCATGGCCGCCACAGCCTCCTTAAACGCTGCAGCATGAGTCTGCGCGAAACATAAGAGCAGTCGCGCTACAATGCCTGGGACTTGTGCTGGGATCACGTTGTCGGCAGCTGATGGCGGCGGATTACTCAGCACTACTGCGAGTCTTGGCAGTAGCATGTGCACGAACGCAGCGCCATGCTGGTCGTTCAGCTGCATCGTCAGTAGACGAAGGAGTCCTTCCGCTTCATCCAGCTCAGCGAGCTCCGCAGCGGTCTCTGGGTAGCCATTTGCTTCAGCAACGGTCTCGACGAGAGAGGGGCCAAGCGCTACCAGGTATCGGTTCGCAATGGAGGTTTGGTGCATGTCCACGAGCTTCTTCACAACTGCATGTAAACCCCGCAAAAGTTCCGTCATGGCAGTTGCTAGCTGTTGCTTCTTAGCTTCATCAACTTCAGCTCCATGCGTAGTTCCCAGCACCGCCGAGGTTGTTTCTGCTACATCAGCATGGAAGCGTTCTGTGTCGTCTTGGAGGCAAGCGGGGAAACTCGCAGCGAAATTCGCGGCGATCTGCATCGCAAAACCTGGCGCACTGTGAATGTCCACCTTGAGCCACTCGGATAGGAATTCCAAGGAACCGCGCACGCTTGACTTGATCCGGGTTAACACGCCGTCACCCGAGCCGCTGTTGGTTTCAAGTGTGCGTGCCAGCGCAAACACCGACTCGGTTGAAGCTCGACTGAGCGTCACAACGGCCTCCTTCACGGACGAGGAATGGTAGCTGCTAGCTACAGAGCAGATGGCCTGTTGTACCAGAGCGACTGAGCGCACCACCCCGCTTCGAGCTTCTTCGGTAGTGTGTAGAAGTACAATGCCTGTTGTCGCGAACTTGGCCACCTCAGTCATGTGCTTTGAATCCTCTTCTGTCGCGATGGAGCTGCGGCGGGATCCTGTCGCTCTGCTTCCGATACTTACTGCTCTCGCGTGTCGAGTCTGTTCGCTCGCGTCACACAGACTACACACCACCTCAGTTGGGCACAACCCCGCCTGTGCGACGACATCAAATAACGCAGCACAGCGCTGGTCCCCATTCTCCGCGGAGCGGCAGATCTCCCGGGCAAATGCCAGGTTCTCACGCGATAGACACAAGAAGATTGACTTCAGAGCTTCCACTTGTGATGGGCCTGTGCATCGCTTACTCGCCAGCATCAGCGCATTCAGTGCAGTTGTAAGGAGCACGGGGAAATTACTGGACGAGGCTCCATCTTGCTTGAACGGGTTCTCCACCAAGGCCTTCAGTATCAACGGAATACTACGAAGAACCGCCGGTAACTCTGTGTCGTCCTCCATTCGGTCGCGAGCGTTCATGTTTACATGGAATATCGCGCTTGACAGCAGCACCGACGACCACTTAGGGATACTGCCCTCTGATGTGTTGAACAATGAGACTGATTTCGGGAAGTAGACTTCCAGCGTCGCCATCGCATTGACAATCTTCGGCCAGTATCGTTTGTGCAGCGCACGCAGAGCTTTTGAGGCTGACAGAGCAGCTGGCGAAGCAGTGGCTGCAGGTCCGACTGGTGGAAGGGGTAGTTGTAAGGCGGGCATGACCATGGGCTCGCCAGTCAGCAATGCTGCAGTTGAAGGGGAGTTCAGTTGGGCCCACTGAGCAGAGCCTTGCATCACAACGCCGTACGCAAACGTTGTATCTATCCAGCACTTGAACAAGTACTCAGTGGTGCCCGACAACCCGTTGGTCATCGCTTTCACGAGCGGGGATACCGCTACAGCTCTGCGTTCATCATCTCGCGCATCCTTTTGAGCAATTGCTTCCGTCACACTTGAAGTCAAAAGCTCCGCCACAGATGCCAGGTTAGCGAGCGATAGTGACGTACGGGTGAGTTCATCTCCAATGAAATGCGCGTGGCCGTAGTCAGGTGTCACCACCGCTCTCAGAATACGCCCCAGCCCCACCTTGTCTTGAATAAGGTGAGCTGAGACGCAAGCGCCAGCAATGCCATGCGCTTCGAGAAGAAGTGGAGCGTAGAAATAGGTTTCTTCGCCCTTGTCACTTTCTGTAGTCTGGGCCAGCAGTGAAGACTCAACTTGAACTTGCTTTAACGCATGGCGAATGGCAGACGAAAGCTGGGCACGGTACGGGTCCAACAAGTACGCATCGCCCGTAGCGACTTCTGGGTCGCGAGCGGACGCAAAGTTCTTCACTAGCACGTTGAGCAGTCGAAGCCCCACGCACTGGAACATAAGAAGCTCATCGCCTTCGGCCGATGTTGTGGTGACGTGGCATGCGAGAGTGACGAACTCGTCCAGATACATACACAGGAAGTTTCCTATGTTGGACTCGGTGGAGATTGGCGAGGCTGCTCCAGCAGAAAGCATCTCGAAGAAGTAGCGACGTGCCGCGACAAGATCAAAATGGAACTGCTTTGTTTGGGGTACGCCGGTGGTCATAGGCTGCACTACCGCCATGAGCTCGAATACTCGCAGCACACATTCCACAGCGAAGTGGCGTACTTGCCTCGAAAGCGGAGGCATCAACGCAATGAGTTCACCAACACTTGCCTTCGTTGCTCGCCACGTATCCACTTGAGCAGCAACAGCAGCAGACGCAAGCGAGTTGGCGTCTGCCTTGGGTAAATCCAGAGTTGGGTTTGGTGACCATGACGATGTATCATCATCTCCTGAAGCCTCGTCGTTTCCGGTTGCCTGAATACCAGGATTCATGCCCTTCGGACTCATCATCAGCTGCTCTGCATTAGCTCCCGCAAAGGTGCTTGCAGACTCACCAATGGCAATACTGCGACACAATAGAGCCCACAGACACGGCTCAGCACCTTCGTGATCCCTGCCTTCTACCTCAAGAAGCGCCAGTGCTGTGATTTGGAGAGCGCTAATACCATTCCGTTGCATGATAGCAGAGTCGGCAACAGTGAAGGATAGCACGTCCCACATTCCATGCAATCCGGGCAAATAACTCCACATCAACTCATTGTATTCGACGTGGAGTGCCGAAAAGAGAAGACAAAACAGGTTCTGACGGCGAATCAATGTCGGGTCCCTTTCCACCAGCGTACGGATGCAAGACAGTCCGACATTTTGCAAGATGCTGCGACTCCACCCATTCGTGAAGACGCCCACGTTAACGAGACCGATTTGCTCGAATGGCTCTCCGTAGGCCCCCAAAGTCCCCATCGAAGGACCGGAACTTGATGGGGGCGACAAAACTGCCGTCCCAGAGCTCTGTGGCGATGCCAAGGACAACGACACTGCCGAGTTTAATAAGGCAGTGTCAGAAATGATGCGCAGAATATACCTCAAATCAGCAGACTGGAACCGGAAGGGCGCAAACACGACCACTTGCTCCAGGAATCTCAAAAACTCCAACTCGACGCGTGCATCACCATCCTGGCGAAGAAGCATCCAGTACGAGTAAAATTCGTTCAAACGATCACTCGGGCCACCCAGCTCAGGGCCGAGCGTGGCCACCACATCGTTAATAATTCGTCCAAGCGCAACCTTTGTGCTGATTTGCCAGCGCAGACCTCGCTTGTTGGCTTTAGAATAAACAAACCCAGCCAATACATGGGCTTCCATGAGAGAAAGGGTCGAGTTCACAAAGTGTTCGTAATCGCCTCCAGTGGAATTGACAGACTCCAAAATAATGCTCCACGAATGCAAAATCCACGTGCGCAACGGTTGCGAGCACTCCCCAGCAAACCGAAAGATAAGTCCTGTGTCGATAGAGATGCGAGACCCGCACACGCGCTTCATGCAGGTCAATGCAAAAGCTGCGCCGGCTGACAATGTCGATACGTCCAGGTCAGCGTTGGAGCCGTAGGTAGCGTTTGAAGCCCCCTGTGGAAGCTTATCCACTACCAAGCGCTTTTCCAACTCGATAATCAACCCCTTGCAATGATCTTCGCCAAGCAGCAATGCCAGCGTTCCGAGCGCTTCACCGGCACCGCGACGGACCTCCGCGTTTTCACTTGAAATCATTTCACAAAGCATAGTCTGCATTTGAAGAGGCCACGACGTAGCAGAGAGCGATGCCGTTGAAGTTAGCGCGGCACCAGATTTGTCGAGACGCCTGGCCTCTGCGATCACAGCAAACAACAGGGAACACACATTGACTTCGCAGTCCGCGCGCACGTCAGTTAGCACGCCTGCGTAATGTTGCAGACACCGAAGCTGTAGGTCTTCTGGGATGTTATGGAACAGCCGACCAAACAAAAGAACGCTCGTATCCACAAGGCGAACGTAAGTGAATGGGCTGCAGCTTGCACGTTTCGCCCCACCATCCACAACTTCCTTCTCAGTGATCGATCTCCAAAACGTATCGAGGTACTGCACCTCGATTTCAGTATCCGTCAAAGCATTTTCCCGTTGCTGCAATCCCAGCACGTGATTTAGCTCCCTGGAATAGAGTGGAGAAGGGCGGTCCCCTGGCTCCAAGCGCGAAAGGGTCACAATGTCAAGCGTGTCGTCCTCTGATGAAAGCACACTTTGCAGGTACGTGGACTTAGCCGGCACTAATGAGGAATGCCGGAGGTTCGTCAGCGCCTGTGCAGTGGTAAACTCTGCGATTAAATCCAATAGCACGATGTACGAGTCGCTGTAAATTGGCGGGAGCATCGAGAAACAGTTGATGATCCACCCCATTAGGCGATACCGCGCAATTTGGCCACGCCGCTTGAGAGGATTACTCAGAGTGTCTTGTGTTGCCGTCAAGTACACGTGCAATATGTGGCTTGCGAGAAGGTTGACATCGTTATCAGGATCAACGGCGACACCCTGGCAATAGGCCAGGAAGCTGCTAAGCGCAATCACGGCAGCTTCGATGCGCAGGAGCTCGAGAGATGATTCGCGACTGTGAAGCACACTGGATTTGAGCCACAGGTTCAGGAGCTTCTCCAAGTTGGCCTTTATCCACAGTTCGTCGTTCATAGCCACGAGACTTCCCACCAGCGTCCAACCAGCGCGTGTGCAGGTGAGCCAAATGCTGTCCGCACACTCACTGAGGAACTGACTTTCAACGAGCTCCTCGGAAATGGAATAGATGTCGTCCATGATCGCTTGGGACAAACCTCCCTTGTCGTCAAGCTTTATGGCTCGGAGAATATGGGCAATAGCAGCGGATCTGCCCTGAATCGCGTACAAATGGGTCTTGCTTTGCATATCATTGCCGTCATCTTGGCCATCGTCAGTCTTCTCAGTAGGTTCTGGATTTCTCGCTTCTTCGACATCAGAGCCTCCGCGCATCAGATACTCGGCGGTATCCCGTAGGCCCTGAAGGCAGCTGGTCAGCACGCTCTTGAGTCGGTATGGAATTGCAGTGACAAGCGAAGCCAGAGCAACAGCAGCCTGGAATCGAACACTCTGCTTCTCGTGACAAACCAGCTCTTGGAATATGTCGCTGGCACCGCGCGCATGACTCACAGAGGCTTCCCCCATGGAGTGGAAGAGGTGACTCAGTTCCACCAATGCTGTCAAAATCTTGTGGTGGTTCGGATCCGCTGCCTGCGCCTCATCTTTTAGTTTCTGCAAGTAGGCGCCCAGCAGAACCTCCTGTTGACGCTCTGTGAGGCATCCGTTCAATCCATAGCGCAGCACAAAGCCCACAGCGTTGCGCGCTCGAGTCAGATCTCCAAGAGCGAAAGGGTGGTCCAAGATAGCAAGTATCGCATCCAGGACTTCACGAAGTTGCGACTCAGCGATCGAGTCGGGCGGCAGACGCTCGAACATGCTGCACAGCGCGATGGAGAACGAAGCAAGAATGCCTCCATGGATCTGATTCGGGTTGCTGGACAGATACTTGCTGGTCACCATGTCCTTGAAGTAGAGAACCACATTTGCGATGGTCGAGAAATTCACTGTGGCCGCTTTTCGACGAGAAAGCGCCGGTAGGTTTAGCCCCGTCATTCCAGGAACGTGCAGTTTGAATCCCGTCTTGGACTTCCCGCTACCACTGGATGGAGGCGTGTCGTGTTCACTTGAAGATCGTCCACCGGCATCCTCCTCATTTCTAGAAGATGCTGCACCCGCCCCATTGCTCTCACCCTGCTGCATCTCGCTCTCCCCCGACGACGACGTGGCGTATTTCGCGAGCACCGTACCAACCACCACCGAGTACGCCCTCCTGGCTTCGGGAGCGACGTCGTCCATTCCCTTGGCTGTAATCTGCAGAATGGCATCCAGAGAAACACCCTGCGCGCTCGCGTGGCTGCCTCCAGCGCCCGCTCCAGCAGCTGACCCACTGCCACTGGCACCAGCTCCTCCACTTCCACTGCCATTGCCACTCCCGCCTCCTTGACTTCCTCCCGATCCAGCCCCCGAACCTGCTGACGCCGCCGTCGACGCCAAAGTCCGCTCTGTCACCACCTGCAGCAGCCTCGCCGCAGCGATGCGCACCTCGGGCGCCTTGTCCTGGAAGCTCTTGTTGACGATCTTGAGCGCCTCCGCGTGGAACGGCACGAGTCTCCTCGAGTCCCCCTCCAGCGCGTGGGCCACGCTCTCAATAAGGCACTGCTTCATATAGTAGTCCGCCGCGCGGAGGTTCTTGTTGGCCAGCGCCACGGCGTCGGGCAGGAACTGCAACGCCTCCTGCTGCGGCAGGCGACACACCACCATGACCAGCGACACCTTGACGTAGAGCGACATGTTCTTGGCCGCCAGCGTCTCGTTGATGCTGGGCACGACCGAGAAGTCGAAGGAGCGCACCAGCAGGTCGCACACCAGGCGGTGCACGCACTCGGACGTGGTGACGCTGGGCGTGGACAGCGACACGCCCATGGCGCCCGCGCCGCTGCCCGCCGCGCCCGCGCTCGAGTTGCCCGTGTGGCCGCCGCTGTACACGATGAGCGTGGCCAGCAGCAGCTGGAACAGCGCCGCGTTGGTCTTGGCGCCGCGCTTCTTGGTCGGACTGGGCGTCGCCAGCAGCTCGGGCTTCCACAGCCGCTGCAGCGCGATCAGCGCCTGCACCAGCTCCTGATGCTGCTTCTGCTGCTCCGCGGCGGAGCCTCCGCCGTTGCGCAGGGCCTCCACCGCGGCCGCCAGCCGCCGCGCCGCGCCCTTCATCTCAGCTGCGTCGCCTACTGGGGTTTCAGTATCTGACGCGTGTGGGGGAATAGCGTCCCCGGGGGTATAATTCGGGCGAGGGGTGGGAGGGGTATACAAAAGTCAAGGTATTCCGCCAAGAAGACCAAGATGATGCAGACGACGACGCGGTCGTGGGAGGACCTGCGCAGCAGCGCGCGCGCCGCGGAGCGCACGCTCGAGGACAAGATCGCGGCGTACACGGCCATCAGCAGAGCGCAGGTGCGCAGCTCCGCGGCGGCGTACGACGAAGGTGCGAGGAGAAGGAAGAGGAGAGGACTTGAAGACGCGCACTGTTGCTGACTTGTCCTTTGACGCTGTAGAGAACCCGCCCGAGGAGACTGTGGACGAGAGGGAGCTCGCAGTGGATATTGAGAATGTGCTGGCGTCGGTGGGTGCAATGAAGCTGCTTGTGGAGGACGGAGGAAGACAGGATCGTTGACGTGTTGACTCAAATGTGTTCTGTGCGATTAGCTGTCGGACACTATTGATGAGATGAATGTGGTGGTGAACAAGACGTCGGTGAAGACGCAGGATGCTATGCTGCAGCGCTACCGTGAGCTGTATTTCGACTTCAACACAGAGTTCCGTCGCTCAATGGTAGGACTGCTATTGCAAACTGTGTTTCTGTTGATGGCATAGGTTTTCCGAAGCTTTTATTGATGTCGGTCGGAATTTATGTGAACGCTTGTGTTGTGCTGAATAGAGCGCATTGCAGGAGAAGCGTGACGCGCAGAAGCTGTTTGGCAACAGGTTCGCTTGCGTATCTTGACATGCAGTGCTCCGTTGTGTTCATTATACGGCTCCACACCAGCGTTCTAACCGTTTCGTGTGTTATTATGACGCGCCTTCAATTGATTGAATAGAGGACACAACGGCCACTCGGACGACGCTGAGATGGATTCGTTGCTGAACGAGCGCCGCGCCGTCGACTCGTCTCGCTCCATGACGGGCAGCATTATCGAGCAAGCGATGGCGACCAAGAACGCGCTGGAGAACCAGCGCCGGCAGTTCACGTCCTCTCACGGCAAGGTGGCGACGCTGGGCAGCTCGTTCGCCGGCATCAACACGCTCGTGGAGCAGATCCGCCGCAAGAAGATGCGCAACAACACCATTCTCGCGCTGGTGATCGCCGGCTGCATCTGCTTCACGCTCTGGTGGGTCGTGCTGTCCAAAATCTAATGTTATAATCGTTATAGCAGCCACTCTAAGTGTAATGCACAGCACGAAGTTTCTAGTGACGTCTTCATGCAACGCTGCAACTTGCAGTGCAGTACAAGTGTTGCACACGTCACATTTTGCACTAAATTGATATCTACCAATCAGCACCAGCCACCTCTCGATACCCATCGCCCATTGGTCATAACAGCATCCGCGATTTGCCTGCTAAAATGGTTGGCGTCCTTGGGGCTTCATACTGAAAACGACCGAGCCAAGAGGCAGAGCAACCACTATGAGCATGGGCGACCGCGGAGGAATCTCGCTGCTGGTGCGCAACATCAGCCGCCGCCTGAGGTGCGTGCGCACGCCCACTACTCAGTCCATGGCATGGAGGCTCTGCGCCCGCTTGAATGGGCCCCATGCGCAATGATGTGGACAATTGACTAACCACTTTGTGTCGGGTCTGCAGACCCGAGGACATCCGCAAGGAGTTCGAGCGCTACGGCGAGGTGCGCGACGTGTACATCCCCAAGGACTACTACACCAAGTACGTTGGCAGAATTGAGCATTGCAGGGAGAGAAGCTTGGGATGTTGGGGCTGACAGCGAGACGCGTTTCTATTGTTGACAGGGAGCCCAAGGGCTTTGCGTTCGTCGAGTTCCGCAGCGAGCGGGAAGCCGACGACGCCCGCCGCAACTTGGACGGAGTGCGCATTGATGGCCGCGACATCCGCGTGGTGTTCGCCCAGGAGCGTCGCAAATCGACGGACCAAATGCGCGAGCGCGAAAGGTACGCGCCTAATTCTTGCAATGAGTTCTGCCACGAGGTTATGAGGCTCAATTGGTTGATGTATGTATTGGTCGGATGCTAAATTATAGGACGGAGAGACGTGGAGGAGGCCGTCGCTCACGCTCGAGATCGCCTCGCCGCCGTGCGCCGCGTGGCCGATCTCGTTCTCGCTCTCGTGACCGTCGGGCCCCGGCTCGTCGCTCGTCGCGCTCGCGCTCTCCTGTGAAGGGCCGATCCCGCTCTCGTTCGCGCTCGGGCTCGCGCGGCCGTTCGCCTCCGCGTCGGTCGGGCTCCCCGGCACCGCGCTCGCGTTCGCCGTCGCCTCGCAGGTCGGCATCCCCCCGCGCTGCGGCGTCTCCTCGTCGCCCTGCGTCTCCTCGCCGATCGGCATCGCCCGCTGCTCGGTCGCCTTCGCCGCGCCGCACGAAGGACCGCTCGTACTCGCCGTCGCCTCGACGAGATGAAGGCCGCCGCTCGCCTTCCGGTTCCCCGCGTCGGGATTAGGCTGATGCGGTCGCATAATGGATTGGTGTCGGCGGATAGCTAGCTGCGCTCAAACCCCTGTCTCAAATCAAGTATCGCCGACGGACCAAGCGAGCGACATGGCCAACTACGTGGAAAACTGCACGACATCTCGCGTTGATCTCATCCATCCTGTCTGCTTCCCACTCGCGTGCGATTGTTTGCTGGTGCGTGTCCGTCTACCCGAATGGTATACAGGCGCTCAGAGCAGAAGAAGTCTGAAGATGGGGAAGACTCAAGCAAAGATACAAAACGCAAATAAAAACAAAGAAGACTGGGTACTACAACTACTTGTCCAAGAGGAAGGAAAGAAGAGGAAGAGTGTAAAGCAAGCTGCGACCCCAGCCAGATGAGCCTCGTAGCGTCGGCCGGGTGTCAAAGGTGGTCCGTCTACTGTTGAGCCGTGCGTGTCCTGTTCCAGTGTTGTGGCCCTGATCAAGCGATGAGGCACCCTGTAAGGTAAGCACGGAGTGTCCGTCTACCGGTCGTTCGTCTTCCGTGCATCAGTCACTGTTGAGTGATTGATAAGCTGGCGGTGGACGCAGGAGGACGTGACCACCATGAAATCTGGAACATTACAAATTCTAATTTGTAATTTGTAAGCTCCAATCTGGGCAATACTAAATCAGATCTATACGTCCTAAATCCGATTTTGGATACGTGTTTCACCATCGCCCAAGCTCCGCTCACAATTACCGAGGGGAAGCGTACGTCAGCAGCTCATGAAGAAGAGATCCGTGGTGTTCGTGCTCATCGACGGGCTGGCAGACGTGTCCCTGCAAGAGCTGGACAAGCAGACACCGCTGGAGGCGGCGCACACGCCTACCATGGACGCCATCGCCCGTACGATTGTCGGTCTTTGATCCCTTCCGGCCCCTTGTTTCATTCATCATTTAACACTCTCTCGCTGTGTGTGTCCATTGCCAATTAGACGGCGGCCTGACGGGCCTCATGGACCCCGTGGAGCCTGGCTACGCGTGCGGTAGCGACACCGCTCACATGTCGATTCTGGGCTACAACCCCTTCGTGTACGTGGGGGGGGCCTGCAGAGCAAGCTGCACTGGGATGTGAAACTCACGCCAACCTTTCGTGTTCCCAATTGCAGACACTACCGCGGTCGTGGCTCTTTCGAAGCTATGGGCGCTGGGCTGCCTATGAGCAAGGGCGACGTCGCGTTCAAGTGCAACTTCGCAACGGTGCAGAAGAATGAAGACGGCCAGCTGATCGTGGAGAGGCGTCGCGTCGACCGCAATTTCCCTGCGTGGGGCATCGAACTCTGCAGCTTCTTGGACGGTCTCACGCTTCCGGAGTTTCCGGGTCTGGTGGTGGTGACGAAGTACGCAACGGAACACCGCTGCGGCATTGTCTTCAAGGGACCAGGACTGTGCGATAAAATGACGGGCACGGATCCGCTGAAAGACCAGTACGTACACGCCCTGCTCAGACAATATTTTGCGGTCGGGTTCTAACGTTTTGTGCGGTTGTATCGACATGCAGTTTGCCGCTGGTGACGTCGGAGCCACTGAATGACACGCCTGAAGCTGCGTACTCGAGCAAGGTGTTGAATGCGGTCTCTAATGCGATCCACGAGCGCCTGTCGGATCACCCGATCAACAAGGCGCGTGAAGCAGAGAACAAACCTCCGGCGAATGTGGTACTGCTGCGCGGTCCTGGTGAACGAATTGACGTACCAACGTTCACGGAAATGCATGGGCTCACACCGTTCATGATCGCCCCGACGTGCATTATCGCTGGTCTCGGAATGTCTCTGGGTTTCGAGATCGCTACGGCCCCTGGAGCAACTGGGGACTACCACACCAACTTGCGCTCGAAGGCCGAGACTGCGCTCAAGCTGCTTCATGGCGGCGATTTCGACTTTGGATTTGTTCACGTCAAGGCGGTAGACGACGCTGGCCACGACCGTGATGTCGCCAAGAAGGTGCACTTTACGGAACGCGCGGACGAGATGATCTCTGTTCTACTGGAGGGAATCCACGCTGAGTGCGGTGACGAAGCCAATGAGGTGACGATCGTTGTCACGGGTGACCACACCACGCCTGTCAAGTATGGCGACCATACATTTGAGCCGGTGCCGTTTGCGATTGCGCGTGCCGGAACCGCGTACAAGAGGTTGCAGCACATCAAGAACGCTGCCAACCGAGCCGATGTCAACACTTCGTCACCTGGCCCACTGACGGACGAGGTCACCCGCTTCTCTGAGATAGCAGTGGCGCGTGGCGCCCTTGGTCGGTTTGCTGGTGACCAGGTCATGACGCTCGTGAAGAGCTTCCGTGAGTATGAAGTGTAGACTGCGAATGTGCAAGAAGCGCGGCTATGAGAGTAAGTAAACAAAATGGTTGTTGAACTCATGTTACGATACGCCTGTGGTATTGCTCAGCTTAGCAGCATGTACTTAGCTGAACATTTTGGCCGTCATACGAGATATCAACCCCAGGATATCCTCGATCTCAGTGTCGGTGAAGTGCTTCGGGAGGCTTGGAATCAGCGCAACGGCCTCTTCCGCTCCCTCCGGATTCAGATTCGAGAGGCACGCGATCTCAAACTCCTCGAGCCTGTGAACTTCCTCGCCGTGCTCAAATGAGATTGTCTGCAGAGCTCTACAGTTGAATACACCACCCAGCATATCGATAAGCCACGGAACCAAATAGCAGGATATCGATGCAACATAACGCACTCGCGGAGCTCGATGACAGAGGCTTGGTTGGCCACAGGGTCCCTTGTTCCGGTGAATCGCTGCACGTACGACTCTGTCTTCTTGAACGCACTGCGATGCAGTCGATTATCCGGAATGAGAACAGTTCAGTCTTGCAGGAGTTTTCACACTATGAGACTAAGGTGGTCAAACCTGGTGAACGTTTTCTTCTGCTCCAAGTAGTTGACCTTTTGCTTCTCCAGAATGATAGCCACCTCGGCGTTGGATAGACAAACATTATCTTCGAAGTCTTCACCCAGGTTCAGCTCTGCTGCGTCTTTTGTCTCTATTAATGGCCGAGAAGTGAACGCCATCCTGTCGATTTGGCGCCTTGCTTTCGTGTTCACCTCCTTCCTAACTGTCGGTTTGGTTGACACTCGCCAGTTCGTTGGCACCGTCCCAAGCCAGTCATGACTTCAATTCAACGGGGCAATCCGCCTACTGTTCCGATAGTTGACGGCTATTGTGCTGTAGCTGCTGAAAATTTCTCGGTACTTCCAGTTCACGTGGAATAGGTTGCTTGGCTGCAACTAGCACTTGCTTCAACTCCATAGCGATTGCACACTCGCGCGTCAGGAACGAGGTAGCTTTCCCTGAAACATCAGCGCCGCCAGTATCTCCTCCAGGATGTCGTCCTGTGCGACCACAACGGTGCACATAATCTTCAATAGTGCGGGGCATGTCGAACAGCACGACGTGCTCGATATCAGGTAGATCGAGTCCTCTCGACGCCAAGTCTGTAGCGACCAAAACGTCAACGTAACCAGCTCGGAAGGCGCGCAACGCCTGTGTGCGGTAGCCTTGTGATTGACCACCATGCAGCGGTGCCACGTGAAATTGCTCACTCCGAAGAAGGCGAGCCACACGCTCGACACTAGAACGAGAGTTGCAAAACACAAGTACTGGCGGCTGCTTAGTGGCTCGCAGAACCCGAAGCAGGCGAGATGGTTTCTCCGCGGGACGCATGAACTGCACATCATGAGACACGTTGGACGTTCTTGAAAGTGCCAATATAGCCGCTCGAGTACTATCGGCAGCTTGGGCGGAAGACGACATCCATGCGGACGGAGCTCGGCTCGGCATGTTCGCTTCATCCACTCTAATTGTCACAGGCCGAAGCACAGCCGACCTCGCCAGCCGTGGCAAGAAGGCAGGTAGTGTAGCAGAGAGCAGTAATGTTTGCCGGCCAGCCGTATTCGCAAGTTGCAGAATCTCGCGTAACTGGGCTTCCATCTCGGGGGCTTCCAGTACGCGGTCCACCTCATCAACTACGAGGAGTGAAATCTGGCCGAGATACAGCGATTCTTGATGTCGCTGCATTAAATGCAGTAGTCGTCCCGGTGTCGCCACGACTGTCAAGGCCATGTTGCTGTGTTGCTGTAGTTGTACGAGTTGCTCATCTACCGCCACGCCGCCACAGATTCCAACGACAGGTGGGCTGGATGAACTTGGGAAGAATGCAGATAGATCTTGGACCACCTGATCCACGAGCTCTCGCGTCGGTACGACAACCAACGCACACAGTGAGACCGGCATCATTGGCACCAGCGGGTACTGTGCAACTTCATTCTGCCGTTGCAGCAGCCCAAGCACCGGGAGGATGTAGCAAAAGGTCTTCCCGCTGCCTGTAGGCGCCAGAGCGATCACATCACGACCCTGCAGGATACACGGGAGTGCCTGAGCCTGGACAGCGGAAGGTGTTGTCACTCCGCGGGACTGCAGCACCTGAATGGCGTCCAACGACAGCGAGATCTCCGAAAAACTGTGGATTGGAGGCGGAATTGGGTCTTCTCCTTCGACTGCGATTCCTCGCTCTTGACGCGCCCAGGACGCTTCTTGCCTCGCTGAGTCTTCAAACGTTAAAGAGGCAATAGGTGCATCGGTTTGGACGTCTGTCGAAGATGCAGTGGGCTCTGCACGCCGACGCTTACGCCGCGGCACATACGCTCGATCCGCCATGGCCAGCAATGGTTCGATGCAAAGTTACAGTATCTGCGACGTGTGAGACATCAGTTATGTTCGAAATCATGTCGATTAACGTTATCAGGTTGCATAGCGTTAAAATGACGCCACGACGACCTGAGCAGCCTTAGCCGAACATGCGCGCCGCCGTACGCGACACAATGCCCAGAATCTCCTCGATCTCATCCTCAGCGAAGCGCTTGTGCAGACTGGGGATCAGTGCCACGGCTTCCTCCACCTCCTCCGGGTTCAGGTTGGACAAACACGCGATCTCGAACTCCTCCAGACGGTACTCGACCGTCTCTCCGTCCTCCTCACGCTGGAACGCCAGCGACATCAGCGCCCTGTATCACACGACAAACACGGGTATTGTTAGACACTATACAGCAGCCACCTAGACATAAAGCCACGTACTCGCGGAGCTCCGTCACCGAAGCTTGGTTGGCCACGGGGTCCTTGGTGCCGCTGAAGCGCTGCACGTACGAGTACGTCTTCTGGAACACACTGCAATATCACATATAACGAAATGCAGCAGATTACAGAGTGGTTAGCTTAGACATAGCAATGCACCGACGAGGAAGCGCAGGACAATGACACAGTGGATGGAACGGGGGACGCACTTGGTGAGCTGCTTCTCCTGCGTCTCGTAGTCGGACTTCTGCTTCTCCAGGATGACGGCCACCTCGGCGTTGGACAGACACGTCTCGTTGCGGAAGTCGTCGCCCAGGTTGAGCTCCGCCGCGTCCTCGGTGTCCACCACGTGCTGCGGGTTGGCCGACATCTCTATCTATCTACCCGAAGTATTTAATAAAATAAAAACAAAAGTGTTCGTATCAACCGCACACCACATTTACACCAACCCCCTTCTCGTCATACCATTCCGTTCATCAGGTCGTGAACTTCCATCCACACTTTTCCGATCTCCACCATGTTGAGCAGCTCCAAGGCGCAGCTCCGGACGCTCGTGGCCGCGTCGCAGCGCGCGTACTCGGCCAAAGTGGGCGCGGGCGGCATCGCCGGCCCCAAGATCACGGGCGTGCTGCGCTTCTACAAGGACGTGGGCGTCAAGGACGTGGAGGAGCCGGCGGCGGAGGACGGCGCCGAGCCGCGCATGCTCTTCGCCGTGACGCTGGACGGCAAGACGGTCAAGACGCCGAGGCAGCAGCCCGTGCGGCTGCCCACGCGCGCCATGGCGTACGCGGTGGCCCACGAGTGGGACGCGCAGAGCCACGACATCCGCCCGGCCACTATGCCCGTCATGTCGCTAGCGTCCACGGCGCTGGACCTCGTGTTCACGTCCAGCAGCAAGGAGACCATCGACGAGATGATGCACTACCTGCACACGGACACGGTGTGCTACCAGGTGACGGCCGACCAGCAGGAGAAGCTCGTGGCGCAGCAGCAGAAGAAGTGGAAGCCGCTGCGCAAGTGGTTCAGCGACACGTTCGAGGGCGAGGTGGACGTGAGCCACGGCAGCATCAACAGCCTTACGCACGACCAGCAGCTCATCGACAATGTCCGCGCGTACCTGGAGAAGGTGCGTAACTTGTATGAGGTTATTATGGTTGTTAGCTGGAAGTGGCTGATGGTTTGGATGTTGATGTTATTTTAGTTAAACGACTTCGAGCTGACGGCTATGCGTGCGCTGACGAAGGAGTGCAAGGTAGGCTTGGTGCTTGATGAACTGTAGGTTGATATGGTAGTGAGGGCTGTAGCTTACGCTATTATTTTCTGTCACTGTAGTCTTTGATCACTGCGCTGGCGATCTTTAAGCGCCACGTCACAGCGAAGGAGGCGATGGACATCTGCCGCTTGGAGGAGGAGTTCCAGATCAACAACTGGGGGCTTGTGGAGGGCGGTCACGATCTCGACCGCGTCAACTGCGCCGTGCGACTCTCGAGCGCGTCCTTCCTGCTCTACCTTCTGGAGAACAAGCACTGAATTGCTGCTGTGGCCTCTTGAATATTGTTGATGCCTGTGCATCAAGAGAGAGTAAACAACACAGGTGCAAGTTTTGGGCTTCAAAAAGCTCAGGCCACTGTGAATGGTGTCATAGAGCTACTTTTGTTTTTACAGATATCCACTTTAAACTATTGGCTGCGTGGCGAGCACATATGGTTGGCTACTTGCATCCTCCTTCTCCCCCTTATCTTCCTCAGGGTTTTCCTCTTCAGGCGCTTCGTTAGCTGAAGAAGCTTTACCGTTCTTCTGCCGGCGAACGTAGACAAATCCAGCACACCCAAAAACGAGGATGATGATCACAACAGGGATAATAACGCGGAGGTTGTGCTTCCAGTCGGCCTCGTAGCTGTTGCCTTGGCTCGAGGGTTGCGGAGGAGGTCCAAGGTGCGAATCCGGACCTGGTGAACATGCAACTCCTCTCACGAGACTGATCACAGGAGCACTCGTGGAGTTCAGACCCGAGAATGCCGTTGCAGATTCATCGCGAGGGCAAATGCCATTAACCAGACGAACAAACATGCGGTTCGAAGCTTCAGGCGCCATCGAACTGGTTTTAATGTGCAACTTCAGCGCGGCCACGACTCCATTCACTGCCACATCGCCCTTCAGATAACTAACTGGCAGCAGTCTTCGACACAGCCGACGTAAACGCGACAGCGATAGTATCATTTCCCCCGCACTTGGCTGCCAGTCGATCTTCCAGATCAACCGCAGACAACGCAGACTTCGTGTCCGGCCACGACGAATTCCACTCTGCCACCATAGCACACACCGAGAATTGTCCGGACGGCTTCTTAGTGCGATTAACAGCCTGGAACCTCGCCCAGTACGACGCAAACTTGCCGCTCTGCGTTCCTTCGTCGAGCAGGGTCCAGCTCGCTGCCTGGTACAGAACTCTGCTCTCTGCAGCGGCGGTATAGCTAACAACACTATCGAGCCACGAACTGGAGACGGAGGAGTTCGCCACCAGCATCACATCAATGGGCTCCTCGTGATCCGAGGGTCGTCTGCATACTCGAACGAAGAAGAAGAAGTCGCGTTGTCTTGGTCTTGGCCACTGGAAACGGAGACGACGGTGCCAATGCTGATGGCGGGCGGGCCATGACCGGAACCGCTGCAGCTTGACGAGTCTGCGTATGCATAGCAACTCGTAGCTGAGAGCGCGAGCAGCAGCAACCCTGAGGTAGTTTTCACCATTTTCTGCCCGACGTTTGCGAAGTGAGGGCTGCAGGGACCTGGGCGGAGGGAGGGAGGGAGGGATACCCTGCCTACCTCAACGCGACCGGGCAGAAATGAGCCGAGGTCGCGTCCGCGTTGCGGAGGAAGTGCCTCTTCGCCAAGAGCCAGCTGGTTGTTGCTTACGGTCCGCCCGTGAAGCTGCGACTTTCGAACAGCAAACTGTGAGCAGCACCCTTCCGATCAGATATGCGTGGCGTTAGCAGAACACCCTGCCAAGAAGATGACTGGGATAGCAAAGCTAAGGTCATGCTTCCAGTCGCTCTTGGCTGCAGTTTCGGATACAACATGAGGCGGTATGGGCGCCGAGCCTGGGAAGTCGGTGCATGCGTTTCCAGTGAGAAGACTTACCACCAAGACTTCCATATCGCCAAACGAAGAGTGTGGTGTAGTTGCAGTGGATGCATTTCTCAAGCAGATACCACCTGCAAGTCGTATGAAAATGCGGTCATTTCTCGACGAGGCTTCAGTCACATCCGTGTTGTCCACGTCTCGCAGTCGCCACGGCATCGTTGGCCTTTACTTCCCCCTCCAGATAGGCATCGATAGTATCCGAGATAGCTGCTGATGTGAACGCCAGAGCGACAGTATCGTTCTCATCGCAGGAGGCTTTCAAACGGGTTTCAATCTCAACGGCAGCTAGCACAGCTTCGTTATCGGCCCAGGAGCTGACTTCCCATTCCACCACCATAGTACACATCGACTCAGACGACGATAGTGTAGACTTCACGCCATGGAATCTTGCCCAGAAAGTCGAAAACTTCTTGTGCTGGGCTCCGTCTTCTAGTAGGGCCCAACTTGCTGTCTCGTAAAGGACTGTGCGGTTAGCGGTGGCGGCATAGCCATCGGTAGCACCAAACCACTTTTCCGCTGTCGACGCGTTGCCCACCAGTACAAAAATCGTAGGAATCTCCATCAAATCGTAGGAATCTCCATCTTGGTCCGGCAACGAGGAGGCATGTGCTTGCTCTTGAGCAGAGATGACAGTTGCAATGTTGATAGTGTCTACTGCATTGTCGGACTCGTGGAAGCTTGCATCTGCGAGCGCATAGTGGCTCCTGCCTGGAAGAGTCAGTAACAGCAAAACCCAGGTAAGGTTACTTAGTAGTGTTTCCGGGATGCCGAAAAATAAATTGGTGCTGAAATTATTGCAATAGATTTGAATCAATAATTTATTGACATGTTCTTAACCGCTACCTACCAGTTATCTTTTGAGTTGAGCATAACATCTTCGATTATGTATTGTGGGCTACTGCAGCCAACCATCCTCCAAACCCATGGCTTGAGCTCGACCATACCAACTCTCCCCACTTTTCATTCCACCGGAAGCCGACAACCCGCCACCAAGCCCACCACGAGCCGCCACAATGCTCGCAGACCCCCTTCCGCCTCGCACGGCCGCCTTCACTCACAGGCAGGTCGCCAACTTCTACTTCCGGCCGTGCCGCGACCAGTACGACGAGGTCATTCTCGAGTACTTACGTTGCCGGTGCGGCGCGACCCGGAAGCGAGTCACCGGGACGGGGTACTCGAACCTGATGCAGCATAAAAGGCGCGAGCACCCCTCGTACTCGGAGGAGATGCTGGCCGCAACACCCGGTCAGACGGGCTCTCTTGCTCACTACGTCCGCCACTCTGCCCAGAACTTGTTCGGTTGGCTGGAGTGGCTGGTGAAGTGCAACCTACCGCTATCATTTTGCGAGAGCAAGCTCGCCAGACGGTACGACCCAGCTCTCTACTGAATATGTACTGTTTGACAATTAACTAATACTGTGTTTACACTTTGCATCTAGTTACACGCGCCTCCAGCCTGTCTCTGTCGAAACGCTTCGGCGCGTCATGGACGCCGTGACGCGCTGCGTCGAGCACGCGATCGCGGCTGAGATGCCGGAGGAGTTTGGTCTCATCTTTGACGGGTGGAGCCACGACTCGGAGCACTACATCGCGGTCTTCGCGTGCTACGAGGTTGATGGGGTTCTGAGGTGCCCCTTGCTCTGCATGGCACCACTCGTCAACGATGAGACCGACGACTTCTCCGCGGCTAGTCATCAAGCCTTCTTGGCTACGATGCTAGCGCGCGACTATCAGAAGCGCCTGGACCAGGTTCTCTTCCTGGTGGGAGATAATTGCGGCGTCAACCGCCGCCTCGCTACGCTGATGGGTGTCCCGCTAATCGGGTGTGCAAGCCACTGACTCAACCGAGCCGTCGCCGCCCGGCTGAGCGAATGCGCTGAAGATGTCGACATGGTACAGGCGCTGATGGTAAAGCTGCGGACCCTCCACCATTCTGCAAAACTCCGGTTAGTATTTGTATATTTCCTGTTATTTTTGTTATTTAGTGTGATTTAACTGAAATTGACACTTTGGTGCTTGCAGGTTCAAGACCGACCTTCGACCAATCATCCGCCAGCAAACCCGTTGGGGTTCGACCTTTGCGATGATTAACCGCTACTTCGAGCTTCTACCATTCATCGACGCGGAGGACGACGAGTTGGCCGAGCTCCTTCCCCCGGCGGCGTCCAAGCGGCGGCTTCGGGACCTGCTCGGCGAGCTGAAGGACGTGGAGTCCTCGTCGAAGGCTCTCCAAGGCGCTGACGCAAACCTCCTCGACGTTTGCGCCTGGTTCGACGGGCTCATTGCCGCGAAGCCCTCGTACGCCCGTTATCTCGGTACGCTTTTTGTCTATTATGCGTTATTGGTACATTTACTAATATGAATTTGTTTGTATTGTATTGTAGTACCGCGGGCTGACATCGTCCACAGCCCCGACTTCGAGGCGGGCTGCGTCAAGGTGCTCAAGGGGCAAGCCAAGCGGCTGACCCGGGTGGAGAAGGCGGCGCTGGAGCGCTTCTTGGCGGCTCCACCAGCAGGCGAGGGCGAGCAAGAAGAGAAGGTTGAGGAGGCCAGCATCTCCTTCGTGGAGCGGCTGCAAAAGCGTCGGCGCCTGGAAGAGCATCAACCATGCTACGAACTGCTGGCATCCATTCCGCCCACGTCCAACGATGTCGAGCGATTTTTTAGCATCGCTCGGGCCACGTTTGGGCTGCAGCGCCACGCAATGCAGCCGTACACGCTGGAGATGCTGCTGTTCCTGCGGCAGAATGCCGATTATTGGGATGCGCGCACTGTTGAGAGCGCGGAGTAAATGATAGGTATGTAACCCATCAATACACTGACCTTGCACCAATAATCTATTTTGCTGTGTGAAGTATGTCAATATTCTATTGCGGGTTTGTTTAGTTTGATGTTCAATTATCTACTCTCTCTATTTGCTTGCAATAGATAACAATGCAATATTCGGTAACCCTGCCACGAACTAATCTTAAACTCTCGTTGCTAGAAGCGAAGTAAAAGCGAAATGAACAGATCTTCACGCAAGGAGGGCTCTGGGATAGTCTTGAGGAGCTCCGGCTCAGGTGCAGCCGCTGATTGTCGACAAGTGCGGCAGTGGGTGCCTACCAAAAACGGATATAACTCGACATAGAATGCATCAAATGTGCAGAGGTTGAAATATGTGAGAGGTCGCCTGATATATGCGTTAGTTGCTAGAAAAAGGACGTCAATACTGAAAGCAAGTCAAATCTAATACGCTGCTATGCAGCGACCCTTCGTTTACTCAGACGTAAAAATCGTCTGAGTAAATATAAGTTTTCTTAAATTTAAATATGTTGGGTGATTTGTTCGTTTTTGGTAGGCGTCCAGTGGATATTCCTTTCACCGACTCATACGATAAGGCAGGATCATACTGTAACCCAAACACCAGCGCCGACCCTACAAACTGATACCATTATTTTACTGCTCATTCATATCATTGCTACAAGCATTGCTCCTCATGCTACTGAGTGCATTGTCAACACGTATGGAAGGCTGGATGGCTCATCCTTCTCCACCTCCTTGGGGGCTTCCTCTTCGGAGTCCTTCTTCTGCCGTCGGTAGAGGAAGATCAATCCGGCGCACCCCAGCAAGAAGAGAAAAACTCCAATTGGAATAATGAACCTGAGATCATCTTTCCAGCCCGAGTCGTTGTCGCTACCATTGCCCTCACTCGGGTTCTGGGACGGCCCGAATCCACTGCTAGCCTTGCATACCAGCCCCCTGAACAGGTTTATCACCGGTATTCCAGCTTCAGCCAGAGAGTTTAGCTCGTTGGCAGACTCATCTCGAGGGCAAAGACCGTTAGCCAGACGAACGAACATGCGGTCCGAGTCTTCGAGGGTCAGCGAGCTGTCGACATCGTGCATCTTCAGCGCAGCCACGACGTCATTCACCGCCACTTCCCCCTCCAGATAACGAGCAGCAGTCTCCGACACCGCCGATGTGAACGCAAGAGCAATCGTATCATTCTCCCCACACCTGTCCGCCAATCGCTCCTCCAAATCGACCGCAAACAGCGCAGATTTCGTGTCCGACCACGACGGATTCCACTCGGCCACCATCGCGCACACCGATAAATACGCAGACGTCTTGACAGTGGGGTTCACTGCCTGGAGTCTCGCCCAGTACGATGAATACTTGCCGCTCTGCGTTCCTTCGTCGAGCAGGGCCCAGCTCGCTGCCTGGTACAGGACTCGGCTCTCTGCGGCGGAGGTATAGCCAACGACGCTATCGGCCCAGGTGCTTGAGACGGACGTGTTAGCCACCAACACCAAGTCGATAGGGTTCTCATACTCCGCGGACATGCTCGAGTTGTGCTGGCCTTCGCCATCGGAGGCGGAGGAAACGGTCGCGATGTTGATCCCGTGCACTGGATTATAAGACCCGCTGAAGCTCGGCGAAGCCGTGATGGTGTGGTGGCTCGCAGACGCAAGTGCCAGCACTAGCGAGAACGAAGCAGACTTCATGGCTTGAGGACTGGGCGGGTGAAGGAAGAAGCCGAAGTGAAGCGCTTAACGCCACGAGTCGGGAAGGGGAGAAAAGTGCACAGAGCTCCCAGCTGTGGTGCCGCGAGGCATTGCTAACGCCGCGTCGCGCAGGTTCTTCCAACGGCCCCCATCAACAATCGTGAACCTACAGTGTATCTACAGGGTACATGCGCTTTACGAACAGCAAACGGCTTCGACATTCAAGCGTAACGATGAAGTCCGGCTACAGTACATGTAGAGCGAGCAAAATAGCCGGTAGAAGAAGCTTACGAGCTCTTTCGATGCATTGATTGGAGCTTTACATGGACTAGAAGGGTTAAAGTTGTCCCGCTTTGTTAAAGTCGCACAGGTAGACGCGCTTGCTGCATTGCATCGTCCTTTAGTCTACCTAAGCTTCTTGCTCCAGCACTGTCTTGATGGTATCGACTGAGTGTTTCCACACGATCTCCTTCATCTCCTCCGTCTGGAACTTGGTCGGCTCGAGAGGCCCCGCGTTCCTGTTGACCAGGTGCCAGCCCGAGCTGAACTCATCTTTGGTTAGCGCCATCACCATGAACTTCGCGCACTCCTCCGGCGATCGAGCGATCACTTCCCCCAGAGCCTTTGCTGGAAGGCGTGCGTACCAGGGCAAGTTGTCGGCAATTGAAGTTGCGACGGCACCGGGAGACGCGTGCATGAAGCTGGCTTGTGGTGCCTTCTCTGAGAAGGCTTGGGCCATGAGATCCCTAAGCCAGACAACCCACGAGGTCAGCAGAATACCAATACGACCGACAACTTGTCATCACGTACGAATACGTAGTCGTGAAATCAGCGCAGCGCTTAATTGAGAACGTCTTCTTGAGATCCAAGTCGCTCACATCGGGCTGCCCGCCGGTCGTTGGTGCCAAGATATTGAGCACACGCACGCCTGGACGATCGAGCGTCGACAGCAAGTCGTAGATGATCATGAACCTACACGTTTTGATAAGATCGTGACAAAGTGATCAATGGGAATCTACTCAGAATGACAAGTGCCGTCCGCTCCGCTCACCGCCCGTAATAATGCGTGGCCATCTTGACGTCGAGCCCCTCGGGTGTTCCCGTTCGTCCTTTCAGCGACAGAATACCTGGGGACATGATGATCCAGTCGAACGCTGCCTCCTTGTGCGCGTCTGTAAACTTTCGAACGTCGTGAAGACTCGACACGTCAAGCTTCACGTGAGTCACTTCGGCGTTCGGGTTTCGCTCCTTCATGGAAGAGATCAGGTCGGGTGGGCACGAGCGCGATGCCAGTGTCAACTCGCTACAGCACGCCCGATACCGGACGATGCGCCCACAACGAGAGCATGCTTGGCTTGGGACATATCGGGCGCGAGAAACTTTTTCTGAGCCGAGAAAACATTTCTGCCAACAGTAGTAATCGCGATAGTAACGCGATTACTAATATCGCTCGCGATCTCAGTAGTACTATCACATATTCATCAGTAGTACATGAATGTACTACTGATAGTATCAAAATTACATGAAGTAATACACCAAATGAAGTAATACACCAAATTGAATTAGCCGCAAAACGGAGTTGCCCGCCCACCAACCGTCATAAGCGCAATAAGTGCCGATGGCTACCGAGACGGAGACGCCGCTGCTGTGGTGCGTGGATGAGCTCAACGTGGCCACGCGCCGCGGCCGCGTGGTGCGTAAGGTGAAGGAGCGCTATCTGCGCGACGACCTGAGCTGCTCGCTGCCGGCGTGCGCGCTGTGCAGCGCCGACGACGACGCATCGGCGGCCACGCACGTGCTGGGCACGACCAAGACGCTGCTGGGCGAGACGCCGCGCGACGGCGTGTACCTGCTGCCGTCCATGAAGACGGTTCTGCTGCAGATGGACGCTCTCGAGTTCTCCACCAAGAAGAAGAGCAAGAAGACGCAGGTGGACTCTGCCGAGGTCTTCGCGGACGTCCTCGTGCTCGAGACGGTCTGGGAGTATGTCAAGCGTCAAGACCTGGGCGTCTACAACCGTCTCCGAGCTTTACTCATGAACGCCGACCGCCGCTTCGTCGTGTTCGCCAACGAACACCACAGGTCCACCTTCGTCCAGAAGAAACAGATGCTGCCCAGAGGATACCAGGAGGAGGACGCTTCGGAGGACACTGCGGAGGACACCAGGGAAACCGAGACCGACCGCAACGAGCGCGCCGTGGCCACGGCCTGGAAGTGGTACGCTGACCACCTCAAGGAGCTCGAGCGCAGCGACGTCAAGGTTTTGTTCGTGGCCAACGACGCCGAGGACCTCAAGCACGCCGAGCAGTACGGAGTCACTGGAGGCGTGACCATCGCGGACTTCTTGAAGCCCGTGGCCGCGCAGTACTCGGAGCTGCTGGATCTGCTGTCGGCCTCGGCTGCGGAGGAGAAGGAGCTCGCGGCGGAAGGTGTGAGCAGCACTGCCGGACGTGGAGGCAAGAAGAAGCTGTACCCGGAGCACCTCCCCGCCGCCGAGTTGCTGGCGGGCATTAAGAACAAGAGGTTCTTCAAGGGAACGATCCGATGCAACCGGGACCATTGGCTGGAGTGCCACGTGCTCATCCACGGCGCGAACGGCGTCAAGATCCCCGTGCTGCTTCAAGGTCGTGAGCACATCAACCGCGCTATTGACGGCGATCTGGTCGCGATTCAACTGCTGCCGAAGAGCCAGTGGAAGAAGCCGTCGGACTCGTTCGCTGCCAATGGTACGGCTGCTGCGGAAGCAGCGGAGGAGGCTGACGACGATAAGGAGGTGCAGCCGGAGCCGGTGGGCGTTGCGGAGCCTACGGTGTCGCTGGAGCAGGTGGCGCTTGTGCAGAGCGATGCATCGCAGAACGCCAAGCCCGCTGGCCGTGTTGTTGGCATCATTCAGCGCAACTGGCGCAAGTTTTGCGGATCGCTGGAGCCCCCTCGCGATGGCGCGACGCTCAACGCGTCTGGTAGCTGCCTGGTGGTTCCCGTGGACCGCAAGGTGCCGAAGATTAAGATCCAGACGCGTCAGCAGGAGACGCTTATGGACAAGCGAGTGCTGGTGGCGATTGACTCGTGGCCTGCGGACAGCAAGTTCCCTCTGGGTCACTACGTGCGCACGCTCGGTGTCATCGGTGACAAGGAGACGGAGACCAATGTGCTGCTTATCGAGCACGACATCCCGTGTGACCAATTCAGTGACGAAGTGATGCGTTGTCTGCCGCCGGAAGACTGGAAGATCACCCCCGAAAACTCGACTGGGCGTCGCGATCTGCGTCACTTGCCTGTCATGAGTATCGACCCGCCGAACTGTAAGGATATCGATGATGCGTTGCACGCTAGACTGCTTCCGAACGGAAACCTGCAGGTCGGGGTGCACATTGCCGATGTGACGCACTTTGTTGCTCCTGGTAGTCCTCTTGACGAGGAGGCTGCTGATCGTGGCACGTCGACGTACCTTGTGGACCGCCGTCTTGATATGCTGCCTGGCCTGCTGACTACCAAGCTTTGCTCGCTTACGGATGTGGAAGACCACTTTGCTTTCAGTGTGCTGTGGGAGCTGAAGCTTGTTGGCGATAACGACGTGCAGGTCATTGACGTGTCTTTCTGCAAGAGTCTCATCCGCTCCGTGGCATCGCTGTCTTATCAGCAGGCTCAGGAGTTCTTGGATGACCCCAACGCTGGTGGAGTGTACGGCCAAGACACCAATCCAAAGAAGAAGAAAAAGGGTGAGACCGAGAAGGAGTTTGAGCGCAAGCAGTTGCTGGGAAGTGGCATCAAAACGCTTAATGTGATTGCGAGACGGCTTCGTGCCAAGCGTATTGAGGCAGGCGCCTTGACGCTGGCCTCGCCTGAAGTTCGCTTCGTGCTTGACACTGAGACCCAGAACCCGTTGGATGTCCAGATGTACACTCTGCGCGATACTAACGCACTTGTCGAAGAGTTCATGCTGCTCGCCAACATCACCGTTGCCAAGAAGATCGTGCGTCATTTCCCGACCTTCTCCATGCTCCGTCGGCACCCGGCGCCTTCGAAGCGTCAGTTCGACCTGCTTTGCAGTCAGGCGAAGGCGGTTGGAGTCGAGCTGCACGTGGACACATCGAAGCAGCTGCAAGACTCACTGGACGCCGCCGACATCCTGGCGCAGGAGGAAGCTGATGGCAAGAACAAGGGCAAGCGGAAACACGGAGGCAAGTCGAACCCGTACTTTAACAAGCTGCTGCGCATCATGACTACTCGCTGTATGATGCCGGCCAGCTACTTCAGCTCGGGCGAAGTTGCTCCGCCTGAGTTCCATCACTACGGTCTGGCAGCCCCGATCTACACGCACTTTACGTCGCCTATCCGTCGCTACGCTGACGTGGTGGTGCACCGCCTGCTGGCTGCTGCCATTGGCGTGGCCCCACTCCCGAGCTACCTCGAGAACAAGTCGCACCTGCACGAGATCAGTGAGCAGCTCAATCGGCGTCACCACGCAGCTCAGCTAGCTGGCCGAGCTTCGGTGACACTGCACACGGTGCTCTACTTCCAGCAGTACCCTACCCGTACGGACGCCGTCATCACGAAGGTCAAGAACAATGGTGTGGCCGTGCTGTTGCCGCGCTTCGGTATTGAAGGCATGATCTTCCTGTGCGAGAAGGACGAGCAGGAGGACGAGGATGTCGTGAAGTACGACGCTACCCGCCACTCACTCACCCTGGTACAGAAGAACAACCGGAAGCTGCAGGTGTTTGACCGTGTGCGTGTCAAGGTCTACGTGGCGCTGACGTTCGGCAACCGCCAAGAGCTCAAGATGGACTTGCTGGACGAAGACGACGACGAAGATGACAACAAGGAGGACGAGGCTCAGAAGGAGGCCGAAGCCAACCTGCGTGCCGCTCGCAAGAAGCGTAAGGTGGCTGCATAAATGTCACCAGAGATCCAATAGTACGTACGTATCCAGAATGCCTCTCTGTCCCTCTTTCATTTTGCTTTGCAAAGTACTGTAGCTGTCAAGGGATTCGCAACGCTAGCAAGGCACGCAGTCTGGCCATGCGTTTCTTGCAAAGGAAGCTCCGTACGTCGGACGGACGCCTGTGCAATAGCTGCCAACTCACTCCGGCCCGTATCGGGATAGATGATCATGAACTTACAGTTATCGAGTGAGACACAAGATGTGAATGTGTTACTTGACAACATAAATCAACGAGATGCTAGCAATGCAAAAGAAAAACAACTAGGGCCGTGACGCCCATCGCCACGCAATTCACTTCCTGGGCTTTGGGAAGTAGAGGTCGATCTCCTCTTGCGAGAGCGTCTTCTTCCCGCCGAACTTGAGTCTGGCATCAATGAGTGCTTCGAGCCGATGAATCTCGTCGAGTGTTAGCGTATTAGCTGGGACCGCGTCCCTCTTCGGGCGATCGTCGTCGTCATCACCGTACATGAGGAATGGGGCGTGCACCGAGCCATCCGGAAATCCAAGCTCGGCCTTGATCGGAGGTTCGGTAGAGGAAGCGCTTTCGTGATCAAAGTCGGGGGCAGCTTGCACGGCGTAGGTGGTTTGCGCGGCGCGGATTGCTGGTCGCTGAAAGCTTCTTGCGACCGACCTTGGGTGCAGGCTTTCCGCGTCGCTCAGACGGGAAGATCGTCGGAAGCACTGAAGAAAACTTGCGCAGATAGGGTGAGTGTACATGCTCTTTTAGGTGTTTGATGTGGATCCGCTGGTCACGCGCCTTGCAATTCGAAAACCCAATGCCCACGATTTGGGCGACAAGTGGGGCTAGCAGTCGCTCTTTCGACTTGGCCAGTTTAGCCCGAGCGTAGGCAGCTTGGTTCTCTCCCAGCCAGGCCACGAGGATGTCCATCCGGCTTTGACCGGTGTGCCCAGGCTGCAGCCATTGTAGTATTGGGTCATTGCTTCGATCCCAACAACAGAGAAAAACGTCAGTATTCACGCACAACTAGGCAGAGCAGCACGAATACACGTACCTAACTAAGCCGGTGATCTCCGTCTGAATCTCATCGATGGTACACCCCCGAAAGCCAGCCGCCACCAACCGCAGGCGGAATCTCTCCACAACTTCGGCAAGGTTGTTTGCGCGGAAGTAAGCGTCGTGGTTGGAGGCCAGCCACTTGACCAGCATAACTCGGGGCGTTTTGCCGTTGATCTCGGATTGCCAGGGGAAGCGGAGCATGCGCTGCTGAGTCTTGGACATCCTCGAGTGCAAAATTGGAAATGAACCCTCCTCATTCAGGAGCGTACATGTGGGACGAGCTGTCCAACCTAACGGCAGCGCTTGATTGAGCTGGGACGAGCTGTAAAAGACTCGACACAATGGTTCATCAAGCATCAAAGCAGCGCCAAATGTGGGGCTTGGATTCATAATGCTTCGCCACTCCGCTCAATAAAACTTAGATCGAGCTTCAAAGAGCTCCGCTAGAAACTCTTGCACATCAGCAGGGCGCTCGCGGATGGCTGTGTTGGTTGCCAGCACCATGAGGTGACGGACCTTGCGGTCGAAGTAGGTCTGACGCTTCAACTCCTGCGTGAAAGATGACAGTTAGTACAAACTGGAATCTTGGCTGCTGTAGCTCAAAGCTTTGCGTACCACGTAGTTGTACTTCTTGAGGTTGAGAGTGCCGCGCACTGCATTCGCGAGAAAGTCGGCTGTCTGGTCGGGCTGGTAGAGCAGCACCTCTTCGAGCACCTTCGTCAAGACGGGGTCGACCTTCGTCGTGATGTACTGGTACGTATCATCCAGAGCAGCCTTGAGATAGGGGTCGTGCATCCAATAGCGCTCCTGCTCTAAGGCACCCGACGTTAACACCAGCATGGTCAACAAAATAAGCACGCGCACACACATCGACAAACAAAGCGCTTACCATCGCGAATTAGAGCCGAGACTGCGACGCCCTTGTTGCGGATCTTCTGCGACGGTTGCTCCATGCCCGGGGTGTCGGAGACTCTCCGACGGAGAGTCTACACTAAACGAAAGCGCGAGATCTGCAAAATGGGCAAAGCGCGACAAGAGTGATCCGGCGGCAAGGCTGGTTTCGTGAGGGCTCGTATTTTTAGGCGGGCCGCGGCAAGTCTTCTTCATCTTCGAGTCGTGTTCGAGTCACATTTGACTGGTTTGAAGTCGACTTATCGTTTCCTTTAGCAGCTCTTTGTCTGCTCCTGGCATGATGCTGCTCCTAGAGCCGCTATGGCCGACTATACTCGAGAGAGTACCTACCTGCTCAACGGCTCTCAGCACTGCTACTACCGCTAGCACTGAGGTGCCTTCTGGCCGCCAGCAATCGTCCTAGTGCTCTCCCTCGCCCTTGTCGTCATTAGACCTGCTGTTGCGGTGGTGGCCACCCTCGTTGCCCTCGGACTTGTAGAACGAACGCTTGTTGTCACGGCCCCACGCCTGTCGCTGGTGGCCAGAAGACTTTTCGCGGGAGAAGCGAGAGCCCGTGGACGAGCGTTCACCGCCCGACGAGTTGTCACGGTTGCTGTTGTTGCCTTCGTTCTTCTCCGAGCGCCAGAGCGTCGTGTTGCGGAAGCTGGAGTTGTCGTTCAGCGACGTGTCGTGGCGCTTGTACTCCAGCGCCACAAACTGCGGCAGGTTGAGTACTTTCCGCATAGTGTCACTTCAAGGCAAGCACACCCAGACCGCGTCAGCCAAACCCCAAACTACACCAAAGCCCTCCATGCAACTGGTTGCTTACCGAATGCGGTAGCACGCTTCGTTGTTGTCCGCGTTGCGGTTCCAGAGCGAAATGATATCTTCGTTGTACCGGATCGAAATGACGGCGCCACAGATCTCGTTGCCCACATCGAATTGCTCGCCAATGATAGCCAGCACCTAATCCAGCACAACACTTCCTGTCAGGAAATCCTTCACAGCAGCAAGCTCTGTCCAGATCTCTTGCCTCCGTACCAGATCTTCCCAGTAGCGCGAGGCGATGCCCTTGCGTAGGCGCACCATCCACTTGCCGCCTCGTCGGTTGGCCGGGTCCTCCCACATCGGCTTGATGCCCGTCTTGAAGAGGTGGTAGTCCATGGTGTTGGGCAGGTCGTTCGGCCGCACCAAGTGGTTGTAGATCTTCCAAAAGTCCTGCACCTAACATTCGCAATGCAAAACAACAATCAGCCCACACGTTCTACTGCTATTTTTTTTCCAAGCCTCACCGTCTTGAAGTCGCCGAGCCCCTTGATGCTCTTCTCATAGCTCTCCTGCAACAACCAACAACACGGCAATAATGTCAATAAGACATGCCACTTCAGTCTAGACACCACGCCCGTATCAATAATGACAACAGCGTGGACAGACGTACGCTCACAGCCTTGTTGCCGGTGCTGCGCTTGATGTACCAGAAGCTGTACATGTTCTGGATGGGCGTCTCCGCGGAGCCCTTGTCTTCACCTACCTCACAACAATAATTGCAATACCACAACAGCAATTATCCCATTAGACAAATGCAACACCAGCACACGTGTCATATCTCCCGTCATTCCCAAGCTCAGGGGCAGTCCCAGAAAGCGCCCAGCGGCTCACTCGACAGCTAAGGCAACGCTCTACACAGTGATCTACTTACCGCTGTGCTTGTCCTCTCCCATGGTGCCTCCTGCGTGTCTCTTTCAACGCCTCGCTCCACTTGCGGCGGCGAGCTTCTCCTTCCTATGATATTGTGGTGCCGGACTTCACCGGCTCACTGAGTCGTACTTAGTGCGGAGAAGCTACGGTACTTTCTTCCCCCGATTCAAATGTGAAGAGGACGATCATGGCGGATTCCGACTCGGACGGCGAGTTCGAACGGTGCGTATATGAAGCCTTCCTGGTGTCGGTGGATGGGTTGGGTGGCACCACCATGTCCGCCTGTTCAATGGCGTTATGGTCACGCTTGAACCGCGCTCTAACGTGCAGTGTGGAATGATTTATTCGTGTTTGGCTGAATTCGGCCAGGTTTCTGCAGGAAGACGAAGACTCGCTGTCTCCCGAGCCGGCGCGGCGCAGACCGAAGCCTGGTGGGGCGTATTCGTCTTCATCGGCGTCTGCAGTGACGGCGGCTGCTGCGGCGTTGCTGGCGTCGTCGAAGCTGGCGAAAAATCACAAGAGCAAGAGCAAAAGTAAAAGCAAAACCTCCGATAAGAAGAAAAGCACCAAGAAATCTTCGAGGACCCAGCTATCGGACTCGGAAGACGCGCCGCCTAGTTACTACGATGACTACTCGACTGGACGAAGTGGTGGACTGGAGGACTCAGAGTATGTGGCTGTCTGACAGCGAGATGTTGAAGTTGTAGCATGTTGAGGACTGACTGGAGGTGGGGTTAGCGCCGACCCGTATGCTTTTGACATGAGTTCGCCAGCATTTACGACTCCTGCTAAGAAGGATGACTATGGTGAAAGCGAAAGCGAGGGAGAGTATGTTGAGAAGAAGAAGAACAAGAAGGAGGAGTTTAAGACTCTAGCGAAGAAGGCGCTTGCGAAGACCACAGCGATCTCGATGGAAGATCGCATCGCGGAAATCTTGAAGCGGACAGGCAGCACGCAGTTCCAAGCAGAGGAGAATAGTGACGAGGAAGATATGAGCGAAAAGGTACGCGCAACGCTGTGGAAGATATTAACTTGAAGAAAATGCCGCTAAATCTTGAACGGTTTTTGCATGGTAATGAACAGGAAACTCCGGCTAGCGATGCTAAGGAGACTCCAGAACCCCTAGAAAGGAACGAGATGGCAAACGACGACCAAGACCGCGCTGGCGGCGGTGAATCTGACCGTGAGTCGGAGCGCTCAAGTTTGTCCGATTCACTGGGGGTAGGATCAGCTGATTTCGAGGTATGACCGCCGTTCCCCTTGTGATAATATTTGTTTACCCCTCCAAGTTACTCACCAGGGCACTGCTCTGTCATTGATCCAGGTCCGGCTTCCACCAAGGCACAGCATCGATCGAAAAAGACTGTCTCTGGTAAGTCAAGGTACAAGTTGCAGATCCCATGTAATACCACTTGACACGCTAACGGAACGATGTATTCTTTGCGAGTAGTCCAGTCTGGATAGCGAAACTTTCGCAGTCAATAGGGAAGCACTTGATAACGAACTCGGTAAGACCTCCTCAGCTCGACTTGAGCGGAGTACTTGAATGAATCTAATCGATGTGTTTTGTCCTCTTGTAGCCACGCCGTCTCGGTACGAGCAGCAACAGATGACGTTCTCAAAGTCCGAGCAAGACGAGGATAGTACGACAGAAAAAGATGAGTATGGGGATGACGATTTCGAGCTCGATCACTCGGCAGTCAACGATGCGGAACCTCCACCATATTCGGCAGTTCAAGACACTGTGAACGCGAGTATTGGTGACAAATCCGAAGAATCATTCGTGAGTCAGTTTGACAAGATGAAAGTGAGTAGCTGACAGCAACTTTGACACTGAGGGCGTATCGAACCAGCTCATGCTGACTAACCATTTTGTATAGGAACTACTACTGGCTGAACCTGTATCGGCTCCTGCACTTAAACCAGTTGAGAGTCGAGATGAAGTCCATCCCACTGAGCAAGCGGGAGAATTGTACTCGTCCAGAAGTTCGAATGATGCTGGCGTACCGCAGCCACTGGAAGCTAGCGATACATTCGGCTACGGTGATGAAGAGTTCGAGGTATTTCTGAGCTTACTTACTTACAGTCTCATTTGGTTTCTGAACGCTCACTTTTCCCATTTTTTTTTGTGCTCTAGGAAACACTAGAATCCAGGCAGGACGAGCAAATTTCCTCAAAAGTGGCAGTACGCATTCTTGTCATTTTCATAACGTGAATATTCGTGGTGTGGTTAACTGAATTGCTTCGATGCACAGATTCCTGAAGTCGCTCAGAACGCCACAGGCGTTGAATACAGCGCTGATTATGAGGCCGATGCGTTTGAAGCTGATACTGGGGCTACACACGAAGTTACAGATACTGCACCTTCGGAGCCTTTACAAGCGATCACAGAAACTCCAGAACCTGCCGCCCAAGCTGTTGGCGATTCCGTTGTGGGCAAAGCCTCGAAGCTGAATTCGTTGCTTGCGAAATATGGCGACTTTTACACACTGGACGATGAGGATGACGAGAAACTGGACAAGAATGACGATCATCAACCGATGGAGGCCCAAGCGCCAATTTCAACTGAACCGGATATATCTACAGCTATAACTACACCCTCTCCGGTACCTGCAGCACCTACACCACTAGTCGAATCACCATCGGTACGTAACTTAGTCATTATTAGTTTCTTCTATCACTGCTGATATACTGTCAACTTCCTCCCGCAGAGTCCACCACCACCTCCCCCTCCAGATGAGGATGAAGACGATGATCCAGAGCTAAATCACTTTACCTTATATGCCCCCACTGGTGATATCCGGGCCAAAGCGGGTGTTACGGCGGTGCAGCAAGCAACCCCGACAGCGCATGTGCGAGAAAATCGTCCAATACCGTCAACACCAGCCGACCGATTCAGAGAGATTGAGAACCACGTTGCTTCGCTTCGTTTCGTCCAACCTGCTGGGACACCAACCATCGCTGCGGCAAATTCCCCAGCAACCGACGCAGTACACCCAGTCTCCGCTAGGGTTCTAGCTACTCATCAAGATGCGGTATCTCGTACTCCCCCTCCATACATCGAACCGATGTCCATCTCATTTGATGCTGGCCTCCTAGCTGAGGACGAGGATATCCAGCGTGAGATCGACGAGTTTGTGCGTAGCTCCCAGATAATGCGGCAGGAAACCCGGGCTGCAGTGCAACGAGCCAGCATAGCAAGAGAGAACGGGCTAGTGCTGCGTCTTCAGCAGGCTCAGCGTCAGATACTTCAATTGAAGGAGCATATCCAAACAACGGCAAGGAATGAGCCACCAGCGCTGGAGCGTGGTAACCATGCAACGTCCGGACACATTGATGTGGACAAAGATAACGGTGATCAAGCCTCCAAGGAGTTGGCCGCGGCGAAGGCAACGTCGGGTGTTTCTCAAGTTGCCTATAGCAAGCTTCAGAAAGAGATCAAGACTCAGGACACTTTGATCGCGGCTTTCCAGAAGGAGAACGAGCGTTTGATGCAGCAGCTGAAGCAAGTTCGCCAGGATGTCCAGTATGACGTGCATGAAGCAAACGAAGAGCTACGTCGGCAAATCAAGAAGCTTCAGGACCAAGCGGGCGAGGCTGCTACCATCGGTGTCGGAGGTGATCTCACAAGTAAAGCTCAATACCGAGTTGCGGTAGAGGCTCGGTTAGAAGCTGAAGCTCACGCTATAGCCCTGCAAGAGGAGCTTGCTGGAGTTCGGTTATCGTACCAGCAGAAGCTGAACGAGATTACGCTGGAGTTGGATCGAGTGAAGAAAGCCAAGGTCGAGCTGGAGTGTCGCTATGAAGGTGTAGACCTGACCCAAGTAGCGCAGGAGGCGCAGCACGCTCGCGAGCTTCAGACCGAGCTAGATCTGGGCAAGAAAGAGCACGCGCATGCGCTGAGCGCATTGCAGAAGAAGCTTGACTGGTACGTGGAGAACCAGAGACTTCTCGATGATCAAGATGAAGAGCTACGAAGGCTGCGTCGCCAGGTCGCAGCTCAACCCCCCGAAGTTCCAGCAGAAACACCGTCTAAGGAAGAGCGACCCAATGTCAAAGCATCGCCTGCTCGCCCGCATCGTCGGTCACCGAACGATATTCGACGCATTCAGGAGCTTGAAGGTCGTCTCGCGGAGCTGGAAGAGGCTATGCGTCGTCGACACCCCGACAGCTTGGCCAACCTCATCTTGGCTTCTCGTCGTGCAGATGAAGAATCCAAGACGCGCGCCCTAGAGCGTGACTACGAAGACAAGCTCGAAGCGTTGTCACGCGAGCTGGAGCAAGCCCACGAAGCCAGTGAAACGAGGTTGGCGAGCTTTCGTCAGCAGCAGGAGAAGTTGTTACTGCAGTATCGACGCAAGATCAAGGAGCAAGAGAAGCAGCTAAAGCAGCTGAGCAAGGCTCCACTATCGCACAGAGCTGCGTCCAAGGACTCGACTGGGACTTCAGACGCAGAGCTGGTCAAAGTACGGCGGTTTTATACCGACAAGATCAAGGAGCTGGAGCGCAAGTGGGAAGCCAAGTATCGCTCACTAAGGAAGCAACAATACTCTGGCCTGAGCAGCAACCAGCAGGTGCAAGACGGACTCACGTATGCAGATTCTACCCTGGTGATTGCCAACTTGCAGCGTCAGATTCGAGAGCAAGAAATGGAGCTGAAGCAGGAGAAGGCGAAGGTGGAACAACTCGAGGCGGAGAGTCAATTGCCAACCCTACATCCAGAGGACTCACCAGCAACGAACGATATCCCGTCCAAGTCCATACGACCAGACCAGCAAAAGGAGCTCGAGAAACAAATCGCTGACCTGAAGTCCCAGTTAGAAGACAGCGAGAGTGCTCGAGCCCGACTAGCGCAGACGTTGACTACGGTTCAAACTCTGGGCTTAGCGCGAGCACTGAATTCTGAGACCACGTCAACCGCGACCGAGACAGAGGCTACCAAAGTGACTAAGCCTACCATATCCAAGGACACTGAAGCTGAACTTTCACAATTGAGGCAAGACCTGGCAGTAGCTCGCGAAACTCTCGGCACCGAGCGAGCCGCTTCGACTGAGAGAATCATCAGGCTTGAGAAGCAGATCACTGAGCAGATCGAGAAGAACGCAGTACTGGAGGCCCAGTTAACTGGCAACCAACGTGAGATGGAAAGCCTTCAGACGCTGGCACTGGAAGCGGAGCGACACAATCGAGCTCTGGAAGCTCAGGAGCGACGTGTACCGGAACTGGAAGAAGAGGTGCTAGCCTTGCGTCGCGAGCTGGAGCTTCCCCGTACGCCGTCCATGGTGCAGTACCGGTCTCTTGAGCTCAAGGTGGCGACGCTGGAGCAGAAGCACAAACTGCGCGAGGCCGAGCTCAAGGTGGTGCTCGATCGAGCACTGACATCGACTCACCTGGAGCAGCTCAGTCGCGAACGTGCCCATCGAGCAGCCATGGCCGCCAAGAACGCCGAGATCGCGTCTTTCAAGCGCCAACTCGAGGAGATCCTCGACGAACTCGCACAACTGCAGCAGCCGCCCTCGTTACGCGCAAAGAGATCCAACCAACCTGAACAAAAAGAAGAGGGGGAAGAAGATGTATCATGGTAATCTAAGCGAAGAAAAGAAAAAAACAATGTTGAGGCATTCTCCTGTTGGCAAAGCATCTATTGGGGCGTGCGGTTAAATAGCAAAAGCACGGGGGACCGGAGCTCTCGAAACCTCCAGCACAACCAAGTGCGAGCGAATGAAGCACCGCGCGTAATGTAGCCTAGCTCTGGAGCTGCTCCTGGTGCGTCGTATCGTATTCTTGGCCCTGCGTCTGCTGCTTGACGGCTCCCTTGTCCTCCCTGCGTCCAAACCTTAACTGTGCGCTGCCTTAGGTCATGGAGTCGATGAGGGCGCTGCGCATGGTCGTGGCAATGGAGGCCGGCTGCGCGTTCTGGAGCTTGAAGATGCTCTCGATCACCGAGATCTCGGTGGACGTCGTGTCCAGGCCGCAGAAGGCCGTCCAGTCGTTCACCACGAGGCCGGCGCCGATCACGTCGCTACCGCGGTTCACGGTACCGGCCACGACGGGCACCTGCAGCAGCGAACTGAGCTCCTCCTGGTCCTCGACGCTCGTGCGCGGGTGCACGAGGCAGCCCTGGTTGGACAGCGCGCTGTAGCTGCCCACGAGGGCGTTGCCCGCCACCGTCTGGCGGAAGACCTCGACGCCGAGCGTGTCGGCCACGATCTCCTCCGTCTCGCGGTCCAGGTCCGTGTGCACGAGCGCCACGTGGTCGTTGGTGGCGATGCAGTTGCCGAGCGCCGAGAGCCGCTCCTCCACGCGCTGCACCACGACCGAGTCGGGCAGCGAGTTGCGGATGTGCTGCATCTCCTGGTCCGTGGTGGTGCTGGGCAGCAGCAGGCCGCGCTTGTTGCCCACGGCCACGCGGCCCACGAAGCGGCAGCCGGCGATGCTGGCGTGCACCACGGGGATGTGGTCGGCCAGCTCCGACTCGAACGTGCTGTAGAAGTTCTCCGAGCCACCCACGCACACGAGGCAGTACGAGTTGGTGAGCTTGGAGAACACGCCGATCTCGTTGCTGTTCTCGAACTGGCAACGGATAGCCATGGCTGTGTGTGTTGTGTGTGTGTGTGTGTGTGTGTCTTGGGTGCTGAGGGTTACGGGGGGGGGAGGGAGCGCGACGCGGGTGACTCGGGAGCTCCTGATTGACAAATGGTCGGAGCTGCTCGCCACCAACGACCACCAACTTCCCCGCTTGATACGATTCGGAGTTAGCAGAAGCGGAGACCGAAAAGATTGTTCCGAGAATACGACTGTCCTGATGAGACTGTCTTCCTTAAACTGTTTGGTATTTGTGAAAGGGCGGTTTTAAACGGACAGAGTTAAGACCAGCACTCGTCTGAAGCACCATCATTCTGAAAAAGGCAACATGTGCTGGGGCTGCTGAGGAGGACGCAGGCATAGCTCTGAGAATTCTCCTCTCTCGTGGAGCTCTGTCAAGTTTGGTCGGCAGAAAGCGGTCGCAGCGTGCAATGTGGACGCTAGGACAGTAAAGCGATCTGGTGCTCCAAGATGATGGCGACAAGTGGTGCGAGGTTCGCACTGCGACTCAAGCAAAGGACTTGAACGATGGAAAATCAATCGAGCTGTGTCTTTTTTTTAACAAGACATAGCTCGATTGGTTTTTAAAACAAGACATAGCTCGATTGATTTTCCATCGCTTTTAAAAAAGCTTGAAAGCTTATAAAAAACTACATGCATTGAACGCCAATAAATGTTGGGAACTCGAGGTAAATTAGGTATGCGTCTCACATGTTCTTCGAGTAATTTTCACTTTCAAATTTCAACGCCACACGTGGAGGAAGCAGCCGTGCAACCAAGTCGTCAAGGGTGCAAACCGAACTACCGTACCCCACAGAAAAAAACGTCGTTGATCTTTCTCGTTTCGTACTCAACTTACCGCTAAAAAAACTCTCATTTTCTTCAAAACGGTTTTCTTCATGTAGTTATATGCGTTTTGTTTCGCTAAAATTGTGGTTTCTTAAAGATTTGCCTGAGAGCTGGAAATGGTAATCTAAGTACTTGTATTAATAATATAGTAATAAAATGTTATACCATCTTTCTGGGAGGTGCGATAGTTGAATTATGGACCCCTCTACCGTTTCTTTAGAAAAGTAAAGCTTGAACCGAATTGGGATCTACATTCAATTTATTGCATACAATACAAAATAAGTTCAAAACCTGGACGGCAACAATTTGTTTCAGGGGAAATTGCAATTTGGGAATTTGCTAATGACCAAAAGTCAGGACTTCTGAAAGTTAGAATTTGCACTGTCCTAAATGTAAGAATTAGAACTTCCAGATTGGTGGTGAGCATCATGCTGGTAGGTCTGTTTCCAGTATAAGCCTGCTCTCGGCTAGCAAAACGTTATTAATACAACATAAAGCACAACTGTGAGTCTTACTCTCGATTCCCCAGCAGCCACCAACACGGCCGGGCAATAGATTGATCTGGTCTTGCTCGTGGGTTCCTTGCTAACTGTAAGTTCAATGCATATAATGTCTCGTTGGCCACAAGAACTGGCTGTCTTTTGTTCTCATCTAGCCCAACGCAAGGTCAACCTCTCAAGTTAACCGAACACGAATCAGGACGCGACGTTTGGTTCTAGTATTGTATTAATAGTGTCTTCCAGATCTGGCGTGCAAATCTGAAAGTTAACTGATTAGCAAATTCCAAGTACCAAATTCCAATTTCCCCAAAATGTTTTGACAAATTGGAGCACCATCATGAAAAAAAGGAACATGCGACTCACCCTCACCTAATCTGCTGAGGACGGAAGCAACCGCTGTCACCTCCTCTTATCGCGTGTGGTCGGCAGAGAGCGGCGTGGGTCCTTCAGTTTCTGAGGCCATGCTGTAGAGTAAACGACTTTGCTCCGCGCTCGGCACTCTTCGACGGTCGCTCCCAGGTCGAAGGGCCTGCAAGGCGAAGCCCGTCGGATGACCTGGTTGAACCCTCGATCACTCTCGGCGTTCTCAATGGAGGAGCTGGACTTCATCTGTTCGTCGTGCGTGTGCGATGCGGATTCCGACGGCCGCGACAACCTGCCGCTGCAAGACGATGGCGACAAGGTGGTGCGAGTCGATCAACTGCGCAAGGACTTCGACGACTGCTGCTCCTGCGTCTTCGATCGCCTCACGTACATGTGGAGGAAGAAGACGTTCAACCACTGGCGACAATTTGTCAGAGGTGCCAACTCAGCGGATGCTGAACAACGTGACCGCACGAGATCAAGAACCTCGTCAGTCAGCAGAAGCAGGTGCGGCAGCTTCATGGAGACGATCGGCGACGGTGTGAGCAGCAGCAGGAACGTGCTTCTGGACATCACGCCGGCGCTGCACCTCGTCGTGCGGTACCTGCACGTCGACGACGTCTACCGCCTGATGATCACGAGCAAGTCCATCTGCCATGAAGTTGGTCGGGCCACGCATGCGCTTTCGTTCATTCGAGCGCGTCGGGTGATTGTGGACGAGCACTTCAGCACCCTCCCGATGCAATTCCCCAATTTGAAGGAAGTCAACTTGACAGGCTGTTCGAACCTTACCGACGAATCCGTTGAGCAACTTGCCCAGATCCCCAGGATGGAATCGATTGCGCTCAAAGGATGCTACCAGGTCACGGACAAAGGGATTATCGCGTTGACGGAATCCCTGTCGAGCTCACTCACGTCTCTCAATCTCGGATACTGCAAGGTCGTGAGCGATGAAGCTGTGTCGGCCATCGCTGCTAATCTCCCGAAGCTAAACTACCTGAGTCTTCGTGGCTGCAGCCAGGTCGGTGACATTGGTATCCGGGAGCTAGCTCGGCTCAAGCACTTAACGACTCTAAACCTCTGGTACGCTAACCAAGGTAACCTTACGGATGACGGAATCTCCGCGCTCGCAGGGGTAACGTCGCTTACGAGCCTCAACCTGTCGAACTGCAGTCAGCTCACTGATGTGGGGATCAGCTCTCTCGGCGCTCTTGTCAACCTGCGACACCTCGAGTTTGCCAACGTCGGTGAGGTGACGGATAATGGTCTCAAGGCGCTAGCTCCGCTGGTGGATCTCATCACGCTTGACATTGCTGGATGCTATAATATCACGGACGCGGGCACCAGCGTGCTGGCCAACTTCCCCAATCTGTCGAGTTGCAATCTCTGGTACTGTTCTGAGATAGGCGACACGACATTCGAGCACATGGAGTCGCTGACCAAGATGCGATTCCTGAATTTCATGAAATGCGGCAAAGTCACGGACAAGGGACTGCGCTCCATCTCGAAGCTTCGCAACCTGACTTCTCTGGACATGGTTAGCTGCTTCAATGTGACGGATGATGGTCTCAATGAGCTTGTGGGGCTGCACCGACTCAAGTCCCTCTATCTTGGAGGCTGCTCTGGCATTCGGGATGATGGCATCGCCGCACTTTCGCAACTGAAGTCGCTGGTGATTCTTGACCTCTCTAACTGCCGCCAGGTTGGCAATAAAGCTCTGCTCGGGCTGGGTGAGCTGCACAACCTCACCAACCTCAATCTCATGCGCTGCAACCGGATCGATGATGAGGGCATCGCGTACCTTGCAGGACTCAAGCGACTGAAGACGCTCAACCTGTCCAACTGCCGTCTTCTCACGGATGCAGCGACCACGACGATTGCTCAAATGACAGAGCTTGAGTCGATTGTGCTTTGGTACTGCAACAAGCTCACAGATACTGGGGTCATGAACTTAGCGTCTCTCACGAAGCTGCAGTCGATCGATCTTGCGAGCTGTTCCAAGCTGACTGACGCGTGTCTATCGACGTTCCCCTCAATACCCAAGCTCACATCGCTGGATCTTGGGAACTGCTGCCTCCTCACGGATGAAGGCATGGCGACTCTGGGCAAGGTGACGTCGCTGACTTCATTGAATTTGTCGGAATGCGGAGAAATCACGGATGCGGGGCTTGCTCACCTCGCGGCACTCGTCAATCTCACGAACATTAATCTCTGGTACTGCACAAAGGTAACCAAAACTGGCATTGACCACTTGCCGGTGCAAGCTGTGGACTACTAGCTCTGTCGTCCAAATTCGTAGCGTGCGAAACATAAATGTGGTAGTGTTTTTGCGTTGTACAAGTACAGTAGTAGCGTGCCAAAATTGCGGTAATTCATTTGTTCGTTGTTCTTGCTCCTTCCGACGCTTTCCTACGAGCCTGTCGTATTCCTTTCCCAGTGTAATGCCGCTAGAGTGCCTTCGTTTATGCCCCACGACGACGAGCAAGGATGGCAGCTAATTCGCTGTTGGCTCCACCGATGCCTCCGTTTGCAGGGGAACTTTGAACACTCTCGCCAAACTTCCGCACCGATTCCATGGACGCCTTTGCAGACTTCCTGTACGTAAGCGCATGCTTCCGAGCTTCCTTCTCAGCCTGCTTCTTGGCTTTCTTTTCAGCGACGCGGCGCAAACGCTCCGCTTCACGCTCTCGGCTGCGCTGCTCTTGGCGCTGCGCCCGCATCGCCAACTCTTCCTCGCGTTGCCGTTCCAGTTTCTTGCGGCGTGCCTTCTCACGTTTGCGGCGCTTGCGAATGTACTCGTCAGGCACTCCTGGTGTCACATGAATCTGTACACTGTTCGCGTCGCCTGTAATTCTGTCGTGTCCAGCCGAAACAAACTGAATCTGCTGCGATGGTGTTTTCGACAGTCCAACACTCGCGGCGCGGCGGAGACGAATAGAGTCACTGAAGCTGATCGGAGTTGCTACACTCGCCAAGGAGCGTATTGCGTCCACAAGCGTGACGGCGATCTCGGTTTTCTTCTCCGATAGAAGGAGCTGGTCTTCAGGCATTTCCGTAGACATGAGTCCAATCACCTTGTCATACACGCGGGACGGCGTATAGAATCCAAGATCGGGCACCACTTCCAGCTGCTTGCAAACATCGTTGCAGTAAATCTTGCCAGTGTATCGGCAATGGTGGCGGCGGTTGAACAGCCCGAACTTCTTGCCGGTAGACATACACACCATCGTAGATTTATTGTCCACCCAGTTGCTCTTGTTAGGTTCAGCAAGGAGCGGTTCTTGACGCACTTTCAATACGAAGTACTGATCAGCCATTGTACTCATCGTGATTTCTTCAATAGCGGTCAACCGTAGACGACGACGAAGGTACACCAAAGGAGGCACAAACGTGCTCTTCGGATCCACCACAGGCTGCCACGTACGCTTCTCCATTAGATACAAATACTGGTCCGTGACAATCAGAACCCGTCCTGCCAGCGCAATTGGTGATCCGTCGGGAGATACTCCAGCAATCGGACAAGCCTTTTGAATCTCATCCATAAACACAATCTTCTCGGAGTCGCCATAGTGCTGGATAATCCCCATGACCGCTTCGCGAATAGTACTGTCTCGCAGATAGTCTCCGTCGAAAGGGCGGTAAATACTCACGCGCTGACGTTGCTTGTTATTAGACGCGTACAGCTTGGTGATGTCGTGGCTGAGCTGCAGCAAATGACGACGGCCATAGTACTTCTTCCACGCCTTCTGAATCCGCATCACGAACGAACCAAGCTTTTTCTCTCGCAATTTCTCCAGCTCGAAAAAGGTTTCGGGTGTCTGGATGAACACCATTGTTTTTCCAAGCTGAACTTCCTTTTCAAGTTGCGGAAGCGATTTTACAGCAGCGCGCAGAACTGCTTGGGTACCCTTCTTATCCGATCCACGGAACTCTGGGTAGGTCTCCTTGCTCAGCAGTCGGAAACGATCCACAAAGCGGCCATAGTCTCCACGGTAGGCGTAACCTGCACGGCGAACCTTGACGTTCTCAAGAAGACCAAGATACTTGATCTGGTGTACCACGCGACGATCATCCATCTTGTTGGGCTGTTTCTGGTCGTTGGACTTGATGCAGCGCACGTAGTGAGGTGTGCAGTCCATCAGCGCAGTGACAAGAGCTTCACATTGAGTACGGATCTTGTATCCGGCCGTGTTCGCCATCCGTTTGTCATTCAGGTCGATCTCCTCAGGGAAAATGTAGCGCATGAGCTTGTTGGACGTCTCACTGATGATGAGCGCGATGTCCTTGCTCAAGAAATCCTTGTTCGAGTCTCCAAAGCCGTCAATGTTGTACTGCACGTCACCTGCATAGTGTTTGACCTCGAAAGTCTTGCCACGCTTGGAGAAGTGCGGATGGGACCCATGGATCCCTGCGACCTTCTCCAGGAAATTCGCATCCACGCTTTCTCCCTGTCGGGAGTGCATCGTTTTGACTGTGTCGTCAAGAATGAGGAAGATGCCGGGCGTAGGGCGACGCGCTTCGATCAAATCGCACACGACCTTGTTGTTGAAGAACGGAATCGGTGACCATGCGATGCCTTCGCGCGCGTACTCCTCCTGCTCGCTCTTGAGCGTAAGTTCGATGAAAATCTGCTGCAGCTTCTCGTTCACGTAGTTGATGCAGAACTGCTCGAAGCCGTTCTTGTCGAAGATTTCAAAGCCGTAGATATCCAGAATACCGATCTTGGTCATGTCTTCAATCTCCAGGATCTCGCCATGCTTCTCCGCCTTCTTTTCAATGTCCAGCGCGTGGTTCACGCGCTCCACCAGGAAGTCGAACAACCGGTCGTACACAGCCTTGGCAATCGAGTCCCGCTGCGCCGTGGCTTGGCTCGTGTTCTGCGGCACCTCGTACGACTCAATCTTCCCACCAGGCGCCATCGTCTGCAGCAACTTGTAGCACAGAGCGTGCTCCACACGCGCCGCATCAAGGCCCAACAGTTCACACGCGATCTTCAAGCTCTCGCGGTCGCGCACAGAAGAACCTTCCGCATCCCCCACAGTCTCCGGCTGGAAGTGCACGTTGCCAATGTGCAGCACCGCCGCCAGCGTCTGGATCACCAGCTCGATCTGCTTCCGTTTGATGCCCACGTGCTGCATGGCCGCCATGGTCTCCTCGAACTCCTGCGCATCGTTGACATCGTCGACGTCATAGCACCCACTGACCTTCAAGTAGTGGAAGCTGTCGGGCCCGCCTCGGTCCAAGTAGAGCTTCTGCTTGGCTGCGGCCGGCAAGCCCGCCAGCACCTGGTAGAAGATGTGGAAGTTCCTCTCTCCCTTGCCGGGCTTGACGACGCGCGACTTCTCCAGCAAGTAGTTGGTGACCTTGCCACCTTGCGGCCGGCCCGCCGAGTCGAAGAGCAGCTCGAAGTACTTTCCGAAGCGACTCGAGTTGTTGTTGCGCAGCGTCTTGGCGTTGCCAAAGGCCTCGAGCAGCGGGTTGCTCTCCAGGAAGGTGCGCTTGACCTTGTCGACGCCCGCGCCGCTGCCGCTGACGCCCGCGATGTAGTTCTGGATCTGCTTGGAGGCCTCGGTCTTGCCGGCGCCGCTCTCGCCGCTGATGATGACGCACTGGTTGTCCTCCTCGCTGAGCATGGTGCGGTACGTCTCCTCGGCCGTGGCGAACACGTGCGGCGGCACGTCGACGCGCGCCTTGTGCATGTAGGCGTGCATGCTGTCCTCGCCGTAGATGTCCAGCCACTTGTACGGGTTCACGACCACGAGCACGTGGCCGATGTACGAGTAGATGACGTCGGCGGCGTGGCGCATCTTGAGGTTCTCCAGGATGGACGTCTCGCTCACGGACGGCAGCAGCACCAGGTCGTCCACACCCACGACCACGCGCTCGTCGCCGAACACGCTTGCGTGCTTGGCCGCAGCGGCGGGCTTGCGTCGCCCCATGGTCTGCTCTCGGTCTCCGTCCGAGGGTGAAGTTGCTACAGCTGCTTGAAGGGCGAAGTTCCCAGTCTGGGGGGAAATCGAGCGAGCGACCCAGCACGTGAGACACTGTGGCCGTATCTGCCTTTTCATCCGGACCCGGTCTTATACTAGGCTTTGTATAAGGTCGGACCCCTGGGACATATTCGAAATAGAGAGGTTTCGCAAAGCAACTTGTGGGAGTTAGCGACAATACATTCCCTACCCCTCTATAGAGACGTGTGTCTACAAGTTGTTCTCGACTCGTCTAGAACGTCTACAACGCCCTGTACACGTTGGTACTTGAGGAGATACGGGTAAGCATTTTACAATCTCCCAGCAATCTTTACTATGGAGAAGCCAAGCCAAACGCTCAACAACCCCGTGGAGGAGGCCCCACCGACGAAGCGTCGTAAAACGATGGCCCGCTTTACGGATGAGCTTGACTTCCAACTGATCCAGAAAGCTCAAGCAAGAAATCCGTATGGGGAAGACTACGGGAAGAAGACCCAGGCTTGGGCTGATGTAGCTGCAGCTTTGGAAGTGGACGTCGACGGTCGCCGTTGTGCAACCAGCTCGTAGATGCGTATGAGGCAAAGCAGAAGGCGAGTGAGAAACGAAGCGGGCCGTGTGAAGAGTACACCCCGAAGGACGAATGTCTGGCGGAGCTGCTGGAGCTGCGCGAGATAGAGGCGCTGCTGAAGAACGACAAGAAGCAGCCGAAGGACCAGCAGCAGCAGGAGGACGAGCAAGCTAGCGCTATGCGCGACGCAGCCTTAGAAGGGATGAGCCGAGGAGGAGGAAAAGGTGGATCGCAGCAGCAGCAACTGGTTGCTTATCTCGAACGCCGCGACCAAGTCGCTCAAGCACTGGAAGGGAGGAAGGTCGCCAACGAGGAGAAGCGGCTTGCGTTGGAGGAGCGACGCCTGGAACTGCAAGAGCTGCGAATGGAACTTGAGCGAGACGAGCGACTTGCGTTTTATTGAAATGTTAAAGGCTGTCGTCAGCAAGAATAGTTCGTAGTAGCTAGAGTAAGGTACTCCTCGAGGCTTGGCGGCTTAATGGAAAATAATTTGCTGATCTGGTTGGGGTTGGAACAGTTGCGGAAGTTTGTCAGGAGTACACCGACCAAGTAGTGTTTCCCCACAGGTGATAGATATAGTCTTTGACTCAGTCTCAGATCAGGAAACGGCCATAAGCGAATGATCCCTCTGAACCCCCACTCCACTGCCACGCGAACTTTACTCATAGCCGCATTGAATGCCTTTTGCGTATCACTCAGATTGGAGCCCTTGAAACCGACGTGCAGCGTTGGTTTGAGTGGGTAGGCAGGATCCCCATAGATGCAATACGGAAGTTCCCCGTCGTGATGTAAGACACGCGGAAGGCGCTCCAGCAGTCCACTCTGCCTTAAAAGCCAAGAATCGTGACGACGTCCAACCGTAGGACCGTAAAAGTCGATGAATAGTCCGTCCGGCGCCATTACTCCTTGGTATTTTAGCGCGTGTTTCCTCTTGTGTCCGTTGTAAACTTGTTTTTGGTTGCGCGTTGGGCGTGCAATAGCACGCACAGTGCCATCGATAAAACCAATGCATCTCGGCTCCGGTGCTCCACGTTGTGCCACAGCAGCAGCGTACTCCTCCAATCGCGACGATGTAAGTAGCCCACATTCAATGGTGAGTAGGCATTTGTACTTGTCGTACACCAACCCCAGCATGAAGTTAAATATCATGCAGACAATAGGGGCGGACCGCCCGAAAAAGCGGCTTAAGTCTCCATAACGTCCCGGGTATGCCATGCGGCGCAAGAGAATTCAGAGGCCCTCGAAACCGGAGAAGACAGCTCGATTTGGGAGTTTATAACTACTGTCTGGGCGAAGCGCTTCAAAGAGTCGAAATAGGTCTCGCTTCCAGAAGCGAAAGTAGAACCGTGTTTCGTAGTCGTTGAGCGCGTTGATGTTAAAGCGTTCGCCGTAGGAAATGGACCGGGGAGCGTTGCTTGTGGACGACGTTCGAGCAGAGAGGAGACAAACCGCTTCTTCCTCTGAGAGCATGCCGAGCACGAGAAGGTCTTGTACGTAAGTAGAGTTCATCTTTGAAAATGCTACAGACGTACAAGTCTAAGTTGCGAAAGCTCGTTCTAGAACTTGGCCGGATAAATCTATGGCCGCTCTCTGTCAAATCTTTCGAACGGCTCTAACTTCCACAAGTTTAACTTGCGAAACCTCTCTAATACGAGGGAACGACGGCTTGCATATTAACTCGACCTCCCTCCGTTGCAGATAAGTCGACCACAACTTGCATAATTACTCGACCTCCTCTCCATTGCAGATTAAGTCGACCCCTGACTTGCATAATAACTCGACCTCCTCTCTATTGCAGACTAACTCGAACATAGGATCAAACGTAGGGCAGATTCGCGGTTGGCAAAGAACAAAACTGACGGAGTTTATTCAATCACAGTTACTGCAACCTTATCCTTCTGTAGTGCTTCGAGTAGTGCCGAGCGCGAGCGTCCTGCCTTAGTCACATTGAAGCTGCCGCTTGTAAGTGATTTCATCTTCTCCGCTACTGAGTCTGGTCTTCTTTCAGAGATGAACCGGGCTACTTTGTGCATGTAGTGTAACATGTACACCCCGCAGTCCAATGAATTCGATTGAATAGGGCTTGTCTTGTACGCTAACAGTTGTGGCGCCACACTGGTTTCTCTGCCACATCGTTTCGCCTCGCGAGCTAAAAACCACATCAGCGTATCCAAAACAGACGCCGAGTTGTGATAACCGCGTAGCGAGTTGATGTGGTAGCAGATCGTTCCAGCAGGTTTCAGCGGATTCTCAATGATGACGAAGCTGTAGTGATCTGCACCACTAATAGGCAGTAACACAAACTTGTGTGCCGCCCAGTCAAAGCTACCGGTCACTTCATCTGGAACATCTTCACCATCTCTTTCACGGCGATACACGTTTTGGATCTCCAGATAGAACGAGGTCCCAAGCGGTAAAGCCAATCCGTCCACCTTAATCATGTGCTTGTAAATGAGGCAATCTACCACGCGAGTCGTCAGCCATTCCCCGGGCAATAAACTGTCCAAGTCTTCTTGGTACAGCGGAATTCGAATAATTTCACCGTGCTTGTTTCCTGCACGCTGGTGCACCACAGTCATAATTGGCTCGTCCCGATTTTTTCTTTTAGCGATCCTTTGGGGACGTGCCGTGCCTTTCGGCTTATTGCCTGACTGGGGTTTAACTTGTTCTTGGCTCTCTTCGATAGCCGCATCGCCAACGTCCTCCTCGCTGATATCAGACCCGTTTTCAACGTCGTTATTTCCGGAATTCCCGTGCAAATTTTTTGTGGCACCCGAACCCTTATTTACGGGTTTGTTCGCGGATGGCTTGGCTGATTTATCGTTGCTTGAGTCTTCACTGGGGCCATTTTCGTCTTCACTTGCCTCGTCGTCTTCACTTGCCTGTTCGTCTTCACTTGCCCTGTCGTTTTCACTTGCCTCGTCGTCATCACTTGCCTTGTCGTCTTCACTTGGCTCGTCGTCCTCACTTGGCTCGTCGTCCTCACTTGGCTCGTCGTCCTCACTTGACGACACACCCCCACTTGGCTGCCCGACCTGGCTTTGCTGTCCCGTTAAGCTTGGCTGGCCGACGGGTTTATTCTTATAATTGTTGATAAAACGTGATATCCACGACTCTTGCGTTCCCTTCTTCAGTATTGCGAACTCAGGGATATTATTTCTCGCGTAGCTTAGAAGCTCGGAGAAGGTGCACGTGCCGCCATCCTCGTGACACGAATCATATAACTTAAGGACGCGTAACTCGTAGGTCTTAAGGCGCTTCTTCTTGCCGGCCCCCTTCTTGCGAAATGCATCTCCAAGGGCTTCCAAAGCAGCAGGATCGTCCAGCAGATGCCACAGCGCCTTCTTCCAGCCCATCAACGTCCCCTTCGCTACACCAAGCTGCTTTGCAGCCACCTTCGCAGTCCACTTAGGGTTATCTCTCCACTCCTTGAGCTTGCTGACCTTCGTGGCGATAGGCACTTGGTTAAGGCGCCGTCTCTCCTTCTCCAGTGAGCGCGAGGTCGTGTATTTTTCCAAATGAGGGGAGTCGAAATGAGCGGTGTAGATTTCGTGGCTTTGTTTACAATCTGTCGACCAAAATTTTAAGCCAGGAAACTTATAAAGTACGATTGATGACTAAACCCTCGAGCCGGTCGGCTTATACTGCAAGTAGGTCGAGTTATCCTGCAAGTAGGTTGACTTATACTGCAAGTAGGTCGAGTTATACTGCAAGTAGGTCGAGTTATACTGCAATACAGGATGTATATGGATTTTGTATGTATGTGTGTTACAGTGACTTAGAAGCTCTTACTTGCCTTACGAATTCTGAACGACTCTACGTACGATCTTTCCGAATCGATTGAGAGATTCTCCCGCCTCTTTGCGCTTCTTCTCCAGCTCTCCAGCAGCTGCCCCTTCGGTTATCTGATGTTTTGCAGCAAATGCCTGGATCGCATCGTAGAATACCTTACGACGTGAGAAGAACCGATTCTCTGTCGGATCTTTTCGCCACTTGCTTCCAAATCGTTGCTCAGCCTCGCAGACGAACATTTGACCAGCTATTCCACGAGTATATTCAGTCCACACTTCATTCACTGTCTGCAGCGAGCGACTTAGACGCAATTCAGATCTTGTTGAGCGCTCACCGATTGCCTGGGAGTCCAATGGCTCACGAGCAGCGACAACACCACGTCGATGGGGAGCATCAACGTCATCTGCCAATGAGATTACAAGTTTCTTGTTCGCAGAAAATAATCCTTGTTCTTTCAGCTGTCGAACTTCACTAACGAGACTGTCGATTTTCCCGTGATGTGCATGGAATCCGTCTTTCATTGTTGATGCAACTAACGGAATTGCAGCTTCGATGCGTGTATCCTGAGGCTGGGTAGTCGGTTGCAAAGATATCGTGACCTCTGTTTCAAACTTCTCGTAAGCCTCTGTACTAAAAAGCGGGTCTCTCCACAAGCAGTGCTCCGGGAACTTTCGACGTAGTAGTACCGAGTCCTGGAGAAACACAACTCTCAATACGTGTAGCAACCCTAGAAACCCGCCTGTCGCTATCTCCCGGTTTCCATTTTCCTGAAGATCGTCTTCAGCGGAGCCTAAATCAGGGAAAACCATTTTCTGGAGATCTGGTGATGGTGTGATTGTGGCACGGTCAATCCAATAACCAACCCCTTTCGTAGGGAAACCAGCCAAAGCGCGCATAGCTTTTCGGGGAAGTGTAGTCAGGTAGCATGCCTCCATTCGTTCTCCATTCCATCTACCAGCCCGTCTAATCTGGTTTTCATCCGCACCTTGTAGCTCAGCCAACTTAGCGCCTGAACCGCGGTTGGCGTGTGTCCAAACCGATGAATCAATGCCGCAGGCAGTGAACGCACTCTTCACGTGTTCTAGTTGCGTGTTGTAGGCAATATCACGTGTTGCACATTTGCCTTTCAGCAAACGGATGTCGTACCACAACTTTCGGTCCGTAAAGCTAGGAAAGGGCTCCAAATCCACATGCCACCGCCAAAACAGGTACAATGCCACAGCATTTAACGGGCACAACATAACATCTTTGCATCGCATCGCAGCTCCATACTCTACCCGCCCGACTTGATTTGATTTGCCTTTTCTCATAATGACCACGAGAGGGCTGCATACTTGGGGGCCTTCGTCGGTTAGCTCTAGCGACAGCATATCTGGAAACTGAATAAATCTTAGCGATTCTCCGCGAGCTAGAAGAGCGTGTCCAACTAGAAAGTCCACTTGACTTCGTAAAGCAACCCCTGTAGGCTGCTTGAGCCATAATTGGCTTAGCGCTCGCATATCTTCCAGGTTGTAGCCGTCTAAAACGGTTCCTAAACCACGGTCAGCGTATGTATCCACCTTCCGCTTGTTCTCTCCACGCTTCAGCATGTCCATCAAGCCTTTTAAAGCCTTGCCACGCGGGTGGGAGTGCTGATTCATACCAATAGACTTCTGAAACTGATACAAATCGATTATAGCCTTGACGTACGCGTCCACCGCCTCATATCCGAGTCGGACGGCACTTCCATCGTCGTTTTTCTTGCGCAGGTTTCCTCGGGGTACCACAAAATTATCGATATAGTCTACTAGCTTCGACTCGTACACCAGCTGGCAAAGTCATCCTGCTTGTTCTTGTACTGCTTTATCGTGTTTTGCGGTCTTGTGCTAGCGTGTCGCGTCATCACGTTCACCACAGCTTGCTGCAGCTCGTTGGCATTGGCCGCATCGGCCGGTAGCGCCCCCGACATGCCGGCTAAGCGGCAAAGCGCGCAGAGGTCCGGGAAGGCGATACGAAACTGCGGTATGACTGAACGAGAAGAGAGGGGGGGCTTCTTCTCTACCATACGACTGGCTCTCCCGCTGTATGCATTTTTTGCTAAGTATGGATTATTGAAGGAGGGACCTAGGGGGAGATACTTTTCAGATACGTCGCGTTTACGCTCGGGTTTTAGCGATTGGGTCGTCCGACGCGGTCCAGACCTGCTGGTAGATACTGCGCGGCGTCAGCACGATGGCGTGGACCACCTAAGGTATACATTATGTGGTACACATTGTTTGTAGGATGTGGTCCACATTGACTTTCAAAGTGAGGACACATCGGCCCGCTCGACGCCGAAGTCGGATCGACGAGCGAGCTGCGACCGCGCGATGGAGCGATGAAGCGAGCACCGCCGGCCGATGAGTGGCGCTGCGGCATCGGCCGCCTCGCTCCCTCTTGCCACCGAGGCCATTACGCAATGGCGCCAGGGACGACCGCCGCGGCGTCGTAGCGCACCAGGACGTCCTTATCGGACGCCGCGAAAGAAGCGATAGAGCTCGTCGGAGCGTCTTGCCTGGGTCGACCGTCGCTGAAGCCGCGATCGAAACCTGTCAGCGGCGGCTGAACCGGGAAGTTACACACACGCAATCCAGCTGCGACTCCGAAGCCCCATGCGCAGTGCATTGGGACGATGTGTCTGCGCTCGCAAACATTATCCCTTGCCGGCCACACGGGGTCAAATCGCTCGCTGCAGCGGCGGCCGCGAGGGTGAGACAACAGCGGAAAGCGGATCGCCTCGATAGAGGATCTGATCGGCTGGTGGCAATGGGGCCTTCATCCTGCGCCCTTCCATTGCTGCTGCTGCGGCAATGGAATTCGACTGCCGGGGTCGGAATATGGCGAACTTCTGGCATCTGTTGCCGCATTCCGTACAAGAGGTTCAATATGCGTTGTGACAGGAGTGGATCTTCGAACGCTGGCGTCAGTCCGTGTGTCGCATTTGTAAACCCGCCATCAGTGAACAGAAACCGCTTCTTTGCCGCTTGTGGCCCACACAAATTGTGGGGGCTCGAAAAAGGCAACATCCGTTGACCCGCGTTGACACTGTCAACTTGACAGTGAGTGGCGTCGTCGTCGCGCCGACGCCTTCAAGGCTTGAGGCGCATTACATCGTACTCGCCGCTGCTGAGATGAAGGCGAAAGCTTCCTCGCGTCCAGGTGGGTCCGGAGCGAACTTCTAGCGCAGCCGCGGAGCGCAGTGTGCGGCTCTGGTTTCTGGCCTGCGAGGCGGCTCTCGCCGACAAGAAACACGTGCGTGCAGCCGCCATCAGCTCGGTGCGCGCGGCAGGCAACCAGACAGCCGCGCCGGCCAAATGGCGAGCCAAGTCGCTCGCAGCAGTCGTTTTCCAGCAGCGCCAGCACGTGGCCCAGCGGCTCGCGCACAGTTTCGGCCATTGCCGCCGTGCGCCGCGCCTTTCAATCGTGACAGCCCGTCGAAGCAGCCGGCAGCCCGCAGCAACACGAAAAAGAAGTGTCAAGCATGCACCAGCATGTAGGGCAAGAACAGCCCTCCATCAGCGAGACGCCGAGCAAATGGTGCTGCTCGCGTTTGGGTAAGAAAGTCGTCTGCTGGGTGTGGTTAAACGGCAATTGCACCCGCCCGGCTTTGGCCCAAAGCCTTTGGGCCCCGGGCATTGCTCACGCAGCCATCTCAGCGCGGCGCACGTGCCTCCGAGGCCGGCCGGGGCAGCAATGAGCTCCTCGCCGACCGAGAGCAGCGTCGGCGGCGACGCGAGACCATGGTCTGCATTGAACTGGAGCCACTTCCTCCGCCAAGCTGGCCGGCGGCCATCACGAGTGTTGCCCTTGGTCCAGAGATACACTGCATCGGTTCAGGCGTGGCACACGGTGCCGCTTCAACGCCCGACACCAGCCGCGCTGGCCTGTCGCTCGCCGAATTACTTACAAAGCGTATGGTTGTGAAATGTCTCTGGGCCCTATGGAGAATCCGCTGGGAAACGGCCGTCGCCTCGGGCCCCCACATTATCGAACACCCCTCGGCGCGCGCAGGTCAGGAGCGCGAGCCAACTCACCTCCACCCGCTCCGCCTCCGCAGCTCAGCATCGATGGCGTTCGCCTCCTCCGCAGTCGAGACGCTGCGGCCCATGAAGCCCGTGTCGCCCGCCAGCGCCACGCAGCCCAAGCGACGCCCGGGCGCGGCGCCCAGCTCCGTCAAGGACCGCACGGTGGTCGTCTTCGACTGGGACGACACGCTGTGCCCCAGCTCGTGGCTGCACGCGCAGGACCTGCTGCCCAAGTTCCGCGGCCACCAGATCTCCGTCACGCCCGCGCAGCGCGAGGTGCTGGCCCTCATCGGCGCGCACGTCGCGCGCCTCCTGCAGAAGGCCGTGGCCTACGGCCCCGTCTTCGTGGTCACCGCTGCCGAGTACGGCTGGGTCGAGATGTCGGCCGCGCTCTACTTGCCGGCGGTGCAGAGCATCCTGGCGCTCCCGGACGTGCACATTGTGTCTGCGCGCAGCTGGTACGAGCAGACTTACGGCCTTGGAGGCGACTCCGCGACCTGGAAGCAGGAGGTCATGCAGCTCATCGCGCGCAAGTGTTTCGCGGCCGCCGCATCTCAGGAGACTGTTGTGAACGGTGCCCGCGCGTACTCTAGGGACCCCACGGCCCCGCAGGACGCGTACTTTAACTTCCTCTCGATCGGCGACTCGATGGCGGAGCGGGACGCGTGCTACGCCGCGGTGCAGAACGTGTCTCGCACCTTTGCCAAGACGCTCAAGTTCGTGGAGCACCCAAACGCCGAGGAGGTTCTGCAGCAGGTGGAGCTGACGCACGACTCGTTTGAGCAAATGTGCGGCTGGGATAACAACCTGGACCTGCGGCTCTCGCGGGCGCAGCTGGCCGAGCTGCGCGGGTCGCCTATTTAAGCAGCCTCCATTCGTACACTATGGATCGACCAATGTTAGGGATCGTCCACTAGGGACGAAAAAGGTTTTAGACAAGAGGGAAGCCCCATGTAGAAGGAATACTCGGGCAGTTTTTTTATTGATATAATAATGCACACAGATCTTCATCATCAACGTTGCATTCGCCCGCCACGCTGCTCAGCGTTGAAACAGTCTTGGCCAAGCGAGTTACATGTAGCTACGCGGGGTAGCCAAAGGAACATGACGGTCTCATCGAAGTGAGCTTGAAGAGTCGCAAAGGGAGGATCGATCTTTTAGCCATGGCAACAGCAAATACCAACCCGTTGGCCGAGCGTCGACGACTTCGAGTAAGCTTCAGAAATACAACCACTTTAATCTTCCTGCACCTTGCAGTGGGCTGATGATCTCGTGGTTGCCATGTAGAAACTCGAGAACCAGCGGCTGGAAGAGGCGGCTCGGCAGCGACAAGAGGAGCTCAGAAGGCAGCAGGAGGCCGAGCGCAAGCGTCTTGAAGACGGTGGGCAAATGCTGAGATCAGTTCATGCACCTCAATACATTAGCTCTGATACGCACGCTTGGTTGTAGAGCGCATTGCCGAAGAGCAGCGGCGACTGCAGGAGCGTGAGGAGATCCGACGGAGGAAGGCGGAGGAGGAAGAGCGCATTGCGAACCTCGAGAACGACGAGAGGCTGGTGATCGCAGGAATTGAAAAGCAGCTGAAGCTTATTGGGGCCTTTTGGACGTCGACGCTGCCATCTCGTGGAGATGACGAAGCACTGCCGATGTGTGTGGCAGTGCTAACTGTACGAGCCCTGGAGAATCCGATCTTAGGCTTGGACGAGGATGTTATCCTCGTTGGCGACAACACTGCAAAGATCCACGGGTTTGACCGGAAGACGAAGAAACTTTTGTTCACTTCCTCTTGGGAAAGTGACGTGGATGAAAGTCTTGCACTACGAACACCCTTGGCGATGGCTTCGACTCGGTGCGGCAGGCTTCTAGGTGAGTAAAACGAGCTTGTTATACTGTAGTATTTCGTTAGATTTGAGTCTAATTCGGCTAGTGTGTGAGCAGGGGTGTGCCCGCGTTGCAGTGATCGAGCTCCGCGTTCTCTTTCAACTGTACTGGACCTGCGCTCTCGCCAACCAGGTGACTGGAGGCCAGACTTGCAACTTTGACGCATCAACAGCTCGAACTGCTTTCATTGACGGGAACTTGCAGCTCACTCTGCCTCGAGGTCTTGCGGTGGACGACGCGGCTGGCGAGTTTTACGCTAGCGATGAGGCAACCAACTGCATCAGAGTGTACAAGCTTCCGACGAACTCTATCGCCAAAGGAGTCACGCTCGAGCGAAGTATTGCTGGTTCTCGGGGAATCGTGATGAAGCGACCGACAGGCTTGGATCTTTCGCATTATCACGTGGTCGTGTGCGATACAGGCAACTCTCGCTTAGCCGTATTCGCCAAGCGTGGAGCTTTCGTGCTGACAATTGGCCGCAAGGGACTGCACGGTGGCGAGTTCTATGATTTACGAGACGTCAAGCTGGCTAACGTTCGAAAGGTATGTTAGGTTTGATTGGTTTGGCTTGTCGCTCTACTTATTAGTTGGTGTGTCTTTCACAGCGAGCTATTACTCGTGGAATTCAGCCTGAAGCCGACGCTGGGATCTCGAATGAGCAGTTTGAAGCTATCGTGGCAGACTGTGGCAACTATCGAGTACAAATACTCAACGAGCGCGGGGAGTTTTTAAGGCAATTGTCGCTACTCGGAAGTCTGGATCAAGTTGTATTTCAACATGATCAGTTTGCAAGCCTACGAGCTGAAATCGAGAGAGAATACGCAGCGCTGCACCAGCGTTCACCTGTTTTATCTGGTAATCGCATGGACGACATTTACAGTCTTGCGACGAAGCTGCATCCGACGTGCAACCTATACGCTCGCCTCACATCGTACCAAATGGAGTGGCGTGATAAGCGCTCACATTTCCACCACCCATTAGCGCTTGCGTACGCTCCATCTGAGCGAGAGATCGTTGTGGCCGACCGTGAAAATGCCAGTGTGTACACGTACAACTTCGACGCTGCCGGCTGCACTTGGCTCCAGCTCCCAAGAAATCAGCTTCGAGGAGTTTGCAGCGTGCACAGCTGTCTCCAGCTCAGCTTTACCATTGGCAATCCTGAAGAGCAGGCAAAGGATACACCAAAGAAGACGTGGCTGTATGTGAGTGATCCGACGGCACATCGAGTGGCTGTTCTCGATTCAAGCAACCTGAATTTGCAGTTTTTCATCGGCGCCACTACGTACGGCGATCAGCCGCTCTGCTCGAATGGATTTAAGCCCGGAGAGCTGAATCACCCGTCATTCCTCGCAACCTACAGCGTAGGCGATGACGAAGTATCTGCAATTATTGAAGGTAGCAACTCTTCTCATCCACGCACTATGCTAGTGATCAGCGACAGTGGAAACCATTCTCTATCGCTTTTCGATGCCCGAAATGGTTCGTTCTGCGGTCGGATCGGCGAGGGCTTTGGTCATGTCGAGGGATTCTTCGACTCGCCTCAAGGCATAGCGGTTTGGAACAACCGACTACTCTTTGTATCCGACCAATGCAATCATCGCGTACAAGTATTCGACTTGCAAACTCGTCGTTTCACGCGAGCTTTCGGTCGTCTGGGCACGGCACCTGGAGAATTCAACTTTCCTACGGGCCTTGCACTCTGTTCAGCACTTCCTGAAACTCCGAAATGCAATTTTGGTCCTCATCGTTCCGACAAACTCGTCGTTGCCGACACTGGTAATTGTCGGGTACAAGTCCTTGACCTAAACGGCGGCGCACAACTCGTTTTGGATGCGAAAGCCACGCCATTTGACCATCCACTTTCTCCCGTTGGAGTGTCGGTGCAACAGCGCAGCGGATACATACTGGTGAGCGATGTTGCGAACCGCTGCGTGGTTATTTTCACGAACTATGGCGAATTTCTCTCAGCTTTTGGAGCTACAGGCGAGGTGGAGACCCGCTTTGTCCAGCCCGCTGCTGTAGTTATTGTCCCGCTGAGTACTGGTACCGAGTTATTGCTAGCTGCTGACGCTAGTCGCTGTGATATTAGTTCATTCAAACTCCGGTTGTAAGGCTTGCAGCTCACGAAGACATACACCAAATCTATTTTCCTTGGTCACTTACAAATGACTCGCTGCGAATCGCTACTCTTGCAGGTTGATTTCGCTCAGCTCTACCTCTTCCTCTTCGTCTCCACTGTTGTCATCATTTGAATTCAATCGCTTGATGCGGGCCGTGGAAGTCGTAGTGGAAACGGGCGCAGTAGGTGTAGTGGATGTAACAGCAGCATCTTCAAGAGGGGTGTACTGGTTCCTCCACCGCTTAATCAGCGAGACAACCACCACAATTCCGATGGCGACATTCGCCACCACAGCCGCAACCAGCAGCACCATCGTGAACGTGCTCATTTCGCTGACGACGGCAGTCGGGGTTACCACATTGGCGCTCACGTTGCCCGCCGCGGAATTACCTGAGTCACCCAGGTGAGAGACGTTGAAGTGGTCCTCCAGGTTCGCGATGAACTCGGCGAGCACTGGGAAGTTGGGCGTGCCAACCCCCGAGACCGCATCCCATCCGCCGGAAGCAGTGAACGAGTCTTGGCACGGGGTATTGCCACCACGAGGGGCTCCGTTGTTACCAACGACAACATCGTGGAAAGCGTCGACATGGTTTTCGGCGAGGTAGTAGAGCAAAGGGTTAATGAAACCCAGCGGGCTCTTGCCAGCATTCAATCGCGCATCGTTCCATAGTGTTACCATGGCGCCGAATACCGGTGTAGATGCTGATGTACCCGATACAGACGAGAGTCGGCCGTTCATGATGACGAGATAACCTGCACCTAGCGCGGCGACGTCGGGGTACGCACGGCCACTAGAGTTGAAAAAGCCTGGAGTTGTTGGGATGTTCCTTGTGGTCAAGTACCTCTCAACGACCTTGCGTTGGTACTCTGGCATCGGGTAGATGTTGGAGAATCCACCGCCAGAAGTAATAATTCCGCCGTTCTCGACGCTGCAGATGACTTCCTCCTTCGTCCGGAAGAACGGCTTAGCAGATTGCTGAACGTCTGCCAGTAGCATTGTGGCGCCAACAGTAGTGATGTACGGGCTTGAAGTCGGCCACTGAGGGCCGCTCTGTTTGCATATTTCGGCGGCTGGGATCTTCTCAAACTCGGGGCGCAGTCCAGTTACGCCGTCATCACCACCAGCGATAAGCACCGTAATTCCACGAAGACCCATCTTGATAAGAAGTGTGTCGAGTGTTCGTGCGTAGCCCGGCGAGACGTCGAAAATGTGCTCTTCGTCGTCTGAATAACTAATGGAGACAACATACGGGGGATTCTCCAGCTCGAGTACATCTTGGGCGAACTCGACGAACGGTTCATCCTCTGATGAGTACGGGTTACTGCCGTTCATTGTCCAAATGTACGTTGTGGCATTGCGACCCACGCCTGTGATGTACTGCAGGTCCAACGAAGCCTCCGCGCTCGCCCGTTCGGGTCTATTAACGCGATCTCCTTTCTCGATAATCTTTGGTGGGCTTTCACCAGGCAAGTACTGCTCGTAGAATGTCTGCAAGTCGTCCAGATTGTAGGCCTCGTCGTAGAACGATGGTACACACTGCGCATTAGTGGGGTTGGTCGCCACAAGGTCATCCGGGATGCCATACGTCTGTCGAATGGAGGCCAAAGTATCCGCCACAATGCCATTCGCCTCAGTTGTCGCGGAGGAGGTAGCAACTTGCGCTCGCAGACCGAGTGGGTGGGTGTTGACACTCAAAAACGACACAAAATCTTGCAGGTGTTCTGGAACAGACACTGCATCCGCCGCACGCATCAGCCTCCGTCGCTTGGGCATCACTTCGTCCTTCGCCTCGTAGTGGTGGATCTCCGTCCTCAGCAGTCGCTCGATGTGCTTCACCTTCATAGGCACCTTGTACAAGTTCGAAGTCGTTGAGAACGTCCCCTCGCTGTTGTCATGCGCGTAATCGCCGACCCAATTGCGCACGGCATTGAGCGCACCATGAGCAGGCTTGGAGAGCTTGTCCGCCTGCTCCGGGGCGAGGTACTGGCCGTACGACGTGTGTCTAGAGTCAGCAACACAAAAGCCATACCGTCACTCACTCTTGTGCCTTCTATCAGTGAACACACGTACTGTAGATCGATTAGAGCTTGTGCAAAACGTACGTGGGGTCTGAGACGCTGTAGAACTCGCGTTCTAGCACATTGAAGTCCTCGGGCTGCAGTCCTATGACCAGAGGCACCACCAGCTCGGGGTCGGCGCGGCTCTGGCGGACGTAGCGGTCGCTGGAGAAGCCGCCAAAGCGCGCGGACGGGTCGTACACGGCGGCGGCAGTGGCGGACGAGAGGGAGCAGAGCGCCACCGCCAGCGAGAGCAGCCACGGGCCGGCCATGTCGTCTACGGCAGGCGAGCTTTAGAGTGCCTCAGATTGCCAGACGCGTGCCACGACGACGTGGTAGAGGTGCACGATTTGTGGATGCATACTTTGATCAAGTGAAATTTAAGGTTTAGAACGGAGTGATTAACGGAAAGATGACTTGAATAAAGTATGGAGTAAGATTTAGGATCTGGAACGACGTTGAAGTGAAAGCGCTCAGCTGGTCGACTTCATGGTCATTTCTATCGATCGCCGCACCCACCGCAGTGCTCTAGGCGACAACATGTATTGACGGCTTCTCTAACTACGCGTTACGCAGTAGGTCGTACGTGGCGCGGCGATTTCCACCCATAGCTGTCTACAGATAGCAGCTGTGCTAAGTCTCCGCCCCTGGTAATCACTGTCCTCTACTTGTACTCGACACTATGACACTCGCAAGATCCAATCAACCAAGCAGAGAGGTTTCCAATGCTTAAATCCGACACTGCAGTTCACACCCAAAGATTCATGCAGAGACATCGGCATGGACAGCATCGACAATGCTCCTCAGCCGTCGACTAGCAAACTCGTTGAAGCTGTCACGCTGGACGGTGATTGGTCAGATCTAGAGCCTGGAACTCCACTCGCCACCTTCGCCCGATGATGCTCAAGTGCGTCCCGTTCGCCCCGCCCGCGTGGGCCTCTGCGCTGCGCCGCCCACCGGCTCAGAAGCTCCGCCTGGGCCACTTCCCCACGCCCATCCTGCCGTTCACGCCGCCCGGCCTGCCCGAGGGCGTGCGTTTGTTCATCAAGCGCGACGACTTCAGCGGCATGGAGACATCCGGCAACAAGATCCGCAAGCTCGAGTTCCTGCTGGCCGAGGCGCTGGAGCAGAAGGCCGACTGCATCGTCACGTGCGGCGGCATCCAGAGCAACCACTGCAGAGCGACGGCTGCGGTCGCCAGGATGCTGGGACTCGACTCGTACCTGCTGCTCCGCACCAACAAACCGGACGAGGACCCGGGGCTCGTCGGCAACGTGCTCTTCGACCGGTACAATCAAAGACTTACAGTAGATTTTTGTATGGTTGTGTCATCAACGGTGGGGTCGGTTGGCTGTTGCGGTGTAGAATGCTGGATGCCAACCTGATTCAGATGTCGAGGCAAGAGTACGGCAAGTACGGGAGTGAAGCTATGATCAAGGTGTGGAGGAGTGCAACTACTGTTGTTGAACGATTGGAGATTGCAAGTCTGATCCTTTTACATTTTTTTTCTAGCGCACTTGTGAGCGACTGAAGAAGGAAGGCCGACGTCCGTATGCGATCCCAGTGGGCGGGAGCAACGGTCTGGGCACGTGGGGCTACATCGAAGCTATTGAGGAGATCAACAGCCAATTGAAGGTGCGTGTGTGAGAGTGCACCATTGAAGTTGCCAAGTCGAATTACTACTATAATGTTTGGGTGTTTGTTTATTGGTAGGAGTACGACTTGCCGGTGACGGACATCGCGTTCGCGTGTGGTAGCGGAGGCACTGCTGCTGGCATTGGGCTTGGGACCTACCTTTATGCCAAGGCTCACCCGAACGCAGCTCTTATCTTCGATACGAAGATCCCGGGTATGCTGCAATGACCACATGCATGTACGATTTTGTGCTCACTTTGGGGGTATGCTTTCGTTTCGCCAATTCAGCTCACGCATACATCGTTTGCGACAACGACGAGTACTTTCACGGCCACATCGACAACCAGATTCTGCCTGCGATGGGCGTGCCGTCCGACATCTCGTCGCGGCAGTTTTTGCAGATCACAAACGCGCAGGGAACAGGCTACGCGCGCAGCACCAAGAAAGAGCTCGAGTTCATCTACAGCGTGAGCCGCTCGACGGGTGTGCTCATGGACCCCGTGTACTCGGGCAAAGCGCTTTTCCACCTCATCCGAGAGCTGAACGAGGCCCCAGAGGTACGGCGATGTCGATGCTTGACTGCGTACTACTGATGAGAATCTTACTACGAACATCATAACAACGATTGTTTATCTTGGGCCCGCAGAAATTCGTGGGCAAGAACATCCTCTTCGTGCACACGGGCGGGCAGTTCGGCATGTACGACAAGGTGGACGCGCTGCAGGAGGTCATCCGCCAGGACCAAGTGAACCGTTTTGCTATGGAGTGAGTTCAGAACGCCACGGGTATGCTATTGCCGCACCGCACCCCCAGCATTTGCTTCCAGTGCAGGAGCACTGTGGCTAATAGAACTCCTCAATTTGCCGTAAATGAACGTACCCTTGTGCTTGCCCTTACAAATTAGAGTAGGCTTTCTTTCGCTGCTTTCTGTTGTATTTCGTATGGAATGGAGGTTAGCCCACACAACTGGTAGGAATCCGAATCTCGATGAAGACCCCCCCCCCCCCCCCCAGACGATGTTCCAGGCGAAGTCCAATCATAAGTTTGGACTTTGGGGAGATGGGTTCACTGATGACGCGCTGCAACGCCAACGGCCCATACAAAAACCAAGACGGTTTTCGGTTGAAGTGGCGACTTAGCCCCGGCTCTGTTGAGCAGTCGGACTGCAGGCCAAGTTGCCCTGCAGGGCACTCTCGAGCCGCCGCGCGCCGCCCTCATGCGCTCACTTTTCATTTCTCCACGATGCTGGCAACCAAGACGTGCGTCTCCTCCTTCTTCTGCCCTTCCATTGCCTCCTCCACCCACTGACGCCGCTGTGCTGTGCTTTCCACAGACTGCAGACGATCGGACTGACGCGTGCCATCGCGAGCCGCGGCCTGCGCTTCGCGAGCTCCGCTTCGACCACCGAGACGCCGTACTACGACGTGGTCGTCGCGGGCGGAGGCGTCATGGGCTTCTCGACCGCCTACCACCTGGCCATCGCCGCCCCCAAGCTCAAGATCGCCGTGGTGGAGAAAGACCCATGCGTACGTCGACCTCTTCTTCTTCAGTTTGCTGACACTTGTTCAAGTCTAACCTTGTGGCTTTTGTGTCGTTCCGCTGGTGCAGTACAAGTACGCGTCGGCAATTCTGTCGGCCGGTGGCATCCGCCACCAGTTCTCGGAGAAGGAGAACATCGTGATGAGCCTCTACGGCACCGAGTTCCTGCGCAACATCGGCACCAACATGAAGGTGGACGGCCACGATGCGCCCGATGTCCAGTTCGTCGAAGGCGGCTACATGTTCCTGGCCAGCGAGCGTGGCGTGAATGTTCTCCAGCAGAACTACGCGACGCAGAAGGCGGCGGGTGCCGACGTTCAGCTGCTGGACCCGGTGGCGCTGAAGAAGCGCTTTCCCTGGATCAACACGGAGGGCGTCGAGCAAGCCATCTTGGGCATCAAGGACCAGGGATGGTTCGACCCCTGGGCATTCCTCAATGCTATGAAGCGCAAGAGCGTGTCTCTAGGTGTCGACGTGCTGGAGGGCGAGGTGAAGAACTTTGATCTCGGCGGCCAGAACAAGATTGAGAAGGTCCACATTGAGACGAAGAACGCGCTGGAATGCGGCGGTATGCGCATTGATTCGGTGCGTGCGGGTGTCGTGGTGAACGCTGCGGGGTGCTGGTCCAGCAAACTGTTGGAGGCGTGCGGCAGCTTCGACTACCCCGTGAAGCCTCGCAAGCGCTCGATGTTCGCCTTCCACTGCTCCGCCGAGGATATTTGGAAGGGCGACGCGGCGACGCCCCTCGTGGTGGACCCGAACGGAGTGTACTTCCGACGCGAAGGCTCTGGCGGTCGCTTTGTGTGCGGCTGGTCACCAGAGCCTGAGGACGACTACGACGGACAGTCTACCGACGAGCTCGACTTCCCGGACCACGACCACTTCGAGGAGCAGATCTGGCCCACGATCGCACACCGTGTCAAGGACTTTGAGGCCATCAAGGTTCTGAGCGCTTGGGCTGGATACTACGACTACAACACCCTCGACCAGAACGCCATCATCGGCCTTCACCCCGACGTGCCGAACATGTACCTGGTCAACGGATTCAGTGGTCACGGCCTGCAGCAGTCGCCTGCCGCTGGTCGCGCCATCTCGGAGCTCATTGTGGACGGAGAGTTCAAGACCATCGACTGCTCGCGCTTCAGCTTCGACCGCGTGCGAGCCAACGAGCCGTTCCTCGAGCAGGGGATCGTGTAGATGACTAGCTACAAAGTCAGCAGCAACAGTGACGTTTATCCATTAGCAGTACCAGTTGAGCCGCGTTAAAAGATCAATAAAGTCTAGGATTCTTAGTGGCGGTAGATACATAGCGAGGTCTTGGTGTTGCTGCCGTCTTGCGGCAGTGACCACGCGTTGTTCTGGTTGGTTTCGCTAAGCTCCTGCACCTCTGTAAGCCGAGTGTTCACCGAATAAATAACCTGCTTGTACTTGGCGATTTCTTCCTGCCGAAGTCGAACCAGCTCCTCGGCGCAGCGTTTACCGTCACGAAGTTTTTGGGTGCGCACGACAAGCTGCGCCTCACGCTGTCGCGCCGACTGCTTGTACTGTACAACCAGAGTCTCGTGCTTATCAAGCAGGTCAGAAAACTCGGTTTTCAACGCCAACAGCTCTTCCGTTCTATCATCCAGAGCCTCTTTTGCCTTGCGCGCTGCCAGCACCGCCGCGTCCCGCTCCTTGACGGCTGCTTCTTCCCGTTGAGCATGCAGCTTGCAGTCACTCTTCGCTTCTTGTAATTCCAGTGCAATACGGTGCTGCTCGTTACCCCAGCTTTTCTCCTTCAATCGGTCCAACTCCTTCTGCTCCAGTGAACGAGACCTCTCGCTGGATGCAGCCGCAAGCTGTTCCTGCAGAGCAGCCTTCTCCTCCCTCGTCGTCTGCAGCGTCACTTCAAGCTTCTCAATTTTCACTTGGTACTCTGCCACTTTACTTTCCACACCTGTCGACATTTGCTGAGCATTCAGCAGCTCCTGCTTCAGAGCTTCCACCTTGACTTCATGTTCCCGAGCGATCTGCTGCCACAACTCTCGGACGCGTTTGGCGTCACTCTCCGTGCGTTGCACGAGCTGGTCTCTGTCCGTCTTGAGCTTCTGAGCTTCTTCCGCGGCTGCTTCGACTTCTGAAATGGCGATCTCCTTCTTCTCGATCTCCTTCTTCCACTTGGTCTCCATCGTCTTGAGCTCCGCCGCCAGCGTCGTGTTCTTCTGCGTAGCGGCGTTCCTCCCCAGCACCGCCATCTTGTGCATCGCCACCTCGTCCTCCAGCTCCTTCTCCAGCGCTACCTGCTTGTCCCGAGCTTGTTGAGCTGCTTGGGCGCTGCGCTGCTGCACGTGACGCAGCTCCAGCTCGCGCAGCTGCGCCTCGTTCTCCAGAGTGGCCCTTGCTGCACGTTCCTGCGCCAGCCGCCGCGTCAGCTCCTCCACTTCTACGCGCAATGCATCCCTCTCGTCCTGCAGCCGGCGCGTGAGCTCCGGCAAACTTCCAGAGGGCGGAGGGGGCGACGACGGCGGCGTCGGAGCGCCGGGCTCGTCCATTTTTGATACGGCAAGCAACTTTTTGAATTTGAATGAATCAAAAGCTCATTTCAAAGACGTTATGGCTACATATATTGGTTTTGGAGGGTAGTGACGACCGCGTTCTGAGTCAAACCTGATTGGTGCAGCCATATCAGTTTTCCGGCCAACTGAAACCGTTGTTGCAAAGAGGAACACGCAATTGACGATGGTGCAGCATCGAGTCTCAGCGCCTCAGTCCGCGGGCTACGCGGTCGTTGGCGGGAGTGACGTGCAACTGAAGCAGCAGGAGAATGCAAGACCAAGTCCTTTTTGCGGCGTGCAGGCGTGGATATGCGGACTCAGCGCGCTTTCGGGCTTCCTGTTCGGCTACGACTTGTGTGTGATGGTTGTCGCGCTGCCGCTAATTCAAAAGGTGACGAGATGCGTTATTTGAAGTTTCCACGGAGGTTGTAAACTAACGGATAAGGTTGCAATGCTATAGGATTTTGCACTATCGACGACTGCGGCCGAGAGCATCGTCAGTACTCTCATGCTTGGCGCGGTGATCGGGTCGCTCGTGGGCGGTGTTGTTGCCGACTGGTATGAGTATGCGTGCTTAGTTGCAGTGTTAGGCCAATCATTCTGACTGCAAAAGCATTATGCATTGGTTGATTCAGGATCGGTCGCAAGCCTGCAAATTTAATTACCGCGGCTCTCTTTCTGCTTGGCTCGCTGTTCATGACATTCGCCGGTTCATTGCGCACAATGCTTGTCGGCCGGTTCATCGCAGGCCTGGCTGTCGGTAGTAGTGGACCGTGTGTATCCACATACGTAGCTGAAATTGCCCGGCCTAAAACTCGCGGAGCACTCGTTACGATCAATGAGGTGCGTAACGGTGACGTTTGATGCGATACCTTAGAGGAACACTGGCGCTAAACTAACCAACGACCTGATGTCAGGTTATGGTTTGCTTCGGCTGCCTTGTATCCGTTGTTGTGAGCTCTTCTTTACAAGGAAGCGAGGTACGCGTAGCAAGCTGAGACGCACTACTCATGAGTACAACTAACGACGCATCTTCTCGTATTGGTTGCATGTTGCCAGAATGGCTGGCGTGAAATGCTTGGCATGACGCTGTTTCCTCCGCTTGTACAATTGGTCTGTCTGATATTAATAATTGTGGGCATCGGAACCAAGGCGCATAAGTACTGACATTGTGTGTGTGTGGCATCTCTAGCTTGGAATGCCGTTTCTCCCAGAATCCCCTCGGTGGTTGATCTCGGTACGCACAAGAAGACTGTGCCTCTTTTTACTCAACTTCTTGTGAACCTAACATTCAACCCGGCTGAAGAAATATCGTACCAAGGAGGCAAGCGCTGTTCTAAAGAGTTTGCTTTACAGCGACGAAGCATCACAAGAGATTATCCAGGCCCACCTTGATGTTGGGGTACAGTACGCACTCCCGCATTGCTGTTGTGGAGGCATCTCATAGCTAACTCTGTGCTGTTTTCCTGGTGGAGACAGACTTTCCATGAAAGCTTTTTCCACGCGATGAGCGAGCTCGTGACGGATGAACTTACTCGAAAGTGCGTATACCCACACTTGGTAGCTTGTGTAGCTCTGTGGCCATGCATTCTAAACATCTTGTGTACATTGCTGTATTATCAGACGCGTCATGTTTAGTGTAGCTATCGCATTCTGCCACATTTTGACGGCAGCGAACGCGATGCTTTATTACTCTAGCTACATCCTGGACGAACTGCAAACGGGCAATAGTTACCCAGTCTCTCCCCTCAGCAAAGAGATCTGGGTGGGTATTGCCAAACTTGCAGGAGTTTGCTCGGCTGTCGCCGTGGTGGATCGTGTCGGTCGCCGCCCGCTGCTTCTCATCGGGACTTTCTTGATGTTGATTTGCCATTTCGTGTTCGCTCTCTGCTTCTGGAGCTTGAGCGCGACGCACTCTGAGTTCGTCCAAACCATTGGAGAATGGAATCTGTACGCGTTCATCTTCGCTTGGAACCTTAGCTGGGCGCCGTTGATGTGGGTCGTGTGCTCAGAGCTTCTCCCGGACGAATTTCGCTCCATCGGAATGGGTCTTACGTTCGGTATGTTCTGGCTGGGCAGTGCGCTCGTGAACCAAACACTGCTATCAGTCTTCCACGCATTTGGAACTGGAAACGCTTTCCTCTTGTACACAACACTCACAGCTGGATCACTTGCATTCGTCTTCTTTAAGGTACGTGAAGCTCAAACTCAAGAACTTACCGACGTATCGTTTCTAATCGAAACTTTTCTGCTCTGCTGCTGATGTTACAGGTGCCTGAAACCACGGGGCTCACTTTCGAGCAGATCGCTTTGCTCTTCAACGAGAGGGTGGCTCATGTCAGTCTAACTAACCATGCAGTGTAGAATGGAAGATAACACACGGCATTCCACTTGAAATTCCATTGGCACTTCAAGGTTTTAGGTTTTCTCTAATCCAAGAAATCCATTGGCTGATAGGCTACATCAGTGATAGCAGATCGGGCCATGGCGGTAGCTGTGGAGGATGGCGGACTGTCGGCGGCGCAGCAGCAGCTCGATGAGCTTGAGTGTATGCTTAGCATGTTTCCTGACGACGATGAACTGAAGGTCGACACGCATGCAAAGGCTGCACTTAAGGCTTACGTCTCTGAAGAGAGCGGGGGTCCGCGACCTGAATGCCGGATGCAGTACACACTCTTCTACAAGGTGCTTGTGACGGTTGTTGCTTCATTATCGTCAGGATCAAGCTAACAACGGAGTGCCATCTACTCTTGTGCGGAAGGATCTAGCATTTGGTCGAGAGGTGCCAGCGTTGAAGCTCATTTGCCCTCCAGGATATCCCGACGCTGCGTCGATGGAGTTCGAAGTGCAGTGTCCTCAGCTCTCACGTCCTCAAATGGAGAAGCTCAACACCGAGTTAGTTAAGTTGGCGACTGCATCGGTTGCAACACAGGAGGTGGTGGGCTTGCAGCTGTACCAACAAATGCACGACTTTCTATCAGAAATGCACGCCGACGAAAGTATCGATGACCAGCCTGGCGATAAAGCCGTCACTCAGCAGACTGTATTGCTGCCTACAGTGCTCGGCCGCCGCGCCATCTACTTCCACCACATCATCGCATCCAACAAGCGGCGCGTGGTCAAGGAGTGGGCGCTGGAGCTACAGCTCAGCGGGTTCAGCAAAATTGGCTGGCCTGGAGTAGTGATCGTCGAAGGAGCCGAAGCCTACGTCCAAGAGTATGTGCGGCGGCTGCAACACCTGCGTTGGAAGCAGATAACAGTGCGTGGGGAGCAGACAAAGGAGTTAGGAGAGGGGAGTTCGGGTAGTCTGGACGAACTCAGACGCCTACCACGCGGCTTCAGGGAGTTTCCAGAGGATGGCATGTCCGACTTGGCGGCTGCGTGTCGCGCTGCGGGTTTAGAGGAGCTCTTCCTCACCACCATGAAAATCTACGGTCGATCTGAGGACGCGCAACAAACGAAAGAGGGCGACACAACCAAGAAGAGAGGTAATCGCAGTGGGCGAGTCTAACCATGAACAATGAGGACTGTATGAAAGAGAGGGGTCTATTTACACGCGTTGCTTCTTGGCTTTTCCGGTGGCAGCAGCCTTGCCACGCTTCCGTGGCTGCTCCTTGGCCTTCACCTCCTTCTCTTCCTCTGCTTCTGCTTCGCTATCACTGTCCGTCTTCTCGACGGCCGACTCACTTTCGCCAACCGGCAGCAGGCTCTTCATGGTCACAATACTGAAGTCCACAAGGTACGACTTCTGTAGCATACGATCGATTCGCTGGAAGTGGCGCTCACTGTATGCGATCAGCGCCTCCACGGTCTTGGAGACTCCATCCAGCGATTTCAAGCGACTAGGCGGCAGCTCACGAAGAATCGTGCTCACCAGCACTTGGCAGACGCTCGTGTTGCGGGCGTTTGTGTTCCAGTCACGGAGCCAGTCCATAAGCGTCGTCAGCTGCTGGTCCTTCAAGCTGTGAACCACCGGCGCGTAGATGTCCTCAGGCGAGAAGTTGTCGGGGTCGATAGGCTTGCCACCAGGGAGCGTCGGCTGGTCCTTGTGTCGCGGGCCTTCGAGCAGGTCGCGCAGAATCTGCAGCATGCGGTTCGGGTGGTTCAGCTCGAACGCGAGCTGAACAGCATCCAGCAGCTTGTTGCTGCGCAGGCAGTTGAAGAGTTCCTGCTCCTTCAGCAGCTTGGCATCGCGTTCATCCTGCTGCGCGCGCTCCTCCTCCTCGGTAAAGTCACGCCAGAGGTTGATAGTCGAGTCGGCACCACCGCTGACCATCTCGGAGCTGTCCTTGGACACAGCGAGAGCCCAGATCTTGTCCTCGTGGTTATCAAGAGTCGCCTCGCATTCGTTGCTCTTGATCGTCCAGAGCTTAACCAGTCCGTCCGCGCCCGCAGATAGAAGCTGCATACCAGCGCAGGCGAACTGCACGTTCAGCACAGAAGCTGTGTGTCCCTCGAACGTCTTCAAGCACGAAAAGTCCTTAGCGGACCACACCTTCACCGTCTTGTCACCACTAGCCGACGCCAGACACTGATCCACAGGCGAAAACTCGACAGCCCACACACCACGCTTGTGTCCGCGGCAAACACCAGCCAGCGTCAAAAGGCGGCCAGCACCACCCTGCTGCGAGTGCCACACCTTGATAAGTTTATCCTGCGACGCACTAGCAATGAAGCGATCGTTAGGCGACACCGCGAGTGCATTCACGTCCTTGTCGTGAGCCTTTACCGCGCCCAGCGTCGAGATCGTCAACTCCGCTGGCGCAGGCTTCGCAGTGGCAGCGTAAGCAGCAGCAAGCGGCTGGAGACTCCACATCTTCAGCGTTTTGTCCGAACTACCAGTAACGAAGAAGGCGGCCCCCGTCGCGAAGCTAGACGCACGCTGGGAGATAGCAACCGCGCCAAGGGCTTCAGTGTGTCCGGCACAGGTAGCAACGCAACGCGGCAGGGTCTTGTTCATCTTTTTTCCACCGTTAGGCCGCAAGTCCCAGAGCCGAGCTGTCCGATCCTTGGAAGCACTCACGAGCCATCGGCCATCGGGCGAGACGGACAGAGCCATAACGATATCAGTGTGACCCGACAGAAGATCGCAGGAAAGCGTGCTGCGGTGCAGGAGACGGATCTGTTCACTGTTCGTGGCGACAGCCAGCACGTCGGAAGGCTCGCCGCTTGCATCAGCCTTCGGGACGTACTTGAGGTTGAGAATATCGTCATTGTAGCCGATGATCTGCGTGCGGCGGCTGAGCTTTTCGTCAAACACCAAGAAGTTCTGCTCCGACGACACGACCACAACCTCGCGGCGCGCAGGGCTCAGCAGCAGATCCGTGTACGTCAGCGCCGAGGACGCATCCGACTTCTGCGTGAACAGTGTCTCGCAGGCGCTGCCACTGCTACGCCACAGGCGCAGCGCACCCATCTTCCCAGCAGTCAAGAAGTGGATCGCCTTGCCATCCTGCGTCTTGCCCGCTGACGCATTGGTGACGCACTTGTACGTCGACGGCACCACCACAAGACCCTCCACGGCTTCGTGCACCAGCACAGTCTTGCTGAGCTTGTGGTCCCTCAAGTCCCAGAAGTTGACGACCTTGTCGCGACCAGCCGAGAGCATCGTGTATCCATCTTCCGAGAACGCGACGCTGGTGACCAGACTCATGTGGTCCTGGATGCACGCCACCTGCTTCTGCGTGTACAGGTCCCAGACGCGCACGGTGGCGTCGTCACTGGCCGACACGAGCGAGAGCTTGGCAGCGTCCGGGTGGAACTGCACGAGCGTGACGATGCCCGCGTGGCCGCGGAAGTTGTGCGTGCAGAAGCCCTTGTCCACGTCAAAGACCTTGACCGTGCGGTCGCTGCCTCCCGTGGCCAGCAGCGTGCCCGACGGGTCGAATCCCATTGCCAGCACGGGCGTCTCGTGCGCCTTGATGATGCGCACGCATTTGAACGTGTCCAGGTCCCACACGCGCAGCAGCAGGTTGCGTCCAGCCGTCACGAGCTGGTTCTTCTTGCCCGGACGCACGGCGAACACCACGAACGACTCCTTGGCGTCCTCGTCCTCCACGTCCTGCTGCAGGGTGCGCTGCAGCTCTCCGGTCTTGGCGTCGATGATGGCCACGTCGTTGTGCAGCATGCAGGCCATGAGCGCGCGCGGCTCCGAGTCGGCGCTGGTGCGGCCATGGAAGAGCTCCACCTTGCCGCCCGTGTACACGCCCGCGTGCGTCTTGACGGTGCGCCAGCTCTTGGAGAGCCCCGAGCGGGTCGAGTAGCTGCCGGCCGCGCCCGCAGAAGCCTGCACCGAGTCCGTCATCGTCGTGCGGGAGGAAGGTCTTGCTGTGTGCCAATCCACGGCGGCGGCGCTTCCAGTGGAATTTGACTGGAGATGGAGACACGAGTACGTAATTGGTGTGCGGTACATGAATGAATGATTTCGGTGTTTGACACATGGCTACATTGAAGAGATGACAAGGTGTTCGCTGAAGATGAACGCTGATCGCCGCAGCAAGTGCACTGCAGTGACAATGTGACAACGATGGTCAGGATGCTGAGCAATCGTTTCTTCAGTCCAGAAGTCATTGGTTGTCTACCTTCGCGCTCTTATCCCAAAGGGTTATTTGTGCTATCCTTGCTCGAACTACATGTAGAGGACGTTGATGGGCCAGCCAGCGGTGGGGCTTCGTCAGAACCGCTTGCTGCGCTCGCCAGCGTGTTGTTCTGCTACACCTTTGAGAGGGGAAAGCAGATTGCTTGCGAACTGGAGGAACCGGTAACTGCGGACAAGTCGAGCGTCGTTGCACAGGCTTGTGGGGCCATGGGGCTCTACCTCAGCTGCTCCTGCAACTCAGTCGCCCCTGGAGCGACGGACAACCGACGACCGCGAAAGCTCACACGCGCGCAAATTGCGATCGTGAACAAATACCTGCCAAGCTTCCCGTACACTACAACGTCGACGATAAACCACAAGATGACGGCGGCAGCTTTCTGGAATGAGGCCTTCTTTGAAGTCGGCCCGCCGTCTTCAAAATCGACCAACAGTGGCAAGCGCAGCCAGAATTCATCGGGATCTACGCGGATTACGCAACTCTACGACACGTTCTATTCGTATCTGGACCACAACTCGCCAGCACTCAAGCCAATCTTCCGATCCTCCATGGTCGTGCGAAGCAAGGTACTGGTCCACATCAGCGCCGGCTTGAGAACGATCCTTACCGGGGACAATATGGTGGAGCGCGTTGAGAGTCTGACACGCACCCATCTTCGGTTTGGTGTCAAGATGGAGCACTACGATCCCCTCGGGGTCGCCTTAATATTCGCCATGAAGGAGTGCTCAGGGGCGCTTTGGTCGCCGCAGGTCGAAGAAGCTTGGCGCCGACTGTACGCGCACTGCTGCGTCATCCTGCTCGACTCACATCGACGAGCGATGGAGCAGCAGGCGACGTCCAAGGGTCGAGAAGCGGGCAAGGGAGGCAACAGTCCCCACGTTGACGATCTTCATACCAACCTTCGACCAGCGTCGATCAAAGAGAACTCGATCGCCCCAGCCAGCAGCGTCAACAGCTCTCGCGCGAACGAGTCAGCGTAGATATAAAGCAATCGAATAAGCCATCACAGTTATTAGCCTAGCTGTGCATGCCTTCATCGCAGCAGTGCCTGCTGCGATGAAGGCACTGATACTTTCCTTACCACGTCCATTTCAAGCACAACATCCTCGTTCAAGTATACACTTTACTTATACGGGATCCCGCATAAGTTTATGGTACAAATTGTTCATATTGTCATCTTGCCCGACAAGGAAATGGCGGAGACCGAGCTGCAGGTGGCCGTGAAGGCTGGCGACTTGGCGACGCTGCAGAAGCTGCTGGATAGTGGCGTGAACTTGGACGTCAAGGACGAGGACGAGCGCACGCCGCTGCATTGGGCCTGCGCCACCGGCCGCCTGGACGTCGCCGAGTTCTTGCTTGAGCACGCGAAGGCCGCTGTGAACGTGCAAGACGACGCCGGGTGGACGCCTCTCATGAGCGCCGCCTCAGCGGGCCACGGGAATATCGTCGGCCTACTTCTGAGCAAGTGAGGGCCTGCTGAAGTGTGCCGTAGCGGATAGAGGAATTGTTCTCTAACCGATCTTGTTGGTTGATACATTTACAGGGGCGCCGACGCAAACTTTGCCAACGAGAATGGGCAGATCCCGCTTCACTACCACAGAGGCGAGAGGGTTGATGTAGGGTATTATGTGTATTGACGTTCAATTCGTATTAACTGGGGGGGCATGATTTTGTTGTAGGACGCCAAGAGATCGCCGAGTTGCTGCTCGACTACACGCGGGATGTCAACCAAGCGGTGTGATCAAGTTTGGGAAGTGTCGAAGATCTTTTATATTCTGTCCGTGCTCACTTTTTCTTGTTATTTGTTCTGGGTGTTGCAGGACAATACCGGCAGTACGCCTTTGATGCGCGCTCTTGGCGGCAAACCTAGTCCAGGTTCGTGAAATGGAGTGTTGCTACAGCCCTATTTTATTACTTAGTATCATTTCTGTTTCCACTGACGTACTTCTGACTCTCTCTTTGCTAGTTATCATTGCGCTTTTGCTTGACCACGGTGCGAAGGTTAACACGCGTGATGTTGGAGGCAACACCCCGTTGCACTTGGCTATCAGCGAGGGCTACGAGGATATTGCTCGGTTCTTGTTGGAGAACGGTGCCAACCCGAATGCCAAGAACAACGACGAGGAGCGGTGCGTGGACCTGGCGAAGCCTGCTTTCCGCGCAGAGATTCAAATGCTGATGGTCAAGAAGAAGGGCGGCGACCATCCGTGATGTGAGATCAATAGCTAGCCAGGCTTGTAGAAAGCCGAATGGACAACTGGTACTTGTATCTGTACCGGTGATTTTGTATCTTGCCATTCAATTTTTACACGCTTGAGTTGTTACCTTAGTTCTGACTATGGGGCTCTGTTATCTGTCGTGCTAGTCATCGTCTGATCCACTGAGGTCAAGGTCCGGGATGTTGACCAAGATGAGGATGGCAGCATGGCAGTAGATTCTCTTCCATGCATTCTCGATGGTCTCATTCCAATCCTCTCCGCAGGTAACTCGCATGGCCTGGATCAGCGAGTCACCCAGCGGGTCGAAATCGTCCGGCTTCACTCCGATCTTGAAATGTACCAGCGCGAGGTTCATCACCTTCTGGACGAGGTCTTCCGACGACAAGAGAGACTTCATGCCGCTGCTGATATGCACGATCACGCGGCTCTGAATCTGGACCGAGGCCTGGAAAAGAGGCTTCATGTGGGGGTAGTTCTCAAAGAGGTACTTGTAGAAGTTCTCGTAAAGAAGCCCGATCTTGGTGCCGGAGCCGACAGCGTGGTGCGCATCCGTGTGAATGTTCTCCTTGAAGACTCGCTCCCAGTGCTCGAAAGCCACGAGCCGGTCGTCGTTGTCGGACTGCTCTGAGTTTTGGAAATGCGGCATGTAGCGCTTGATGATACGGCAATACTGCTTGGAAAACTTGGGACGGCTTGGTGTGCCACGGTGGGCGCCGAAGCTTGCACCGACGCCCATTATCGTTTGTTGTTTCGCGCCTCCTTGTGCTCAACACAAAAGAATTGACTTGTGATCTGTGCGTTACGAGTGTGGTCGGTATGGTGTGCAGGTAATAACGACAAGTGACAGCGCTGGGGTTAACAGTGTTGAGGCATAAGAAATCGACGACGTGGCTCAAAAGTGCAACAACACAATGCTTTGGCGCCAAAAATGGCAGATAAGGTAATAATACTCGTCGTGGATCTCGCAACCAGCGCCATCACATGCTGGTCAAGTCGTCCTTGAAGCTGTAGGTGCCTGAGTCAGGAAAAATGAGTGCGAAGTCGATAACTGCATTTCGCATGATTGTTCAAGGACGAGCGCTTACGGGCTGAGAGAACCAGAAATCGACTTGTACTGAGCGCAAACAAATGCTTCCGTACCCTGATTTCGGGGGCAATCTGCGACGTCAAGCATCAGACGCGCAATTATCGTTTTGTGCCAGCAAGGGAGCATAGTGGCTCACTAACTCTATCAGAAAGATCATAGTCTTTAGTCTAAAAGAAAGCAACTCCAGATCGCCGATGCAGCGGCTTCCATAGCTCCCCGTGACTTGTATTCGGACGAGCAGCAGCTCGAGCTTGCTTGTCCGTAGCAGGATGGGTCACCTTCGGGGATGCAGTCTTGCTTCGTTTGCTAACCGGTTTCGAGACAGATGTAGCACCAGCACGGTCTTCGTCCTTCTTCAGCTTGTTGGCAGCATTTGCCTTTGCGATGTTGACAATTGCAGCAGCCAGGTCGAGTTGCTCACTCGCCTCAGCAGCCGACATCTTGGCACTGGCATCCGACAAAGCAGCTCGACTCTTCTGGGAAGGATACTGCCGTATAATTAACAGTGATCAAGTAGTATGTCAGTCATTAGGCAAGCCACAGTCTCAAGATCAACACATTGAACTCGGTTTCGTACCTTGGATCGGTTGACCACGAACACGTACGTGACACAGAGGTCGGGCTCGAACTTCTTGGCCTGCGGGTCCGTCGTACGGTGGCGATATCCCGGGAACAGCCGGATGTTAAACTTCCGCCGCTCCTTCAGCACGAAGCCCGCGTCCTTCGCCTGGTCCTCGATGAACCAGTTGGAGTAGGGAGGTCTCGTCTTGAGCGTCACGTGCGCTTCTCCGTGGGCCGTGAGGCGGTCCCGAGCACTCCCGAAGAAGTTCAGCAGCAGGGCTCGGTTAATGTGCACGCGCTGCTGGCCACTGTGGGGGAAGTTGAAGACGATGTACTTGAAGAAGTCGGGCACGGCCTTCATACCGGCGCCCGTCTTGACCTGCTGGGGCAACTCAAGCAGCTTGGTGGCGTCCACGTCGTGCAACACAAGGCCGTGCGCCGAGCGGACAGCGGCGATGCACTCTTGCGCATTCGGGTACTTCTTTCGCACTTGGCTCTCCGAGTCGAAGGACGTGGCCAGCACGCCGCGACCGGTGCCGCGGTGCTTGACCAGACCGCGAGAGAAGGAGAAGTCGCCGTCTCCAAGCACCAACACGTCGTCTTCGGCCGCGTACAGCTGCGCGGATGTCTGTTGGCCGTCGTGACGAGCGCGCTTCGCATTGCCAGCCGCGCTGCTGCCGCCTCGAGGCTCCGACAGCTTACGCTTAGTGTCGCGCTTGTTGCGAGCCATTGGTGTCTACTTTTGGCAAATGCTTTGACAAACCAAAAAGGGATTTGTGTCAAAAAGTGTGAAGTGTATCAAAAATGGACTTTTGGAATGATATAAATCTGTACGGACATAAATTTGAAGTGTGCATGCATGGACCACTTTGAGAGTTCGCTGATGCTGCAACGAAATCAATGGGTTAAGGTCACACACAGTTCAACGCGAGACCGACGAATAAGAAACCTGACGTGGTCATTGACACTGGATAACGGCACCCTGCGATGCTTTGCTCCGCTCTCTCCTACGTGAACCAGACGCTCTTGACGTCGTCGTGGCCGAACATCTTTTTGCACGTGGGGCACTTGCGGTTGCGTGACTTGAGATTGTTCTCGATGCACTCCTTGCAGAACATGTGGAAGCACTTGGAGATAATCACGTCCTTGCGTCGGTCCTGGCACACCGAGCAGTTGACGAGCTTCTGCAAGTCGCGCAGCTCGAAGCGCTCGAGGTCGGTGAGCTCGCCCGTGGAGGACGCCGACTTGGCGTGCTGCAGCTGGCGTTCAACGTCCTCGACCTTCTTGCGGTACGTCTCGCACTTCAAGCACGGCTTGGGCTTCTCCTGCAGCAACTGCTGCTCGCGCTGCGACTTCTCCGCAGTCGCACAGATCTTCTTGGCTACCTCTGCATCGCGTAGCAGCTTGCGCTTTTCAGCGTCTGAAGCTTCGCGCTCTGCCTCAATGGTCTTGACGTATTCCTTCATCTTCTCCAGCTCGATTTCCTTAGCTTGCAAAGATTCCTACAATGCAGTAGGCAACAACCACACAAACATGTCAGAATCGATTGAAGAAGTACAATTCGAGCCATCTATCTTACCTTCGACGACTCGATGAACGCTTTTTGGTGCTTGTGCACTGTACTCAGAGAAGAAACCTGTAGTCGGACTGCAGCCAGCTCTTCAAAGCAGTGTGCCTTCGCCTGCTCCTCCCTGGCAAGGAGCGTGTGCAATTTCTTGTTGGCACTCCGCTTCTCGTCGATCTGTTGGATATATTTCTTCCGGCTATGACGCATCGAATCCACCTCTTTATACATGGTGTCAATCTCCAGCAGTAAGGCATCGTTCTCTTCTCGCGAGGCCTCGCTGGCAGCCTTCATATCCTCGATTTTAGAGCGTAGCTTCTCTCGGTCAGTTCTGCATTCGGCGAGCTCTTTCCTTTCTTTTTCCAGTTTAGTCTCCACATCTGATAAGCTTTTTAGGGCATCTGATAGCTTTTCACCAGCATCTTTCCTGTCAAGAGCAAACAAACAAAGTCAGATCCCCACAACATTACAAGGCAGACTACGTTGCTCTTCTCGAGTAATTTGATAGTTCTCGTACATTTCTGCTTGCTTCAGCGCGTCATACTTCTGTTGCAACTCGAGCTTTTCCTTTTCCAGCAAAGTTACCTACAAAAATTCACAACCAAGTCAGATTCAACTGAGATCTAACTAACGCCCAGCGGAAAGAAAAGAATAACCTTTTCGGTCAGTGTCTGGATCTCGTGATTATCTGCAGACGCCTGTGCTCGATCTGCTCGACTCTTCTCGCGCTCAAGTTGGGCCTTCAGGTTGGTGTTTTCCCGCTTTGCTGACTCCAGCTCTGACTTAGCTTCAGTTAGCTTTTAATCCAACCAAAAGAACACAACAAGGTCAGCAACCAAAGCTAGCAGTGCACATGAAGCAATAATCCTCTCACCTGATCTCGGTAGGACGATGCGTTTGAGATCTTTTCGCGGAGTGACACGTTCTTCAAGTTCAACTCGTCCATCTGCGATTTGGTCCTGCTCATTTCAGACTGAATCTTGGTAATCTTCTTCTCCCATTTCTCGGTCATGTGGTGCTCGAGGTCCTAGAATACAGTAAAAAAATACATTTAGCAAACATTCGTCCCTCGTTCAAAAAAATTTGAAGCTACTTTGAACGTAGCACGCCATTGTACCTTTGCCTTGTGTAGAAGTTTCTTGTACTCCTCGTCGCCATGTGCCTTCTCATCCCGGAGTTGTTTAATTTTTTCTTCGTTGTCTTGAATCAGCGCAGCTTCATCATTTTTCCACTAAATAATACGTACAGATAACAGAAGGAATGTAAGCTCTTCGACACATACACGCACCGTTGCAGCTAGTGTACAGCTTACCGCCACTTCCAACGCCTTGTATTTCTCCAATTCGCGCCGCATGGAGTCAATTTTCTGGCGCTCTTGGTGCAATTTGACACTCAACACGCGCATGTTCTCCTGGAAAGATCCAACAATCTTAGCGTGCTCCTTCTCTTTCTTCACCAATTCCTCCTGCTTCACCGTCACAGCACTCGACGACTCCGGCGCAGCCTTTTCACGAGAGTTGTCTTTATCTTTGACTTGCTCAGCTTTAATACCATCCGCTTCAGCGCCATCCGTATTTACACCACTCCGTTGCTTCACATAGGCACTTAAGCGGTCATAGTCTCGACAAGCGCGATGGCGCTCTGTTTCCTTGTATTCTACATCCCTCTCCAGCTCAGATATCCGAGTTTTGCACTGCATGACACACACAAAATTCGCCCATCAGCTCCAGCAATACTCAACCAGCCTTACTTTTTTTTCACGAGCAACGCACCGACTGCAGCTGTTCCTTCAAGCTGAGTGTCTCCGCAACTGCAGCTCGTTTTTCTTGAAGAATGTGCGCGTACTCAATAGTCTTCGCCTTGTCAGCAACAACTACTCCTCCAACAGCAGCGAGTAGTTTCTGCAGCAACTCCTTCGTCTTCTCGCTCCTGTGTTTCAACTGTTCATGCACGTCCTGCTCCATCTTGGGACAAGTCCTCCGTCTTAATAAACGCCCTGTCATCGGCGTCGTCATCGGATGGCAGCGACACGTCGGCGTCGGGTTCCTCTTCCTCTGCATCCTTCGCCACAGTGATAAACCACTCGGGCAGATTCAACTTGAGCTCCTCCGCGCGTACACGAACCTGTCCGAAGCCGTCCACGGCGTCAAGAGCCGCCTGCCAGGCCTCCGTGGACGCCTCGTCTGAGACAGCGGAGGGATCCACAGTCTTTGTAGCGGCCAGCAGCTCGTCCTGCAGCTGGAGCCACTGCCTCCGCAGACAGCGGAAGGACGCGCCCGTGACGCCCCTGGAGCGGTACAGCGCCTCGCATTTCTTGGTCAGGTAGGCGATGCGCCGGTTCTTCTCCTTCATGTCGATCTCCAGCGCCTTGTTCTTCTCCCTCACGGCCTCGATCGTGTTGGGGTTCGCCTCGGGCGGCTCGGGGTCCTCCAGCTTGATCTTCTTGGCGGCAGACGCGCCCTGGGGTAGCGCCTCACGCCGCTTGCGGTGGCCCACGCCGTTCTGCGCCGCCGTGTCCGCCATCCGAGTCCCTGCTGCCCTCGCCGTCCGCTCGGATCTTCGCGCTCCCCCTCCAGTACCAGTAGTATACTATGGTATTGAAACCCTCCTTCTTTTCGCGACCTCATAAAACAACGGGATTTGCATAAAACGGAGCGTAAAACGGGGTTCTTATTTTTCAGGCGCTTAATTCTTACCAGGGTATCCATCCTCCTAGATGCCGAACAGAGCGCGGAGTACCATGAAGCTGAGCGGCACAATGCTGATGAACATCGCCGCGGCAATGGCGAAGAGTAACAGAGTGCGGGACTTGGCCTTGCGCACGATTTTGATCAGACACAGACGACCCAGCAGCGTCATCACGAAGCCCAAAGGCATCATGAGCCTGGCGAGATTCAGGTCCAGCTTGCCCCACAGGAAGAAGTTGAAGGACGCCACTGCAACACACGTAGCAACAGATAGAACAGTCAGTGTCTACGGCAAAAGAAGGTCATTGGCGATTGAGACCACAACTTACTGCCGCTCACAAAGAATACAACCGTGGCGGACATAGCGGACACTGCCGCTGGAGTGAAGTTGACCCCGCGCAACAAGCGCGACGTTGCGCCTTCTCCACCCACGCCGAACGCTCCTCCAACCGCGCCAATGCCTAGTAGGTGGAGAGGCAGCTTCCGGATTGACTCAGGTGACCACTGTGCAAACAAAACGGTGGTTAGTTGTTGTTTTTCTGCCTTGGATTGGCAGTAGCATCGTTGCGTGCTTCCTTACCTGGACTTCATTCGGAGCGAGGATGAATCGCGGGTTTTGCTGTCGCTGGTATGTGGCCACGACATCCTTCATCTGGTAGTGCGAGACGACCGACAGAAAGATGAAGGGCAGCATCGACACGAGCAGGAAGAAGAACGAGGTCGGCGGGATTCCGAGAGGGCTGGGGAAGTACTTTCCTCCTTGGAGCGACGTGAGCAGCACAGTGGCGGCAAAAAGACCAAAGTTCATACCCAGCTTGCGCCATAGAAGGCCAGCCTTGTACAGGAACCCGCCATCGTCGTCCTAGATATCCAGGGGTACATGAAATTGCATTGGTATCAGCAACATGAATCAGCTCGATTGTCAGTAAATGAGTGCATGCATCGCACCTGAAAGCTTGTGGACGGTGCACCAAGTAGCGACATTGATTCGCCGCTGCTGCACCACCGCCACCCCTCTTCGTGTCCCACGGCACGAGCCTTCTTAAATGCCTTCTTGCCGATGTACCCCAAGTACACGATGAGCGCAATGATAAGCAGCCAAGTAGAGAACCACGAAATCAACGACGCTCCAAAGCCAGCCCCCACTGCACGATAAAACCACACCCACTTAATACGCATGCCAGATGACAGACCAGGTCGCACACCGCCCACAAACTTACTGAGTAGCATAGGCTGCATCATCAAGATGAAGTCCCAGTTGATCAGCGAGAAGTTGGAGTTAATCGGCTTCTTCCAAAGGTTCAACAAGAAGTCACAAACAGCTACAGACAGCACACGTTAGAGCTCTATCGCTGATCGCACACCTTCATCTAGGAGCTTACCTCCGCCAAAAATGGTGATACTAGCCAGTGGGATAGCCTCCTAAATAGCGAGTGCAATAGGTGAAGTGAGAACTTGTCGGTACCTCCACCAATACAGTCGTGACGTACATCTGGGCCGAGCTTCAGCACCAAAATGAAGACGGCGTCTAGAACGGCGCCGCCACCGGTCTTGGCTCCTGAGGCGATTAGCACCACCAGCGCAGCCAGCACGATGCCAAGCAGCTGATGCGGCCTCTCCACAGAGCGCAGCACTTCCCGCGGCTCGTACGGCGCGTCCTGCGGCGAAAGCGACGGAACGGGCCCGAACTTGACGGGGCTTTCTTCCCCTCCAGGAGGCTGTGCAGCCGCCAACGTTGCAGCCAGCACCAGCGCTGCCAAGGCCCCCGCGAGATCTCCCCGACGGCCCATCGCGTTCCCCTTCTCTTACTTGAAGCGAATCTAGTTGTGGAGCGGCGGAAAAGTTAGCGAAAACCTGGCATTCTTCACAACAGACAACGACTTACAAAGCCGGCTTTTGTGTCTGCCGGCTTTGTAAGTCGTTGACTGTATGCAAAAGAGATCTTTGCAGAATTGCAAAGATCTCTGCCGGTTTCCGAGTGCTTTTGCTGTTCGCCGGCTCGGCTTCCCAAAACAGATCCTTGTTCGGATTCCGAGTGTGTTCCCAGCTCGAAATTTGCACGGGGAACCGTAACATTCACTCGACCAACGCCGATTCTCACAGCATAACGCAAATTTCACTCGACCTAGCCGAAACGTCCAGTGAAATTTCAAATTACACAACGAAATCCTAAACGTGACAACAACAAACTAATAAAGCTAAAATAGGAGGCAAATATTCACTTTTATCTTCAAATTGTACAACACAAAATGACTTCCCTGATTTTGACTTCCCTGAAGTCACGACAGGAGCGCCCGGACGCATTCGACGCTCATGGCGACGGCACTGATCAGAACGATCGCGGCCATGGAGAAGACAATTAAGCTTGGACACTGGAATCGGCGAACAACCTTTAGCAGACAAATGTGTCCAATGTACGTAGTGAGGAACCCCATGGGCAGCATGAGTCGTGCGAGGTCCAGGTCCAACTTTCCCAACATAAGATAGTTGAACGACGACACTGGAGAAGACATTGCAGAACAAGTTAGCCCTCAAAGCAGCAGCTAGCAGCAGAGCACAGACAGAAAATAACGCGAGACTTACTTCCACTCGAGAAGAGCACGGTCGCCGCAGTCATGGCCGAAGCGGCCGAAGGGTCGACGCCCACCTCAAGCAGCAGCGGCGCATTGATGATGCCTCCGCCGATGCCAAACATGCCGGAGACTGTTCCAGCTGCGAACGAGAAAACGGGAAAGAACTTGATCGATGACGACGTCCACTGAATTTCGTGGGCTTCAAGCTCATATGCAGGGCTCTGCTGCTTCTCGTAAACGGCTCCCAAGTTCTTGAGGGAGAAGTAGCCGACACCAACGAGAACCACGTAGGGTAACGCTACGAGCACGGGGTACAAGGCTGATGATGAATCGAGGCCAATCGGACTGTCAAAGTTTTGCCCTCCGCGGACAAGTCTCATCCCGGCGACGACGACAAATAGACCGAAAAGAGTCGCGATTTTCCGCCACGGCACATCGGCGCGAAGCTGCGGTTCTCCAGCATGGGCCTTGGTACCGTCGGTTGAAGCGGAATCAACGCCAAGGAGAGATGTCGACTCGGGTGAGACGCCACACTGCCACCGCTCTTTTTGACGCGCGCGGATAGCTTTTTGCAAGGTGCGAGTGCCGGTGACACTAAGGACCAGCACCAGCAGCACGCAGAGGAGCCACGTGGGCATGAGCGTGTTGAGGACGGTGCCACAGGTCGCTCCCACTGTAAACAACACCAACACGTGAGTACACAGTAAGATATATAATTTCCGACCAATAGTGATAACGTACACAGGAGTAGTGGCTGCATCACCAGGATGGCATCCCAGTCGATGAGCGGCTTCTTCGAGTTGTCCCGCGTGCGCCGCACGTTCATCAAAAAGTTGCCGATTGCTGAGAGGACGAAAATGACGCGAGTGAGCAACTGAGCGAGATCGTTCAACAGGTAAGCACCGAGCACCAACCTCCGCCAAGAATCGTGATACTGGAAAGAGGGATGGCGGTCTGTAAAACACCACGTCAACCTGAGTCAGCTTTACAGGTAGACCTCCATAACGTCCACGATTCCTTCGGACGCACCTTCGCGCTGAGTCCGCACACTAGGATGTAAATGGGGTCGAGCACACCTCCCCCGCCAGTGCCCCCTCCGGCGGCAACGAAGATGACCAGTGCCGCCAGCGCCATGCCCAACGTCTCGCGCTGCGATAGACTGTCGGCTGGAACAGCATCTTCCTCCACTGGTGATGGCACTGCCGCCGGCTCGCTGCGCAGCGTGTGCGCGTTCACCGCCGCCAGGGTCAGCACCACCGAGCCCAGCAGAAGGGCGGCGCATGCTCGTGTTGGCAGCCCGAGTCGAAGCTGCATGTTCTATCGACGAAGCAAATCTTGAAGTGGACAGTGAAGCTGCGCGTCGCGGCAACAGGCAAGCCAACGGGTGCTGCTGCAGCCGAATCCTGCGAGCCTAGTCAGCGGCGCGCGCGGCCAATCACCACCAGCGGCGGCACCAACGTGTTGTAGCGGAGCCCGTCCTGCGAGAGATAGACACGCCCCATTTGCTGCTTCTTGATTGGCTGGGACCGGGCGCGCCGCTTCGGCCTGATAACGCGCCACTTCAACGTTAGAGATTCGCGCAGCTTTGAATTTCGCGCCAACGACGGCATCCAGCACCCAGCACCGGAACTCGTCTACCTTTTTGGCATCTTGCAGACTCACAGCTGCATCGAGTATCGTCTCGAGCTACGTAGCCTTGCGCTGTGTGTATTGCGTCGGGTTCGAGCCGAAAGCTGGTCGCTGCTGACTCGCGGCAGAGTGTTTTGGCCGCATCGAATCCGCGTGCCGGAGACCGCGGCGTCACCAGCAGAGACGACGCACATCACCGTGATGCCGTAGAGACCAATTTACTTGCGGAACACGCTAAAGGCAAACCTGGGTCAAGAAGATGGCTGGTATATATTATTTTTCTAGAGTTTAATGGTTGGGTCGAACTAAGGGTATCACCCCACAAACCTAACGCCTCCACTGAGTGCCATCAGGGGCAACCTACTGGATGGAGCACGGGATAGAAGGCCCTGCGCGCTCCTCAGTGGCTGCACTGGTCGGGAATGGGACGTCAGCAAACGAGAAGTCGTCTGTGAGCTCCACAGCGAAGCAAACCGCGAGTCTGCCGTACTTGGCCGAGTTCGTCCAACCAGGGTACTGCGACCGCAGCACGATGGACACGCAGTCGCCCAGCTTGACATGCTGCAACAGCCCTGAGGAACTGCCAAAATACTTGCGATGGTGGCGGAAGTTCCTGCCGGCGCGGAGATTGGGATAGAACGGCACGCGACTCGTCTCCCTGAGCTCGCCCTCCGCAGTCACGGACGTCACTGCCACTTCGCACCATGAGCTTGACTCGCGGTACGTTCCGTTGTACTCACGTCCGTCCGTGGCCCACCCCTGGTCCTTCGACACGCAGTCCGCCACCACCAGCGAGCACTTGCTCACGTCCACTCCGGGCGGAATCTGCAGCTCCTCAGCCGTCGGCAGCTGCAGCTGCAGATAGTCCTCGTTCATGTCACCGCGGCCGCGAAGGAGATCTGAGGTCTCGGCCTGGAACGTCAGCAGCACGCCCGCAAACTCGAGAATGTTGTTGATCACGTCCACAGGGAACTGGTGCTGCGCCACGACGGACGCGACGTACAGAATCTCGTCGATCGGGCGCGGCTGGATGTTCGAAAGCTCCTCCTCCGGCGTCATCCGATGCACCTCGCTGGCCGTGAAGATGGCGTCGTCCACGAGGAAGACGCCTTCGTCGGTGCCGCTCGCCACCATGACCGCTTACTTCTCCTGCCTGGTTTGATTTTCTTGTGTGAAGGGTGATTTGCAGTTTTTTTCTCATTTTGTAAACAAAAGACTAAATTATAGTCCGATTTGTGACAGGTTGAAGTGGCGAATGGCAGTTCCGCACCTGCGCTGAGCAACGTCGTGAGAAGAATGCAACCACTTCAGCTCTTGCAATTCGCACCATACACTCACGTTATCGGGGCAAAGACAAGAAGGAGCTTTTCGAAAGCATCGCTTTGCTTTTTAGTAAAAAGTGGTAGGCACGGAACAAGTGAATTGAGCTCTATCACCAATGGTGATTCATAAAACTTGTAGCAATGCAGTTGTTGCAAGTGCAATGCTTACAGAGGTTCCTCGTGCGTTCAACAGCAAACCGATCCATGTAACGAGCCCATTGTAGCGCGGCTGCCGGCAACTTGCCTTGCCCTCGGAAACCGACCTCAATTGAACCCCGAACCCCAATTTTTAGTCTTTTGGTCGAACCTTCTTTGAAGGAGGGATTCTGTTCTCAGGTCTCGGTCACAACTGGGCTATCCGATGCAGCGCGAGAAGGAAGCCCGGAAGCCGCGCCAGCAGCAGCTTGTCTTCTCGACCAAGAAGGCGGGGCGCAAGGCCAAGGCGCGTCAGCAGCAGCAGCAAGAGCAGCAGCAGCCCCCGCCGTCCGCGGAGCACGCGAAGCCTGCCTCGCAGAGCAGAGACGAGCAGCAGCATGAGACGAGCGCCTCGTCTCTAGAGGGGGCACAGGAGCGAGCGCACCGCCGCCCGAGCCGCAGCAGCAGCCACGGCCACAGTCGCTCCGTGAAGCGCATGCGGCCGTCGCGCGCGCTGCTGCAGGGAGACCACGCGACGGTGGCGCAGTGCGTGCGTGCTATGGTGGAGCGGAAGACGGACGCCGCGCTGCTCGTGGACAGGAGCGGACTGCTCACGGGCATCCTCACGGACAGAGATGTCGCAGTGAAGGTGGTGGCGGTGGGGAGGGACCCCACGCGGACGCTGGCGTACGAGGTCATGACGCCCGACCCGTCGTGCGTGTCGGCCAATGCCAGCGCCATCGACGCACTGAAGAAGATGATTTCAGGACAGTTCCGCCACTTGCCAGTGACGGACAATGATAAAGGTGAGAGAATAGCGAGAGTGCAGTACAGCAGCGGTGGTGGTGGTGGAGTGTGAGGACTAACGGTGTGAGTTATTGTGCTTTGCGGTAGTGGTGGGGATTCTGGACATCGCCAAGTGTCTGTATGAAGCCATCGCAAAGCTGGAGCACGCGTACCGAAAATCCTCCGACCGACTGGAAGAGACCGTGAAGAAGGTACGGGAACAATAGGTATGTTGAGGAGGCTTGCAGTGGCTGATGGAATGAGTTGGTTTGTGTGTGTTATGGTGACTGTAGCTGCAACAGAGCTTGTCTGGCTCGACAGAAGCAAACTTATTCGAGTCCTTGCGGCAAAAGGTAAGGGCTGAGTATTGGCAACCCTTCGTGTATGGTACCTTTTGTGTTGACATTTTGATGACTATCCTTTTATAGCTCTTTCTACCGACGCTATCGGCAATCATCATGGAAGGCTCAGAAGTTCCAGTTCTCAGCCCGACGTCGACAGCTATGGACGCAGCACGCATGATGCTTATACAGAAGACCAGTGCTGTGATGGTGTGCGATGAAGCAGATCGCACTGTCGGCATTTTCACTACAAAGGACTTGATGCGGAGAGTGGTTGCACTGTCGCTGGAGCCCAGTCAATGCTTGCTTTCTGGCGTGATGACACCGGAGCCTCAGACAGCCACGCTGGGAACGACGATTTTGGAGACGCTCCATTCGATGCACAACGGAAAGTTTCTGCATGTGCCCGTGTTCGACAGCGGTAAAAAGCTGGTGGGCATTGTGGACGTTCTGCAAGTCACCCACGGTGTTGTCCAGCAAATGGGCACGTTTCAAAGCGTGAAAAACGACGGAGTACAACCTCTGTGGGACCAGTTCCGCAATAGTCTGAAAAGTGCGAACGATGCCACAGAGCATGATGAAGAAGTCGAAGACGACGGATCCAACGTCGGTGTGGATGATCCGGATACAGACGATGTGAACATAGCATCGCTAGTGGGGCGCCAAACGTGGAGCGATTTCCAGTCGTCAACTGGAACAAGTGTTACTGGCGATCCTGCGCTATTGGATGAAAACCCACTGAACGAGCATGCTCCTGACGTGTTTGTGTACAAGCTTGCCGACTGCTATGGCAACAACCATCGTTTCACGAGTTCTGCCGAGTCATTGGAACAGCTCCTTGTGGATGTCCAGAATCGACTAGGTGACAACACTATCCGCCGAATCCTCTACGTCGACGATGAAGGCGACCACGTACGTTGGCTGCATTCGACCCATCTCTGAACTTTTGTTATTGAGTTTAACGTTTATTCTGATGGATTGCAGGTGCTACTCTCCGAGGATTCAGATTTAAAGGATGCTGTTAACCGAGCGCGAACATGGGGCAACAAATACATCCGACTTAAAATCCCCCACTATCGACTCGCGGTGCGCCGCGCATTGGGACAGAATGGCGATACGGCAATCGGTATGGTCGTGTACGCCGCTGCTGTAGCTGCACTTGCCGGTGCATCGTTTTTCCTAAGTAGGCGCAAGTGAATAAGCTACAAGGTTACTTGTTGTGCGTCATGGTGTGTAACTGGCTGGTTGTGAGAGGAAGCGTCACTAGCGCCGGCACTCCTGAACCAGACCTGTCCGAGATAAATGAAATGAAATTTTATTATCGAGATACAACAAAATTCGCGGCGCCTTGGAATAAATACCGAGCTGCCACGGCATGGAATGAAAATGATTTGAGGGATCAAAACCAAGCGAAAACGATATTCTTGACGCAGTCTTCGACGTGATCTACGGGCCCGACGGGAACGGAAATGGTCTTCTCTTCAGGAAGTGATGCGGGAGACCGCTGCCGAGATATGCATCACGCTGAAGAGCGCCAGCAAAACAATTGACTTCCATGAGAAGAATTGGGGGAAGTAGTAGAACAGCGTCCACAGGCCGTAGAGGAAGACGCCCGTGAGAACCAGCAGCGAGTTCTGCGGGTTCAACGCCTTGAGGTTGGAGTGGAGAGCTGCTTGCGGATGGGGAGCTGGGGCTGCATGCAACCATTACAACACGCACACGAAAGCCATCAATCTCCATATGGTGCAACTTGAATGAAAACAGTTCCGCCGGAACTCACGGGCATCGGTTACGACGCTGTGGATGACGCCGTTCTCCTCGATGCCGTATTCCCCCATGGAGCGAGCGGGCAGCAGCAACATGCCCATGTAGATCAGTCGGATCTTCTTGCCGTTGGCAAGTTCATCCGCGAAGAACTGTAGCAAACCAACCATGCAGAGCTTAGTACCGTAGAACATTTCCAGCAACAAAACTACTACATGATCCCACCTTGTTGACAAAGTCTTCGACTTGCTGCGTGGCCTTGAACCACGCCGGTCGAATCTTTTCGCCTTGGCGCAGTCGAATGGGCAGGTAGCCCTCGGGCACCTCATGGTCCACAGCTTCCGCCGTTTCCTCTTGCTCTGGCCCTTCCTCCGGCCTCTGCATCCGACAGAAGACAAGAGCAACGAGTCAGACTAGAAGAACAACACCGCGGCAGCGACGGTAGCAGCAGCGCCTTCGTACCGCTTCGGGTGGCGTCGTCACCGACGCGACGACTCTGCGCGTCCAACGTAGCAGAACAGCACACAGGCAACTTCTTAGTCTCAGAGTGTCGACCACCGAAGAGACTCGCGCTACGGTATGGTACGTACTCTGCCTCATCGTTCACGAGCTCCCACTCGTCGTGCAGCGCGGCAGGAGAGGAAGGAGCTTGGGCTGACGAGTGCATCACTTTCTGCTGAATGGGAACTATCTCTTCTCTCGGCGCAATTTTTTCTCGTAAATTACAAAATCGTATGTCGGAACAGGAACAAAAGACTGAGACCATAGACCAAATCACAAAGTTTTGCTCCACTTCAACACGTCCTCTCCAGCTGGCGACGAAGATGGCGTAAGAAGCGAACAATGTGCCCAGGCTTCAGTTTGGCTAGTTGTACTACGTGATGTTCCTGGAGTTCGCCGAGCGCGTCGACGTCGTCCCAGCCGCTATCAATGAAAAGCGAAAGTAGAGCAGTCTGTCCGATGCTGTCAAGCGCAGTTTCGAGCACCTTGGCTGCAGTATCTTGGCCATCGTCGACCGCCGGAGTGACGCCGCTATCTTGGTTTGGCTTGGACGGTGTTGCTTCATCCATTGGCGTCTTCCGTCTTAGCATCGGGAGGCGCATGAGCCACGCTGGATGCGAAGGGATTTTGAGGTTGGCTTCCACACGAGTGTCATAGACGCACAGGATCAGGAACTGATAGTAAGGCGCATTCAGCGCGATGATCGCGATGCCTGCTGTGATGTTGAAGAGAGCGTACTTGAGCGGGAATGCTGCAGGGAACCAGATCATGAATCCAAACGACCCACACCCAACGCCGAGGTAGAAGTAGATAGAAGGAAGAGTGAACCAGAGCTCGAGCCTTTGCAGTAACCGGGTCGCTTGGTAGTCGTCCTCAGTTTCGTTTACCGCGAGAAGAACGAGCACGCTGTTGATGACGGAGATAGCAAGAAGAACATGCCCGTGCAGAGGAAGGCACTTGCGATGCCCTTTACGTCTTCCGACCACGACGAACCATAGTTGTCGAACGACGTGGTGGAGACAACCTGAAGCCAGGACGCCCACACGGTGTACACCAGCGCAGAAATCAAATCCACATTGGTGACCTTTGTAAATGCCTGCTGTCGGGTGTTGTCGTGCTCGTGAGGGTCGAAGCCCAGCCAGCGAAACGTGTAGGCGTCGTGCATGATCAGCGGGTCGAACACGCGCAGCATCGTCTGGAACAAGCTCCCCGTGGTAGCCTTATCGGCACGGCCAGTGGCCTGACCCGATACCTCTGCGTTCATCGTCTTCTCACCCGTCGAAAGCTTCCTTGCGCAACATCCCTTTACTGTACGTGCTTCCTCGCCTTGGCTTCTGGAGGAAATTGGCACGATATCTTAGCTCGGTTAAAACTTTTAACTTAAAAGGTCGCGGTCGAGACGTGCTGATTTACTAACGCGCGCTACATTGCCCAAGCTTACAGCTCGGCCTGCATCATGCATAGCGGCTTACTTTCGCATCAAAGACAACGCGGCACGTCTCGGCTAGCTTTGCAAGCCGACTCAGACTTGTTTGTTACGGCACCTTAGTCGCCAAACCCAGGCACACTTCAATACTTATTACACAAGGGTCAGTATTCATGGAACTATAAATCGAGTAGCAACACCCTTTCGATAAAGACCCGATCCGATCCTCGTTTTTATGATTCGGATCGCTTTGCAACGTACCTCCTCGCTCAGTCGTCAATCAACCAAGTCAAGCGTACACCCGACAAGAGGACCGAGTAGCATGGCAGCCCGCACGCAGCAGCTGCGCCAGCACATTGAGGCGCTGATCCGCCGAGACGCCGTCAAGCGTTCGCTGGCCGTGGACGAACGCGCGCTGCGCCGCCGCGTGGACGACTACTATCTGCCCATGTTCCGCTGGACGACCGAGGTCGTGGAGGCTGCGCAGAAGAAGCAGGGCGACGCCAAACGCTGCGTTTGCATCGGCTTGAGCTGCCCTCAAGGCGGCGGCAAGACCACGGCCTCCATGTACATGCAGGAGGCGCTCGCGCTCATGGGCAAGAAGTGCGCCGTCATGTCGCTGGACGACGTCTACTGGAAGTACGAGCAGCAAGTGGCACTTGCCAAGGCCAACCCCGGCAACCCGCTTCTTCAGGTGCATAGGGTCTATCTTGCTGGTCTTTGTGGGGTTGGTGTTGAGCTGACGCGTGGACTTGCTGATGCTGTGCTATTTAGTACCGAGGAAACCCGGGTACGATGGACGTGCCGTTCCTGATGGACTTGGTTCACGAGTGCAAGACTTCAACTGAGGAGATCGCCCTGCCACGCTACGACAAGTCGCAGCACAATGGCCGTGGCGATCGAGCGCCGCTGTCTGAGTGGGATCGCCAGGAAGGTGCGTATACGAATAAAGTAATGAGGTTTGATTGTTGGCTAACTCCAATGCCGTCACTATTTGTACTCCAGGCCCGCTGGACGTGCTGCTGATCGAAGGTTGGTGCATGGGTTTCCAAGCAATCGACGATTCCAGTTCTGAGCTGAGGTACGGCGACTTTGGAGATGTACTATAGCGTAGAGCGCTGAATTAATCTGACACGTATGTGTTGCCACAGTGAACACATGAAGGCTGTCAACAAGGAACTGCTAAAGTTTGACAAGTTCTACGAGGAACTGGACGGCCTGGTTGTGATTAAGATCGACAACCTGGACTGGGTCTACCAGTATGTTCCCAGTGTAGCTCCTTCAACTGAATCATTGCAAGCATAGCATAGCACCGCTAACCGATCTTCTGTGTGCTGAGCAGGTGGCGCGAGCAGCCAGAGCAGCTCCTGCGGGAAGCCAAGAAGCCAGCCATGACTCCCTACGAGGTGCGCGACTTCGTGGACCGCTTCATGCCGGCGTACAAGACGTACCTCAAGGGCCTCTACGCCGACCCGAAGGACTCGACGTCTCCTCTGGGCACGATCCCGCGCCTCATCTTCTCCATCACTTCGGCGCGCGAGCCATTGGCCAAACCGGTGGAGTTCAACTTCACGTCTGAAGCTCTTCAGGATTAGACAGGAGGCCCGATCTCAAGAAAAAATTGACCGGCTTTCATTTCGCCCAGTCTACGAAGTCCCGTGATGGGTGTTTCACTATTTTGTTCAATTTAACCATGGATTTTATTGAACGCGATTCGCACTTATAATTTAACCCTAAAGTATTTTTCAGATTGCGCTCTCACCCACAGAAGAAATTTGGGTGATTATAACTGCCTGCTAGCGGAGCCTGTCAGATTCGGAGACCAAGCTTCCAACGCCTTCGGCCCACCCACTTATAGCGCACCCCGAGCCCATGGAGCGGTACCAGAAGCTGGAGAAGATCGGCGAAGGCACGTACGGCGTGGTGTACAAGGCCAAGGACCGCGTGACGGGCGAGGTGATCGCGCTCAAGAAGATCCGCCTGGAGGCCGAGGACGAGGGCATCCCCAGCACGGCCATCCGTGAGATCTCGCTGCTCAAGGAGCTGCAGCACTGCAACATCGTGCGCCTGTACAACATCGTGCACACGGAGCGCAAGCTCACGCTGGTGTTCGAGTACCTGGACCAGGACCTCAAGAAGTACCTGGACGTCTGCGAGAAGGGCCTGGAGAAGCCCATCCTCAAGTCCTTCCTGTACCAGCTCCTGCGCGGCATCGCCTACTGCCACCAGCACCGCGTGCTGCATCGGTTAGTCTGCCTTTTGATGTGCTTCGTCATTTTCCCGAAGTTAGAGAAGCAATGGAGTTAAGCTGACCAGCGTATCGTTTGTTGTTGTAGGGATCTGAAGCCGCAGAATCTGCTGATCAACCGCGAGGGAGAGCTCAAGCTTGGCGACTTTGGCCTGGCCCGTGCTTTCGGCATCCCCGTGAGAAGCTACACGCATGAGGTCGTGACGCTGTGGTACCGCGCGCCTGACGTCCTCATGGGATCTCGGTACGTTTCCATGCCTGGTGCTTTGGTCGCACACCTCCCAGGAAGTAGTTAGGTGTATTGACCTCATATTATTTTTTTGCCATTGATATAGGAAATACTCGACGCCCGTTGACATTTGGAGTGTGGGCTGCATCTTTGCGGAGATGGCCAACGGCGGGCCACTATTCGCAGGCACGTCGGAGGCTGACCAGCTCGACCGCATCTTCCGCCTGCTGGGTACTCCGACGATGGAGATCTACCCGGCCATCATCGATCTCCCGGAATACAGGGTGAGGGAATGTTTTGTTTCGTTCATTTGCCGTCGTGCTATCTATCTAACGTGCTTGCGATTGCATGTGCATCTACAGCGGGATTTCCCTGTTTATCCGACGCCGGACAACTTGGCACATCTCGTGCCGACGTTGGACGCCGATGGCGTGGACTTGCTAGAGCAGATGCTGCAGTATGACCCGGCAAAGCGTATCACCGCGGCTGATGCTATGGCCCACCCGTATTTTAGCGACTTGTCCCCGGCGCTTACCGAGAACCAGTGACCGGCAGCGCCAAACGGTTGGCAACACATGAATGGATAGTGGACAGATGAGGAGGCTGGTGGAATGGACGTCATCCTCCTGAAGTAGCGTGGATGGTTCCATGTAGTAGTTTTTTACCTGTATTGCTGTCCGTCCATAGAAGCATTTTAGTTTTTGCGAGAATGTTAATGAAGTGGCACTATAGCGAAAAGACGCAGCAAAACGGGTCATCGCTGTGGAGGATGAAGAAGCACCATGCTTGGCAGGTGCGCCGATTTCACGCTGTCTCCGTCTTGATCGTATTCTCGTTCTTCTCTCTTGTTGCAGCCACCTCCAACACCAATTCACTGTTGACCAAGTGCATTCGGAGCATACCACGATCTTTTTCGCAGTCTCACCAGCAGCAGCTATGCGCCGCAATCACCCGCAGTCGCCAAGATCCGACTGTACCGGGGCAATGTGCTAAGATGGCGTTGGGAGGGAGAGCGTTGCAGTCTGCAAAGTTTGCGTCGCGAATCGAATTACTACGTGCTGCCTCGATTGTCCAGCTCTGCTCGGGAACACAACATACTGGCCCGGCAACTTGTTGGCTTGCAAGTCCTGCTCAAGTGAGGCAGCAAATGCTTGTATCGTCAGCGTCTGCTTCATCTGACGAAGAATGGGACGCGGAATCCGAAGCTGCTTCACTTTCGCTGGTTCAAATCTGCCGGCGCGCTCGAGACGATCGTCCAGCTAAGTGCTTGCTCCTTTGGCTCGAGATGAGCAGGACGCTTAACAAGCGAGATGTTCATGACGTGCTTGAGATTGCTACTGTACTCTGCAGAGATTTTGGTGGCCAAGTCGAGGCCCTGAAGCAATGCGTGAAGCAAGTTGCACCGAATTTAAGGAACGGTGTTGGCTCTGAAATCGCCACTCTGCAGCTCTGTCAATCTATTGGAAATGGTGAGAAGTTATCGGCCATGGTACAATGCACGTCCAAACTCGGAAGAAGGCACGTCGCTCCAGGCACAATCGCCCAGGTCTGCGCTGATACCTCCGGTATCAACGATGTTCTTCCGCATGCCTGCTTCTTGGAAGCACAACAAAAACTCCGATGGATAGATCAAGCTGCGCAGATTTCGTTATGCAAGGATGCCGCTGCACAAGCTGCAACAGTGCCAATACATTGCGCAGTGGAGTTGAAGAGGATGCCACAAAAATCACTGCTAACTCCGGGTTCCCCAGCATTTAGTATGCTCATAGCCGACTTGTGCCGCAGTGCTACAAATTCCACCGCCGTGATTGAATGCGTGCGGCTTCTGCCAGTCCGTGCTTTCACGGCCGATCAAGCTGTACGCCTTTGTGCCGCCTCGTCAATGCCTGCTGTCACTTATTCTGATGATGAAGCTTCCGTCTCGCTTTACCCGACAAGCTGCGCTTCTCAAGCTCGGTCACTTCTCCAGCGAGTTGAACTACTACCTGGTTCGAACGACCTGGGGATGTCAGCATCTGCAGCTGCTGTTCAGGTGTGCGAGCAAGCAACGTCAGACGCACCGAGCCAGTGTTTAGCAGACACTCAGCACGAACAAGCGCTCTCGCCGAAACTTCGGGTGCAGCTCTGCCAACGTGCAACGTCTGATGCTCCACAACTATGCGTGAAGTCACTTCGGAGATTTATCAATGCGCAGCGTCTGGATATTTACGACGCTGTAGCTGCTTGCCGCCAAACGGAGGATCTGGGCCCCGTGGATTGTGTGACGGAGTTGTTTCGAGTTGCTACCCCACCGCCAGGCAGATTAGCAGCTCAGCTTTGTCATGCTGCTAAAACCTTGGAGCCTGCTCGCTGTTATTCCGCGTCCCCGCTTATCTACGACGACGAATTGAAGATATCACTGTGCAAGGAAGCTGAAAGCACGGCTCCAGCATTATGCGCCGACTCAGTGATCTCTCGTATTGGCAACCAGCCGCTCGGGAAGGTAGCCTTGTGTCGAGGTGCAACTAGTTCTGCACCTGCAGCCTGTGCCATGGAGGCTCCGTTTGGAATGGATGAGCCAAAGGTGGTGCTATTATGCCGATTGGCGACGAGTACTGCACCTGCAAGGTGCGCGCAGGAAGTGCCGGCATTCTTGCGTATTCCCTGGGACAAAGTGGCCCAAGTATGTGCTGGTGCCACATCCACGACGCCTGGACGCTGCTTGGCGCATCAAATCCGCCACTCCCGTTTACTGCTTCGAACAGTAGACAGCGCTCAAATTGTGCGCGAGTGCCGACTCGCAGTGGCGCGGCCTTCAGCATTGGGACTTGCAAAGGCGTCGTACAATTGCCCGGAGCTCCGTCCGATGTACCCCCTGCAGCTCGTGGTGAACGTGCTGGATCAATATGGCGATCTCATGACCGAAAACTACGCTCCGCAGTACCGCGGCAATGACTACGTCCCGCAGTACCGCGGCAACAACGTTGTCTACCTGAGTGGCGTATTTACGGGAAGTCCTCACACGGAGGATAGCTACCTTCATCGTGGACAGCCAACACTGCAAGGCTCTTCATACGCCACGATCACCAATGGCTCAGCAGTCTTCTCCAATGTACAGTTTACCGGTGCAGGAGAGTTCACCCTCACATTTCGATCCGGCGAAGGCGTCACCGAGGAAGTCGCGCGAGTCGTCGTACATCCTGATCTCGCTGCGGCAGCCTTGCAGACTCGATGCGACGAATTGTTCACACGCTTCAAGTGCAGTCTCCAGTCGCCTGCGTCTCTCAAGCGCGACTACCAGCACCGTGAGCTGCAAGTGTTGCTTCTGCCACGATATTTTCATTTCAACGCTGTCTCGTGTGAGCGATACTGGATGGACAACATCGGCGGCCTCGCGTTCAGCGGCTTCTCTTCTGGTAACGACGTGCTCTACGCCCTCCCGCGTCCGCTGTACGACCTCTTCACGTACGTAGCCCTCACACATTACTTTCCTCTTCTTCCCTCCATATTCACTGGCGGTTGCACTGTTCCCCACAGCAGAAACTCAGACGTTCCGCGTGTGGACATGAGCGCTTGGGCTCTGCTGGGCCTGAAGGAGGGCGAGACGAGCCGCGCCGCCATCCGACGCGCCTACCATCGGCGCTCGCTGGAGTGGCATCCAGACAAATGGCACGCGCTGGCGGCGGCACTGCCCCCAATATGGCAGCAAGAGCTGGCTGGAGCCTACGCGCTGATCACTCGGGCCTATGACCAGCTCACTTCGGCAGCACGTTAAACCTCAACTTCAACACGATTAGACTCGCCAATCAGCCAATCAGAGGGCTCCAATATCGACCGAAATTGCGTCCGGTTCGAAGAGTCTCACAGCAGGAAGAAAGCGTCATGCAGGACGCGCTGTTGGCGATCCTGCGCGGCGTCCGAAATGGGTCGTTCTACGGCACCAAGGTGCGCGCCCCGCATGGTACGTGGGTCGCTCTACGAACCTCCGTCTCGCCTTGTTGTGCTGACTTTTGCCGCGTCTGCTGTGCGTGTATGTGGGAACAGCCATGGTCATGATCTTCCTGTTCCAGAAGGGCTCTGTGCGCCAGAAGCTCCGCGGCGTCATCCGCCTCACGTTCGAGCACAGCAAGAACCTGGCGTTGTTCGTGGGCGTGTACAAGTCGGTGCTGGCGGTGCTACGAGCGCACCAGCATCACGCGCTCGGACAGCGCGTGACCACGAGCGTGGGGAAGCCCGGGGCGCACTGGCACGCGGCGGTGGCCGGCGGCATCGGCGGCTACCTGGTGTGGGGCCGCTACTCGAGCGTCAACTTCCAGATCATCATGTACCTGATGTCAAGAGCGCTCATCAGCCTGGTGCGCGTGTTGGCCGCCAGGGGCTACCACCCGTTCGCGCAGCACCGCTTCAAGCACGTGTACCCGCTGCTGGCCACCGTGGTGTGGGCCGGCGTCATGTGGCTCTACGAGAACGAGCCGCACACGCTGCACCCGTCGCTGCTGAAGAGCATGCAGTTCCTCTACGACGAGTCGTGCCGCTGGAAGGACGGACTCGTGGAGTTCGTGCCGTCGCCGGCCACTACCGCTGTATTTTTGCTGACGTGGCTCGGGTTTTAAGCGCGCGTGGCGTCTCTCTCAGTATGGGATTTCTTCCACCGACGCTGGAAGCTCCGTCGGCTTCATCGCAGAGCTCGTCGCAGTGCTTGGTTCGGTCTTCTCGCGTCTCGTCTCCGTCGTTGGTAGCTGCTAATTTGAAGCAAATAATAGTTGGGCTGCGTGTGTACACAGGCTCCTCTTGACGACCCCTGGCAAAAAGGCCGCAAAACTTTGTCCACACCGAGGAGGTTCGCGTCCTTACTGTGGCGCGCCCGATTGCTGGTACAGAGGACATATTCAGCGCATGGTCCGGTCCATCCATCCCTTGGCGGCATGGAAATGCGGTGCCGGTGGCCGTGATCCGTCTCAACTTGTTGAGGTCTGTATGCGCAGGTCAGATCCAACAGTGCGGTATGTGAAGCAGCGGTGAGGACGATGTTAAAACGAGGGAGATTCCAAAGATGAAACTGCGTGTTGTGACAGCTCGATTTGCGGCGCAGCACTCGTTGGCGTGGCGCCGCGCGAAATATAATAAAAATGCATCCGGTTCTATTTTCGAGCCGACTTGGCGCGGGACGGATGTCTCACTTTAACTGAAAGTTGCGAGCAGTAAGGCCTTACTTTTATGCTTGGTGATTCGCTCCTACTCACTACTGCGAGCAGTAGCGAGCGCTCCTGACGATCTTCGTGGTAGCTCTTACCACTATACCGGTACTAGCAAAAATTCCCTGAAAAATAGTCGAAAACGGACTGAACGAAACGAGAACAGACCACTGCAGCGATGCGAGCGCAGCAACGTTCATCCTGCTAAACATGTTGTCAAACCCAGCTGCCACAGCAGACTAGGCGTGCTGGGACAGCGACTGATTTCTTTACAAGTTAATCATGACTATTAATCCCATCGAGGAGGAGCCTGGAGGTGAGGTGTGGCAGTCCGTTTAACGAGCGAGCTGTAGCTGGTGGCGATGGCACCGCCACTGAATGCATACATGTATGTGCCCTGCTGCGCCGTCCGCAGTCAGGAATTTGCTAGGATTTCCATCCAAAACGATTGAGCTTACGAAAAAAAAATCTCGTAGTGTCAATTCGTATTTAAGCGAGACGTCGCGGGCCACATAGAGAAGTAGCGTCATTTTCGCAGACAAAGGGTCGGTTTCTGCCCCGGGGGCGGCACACTGGCGAGTGGCCCGCCCACTCGCTCGCACTGCTGCGGGTCCCCACTTTCAACTCAGCACCTGCGCTCGCATATCGCACGGCGCCAGCGAGCGAGCGAGCGAGCGAGCGCGCACCGGAAGAGAAGGTCGCGCTGGAGCCGTCCATGGGCGAGAGGGGGACCCGCCTCATTCCACTTTTCCACTGAGACCCGCGACACGCCACCGGCATTTGAAGTGGACTGGGGGACCAGAAACCGACCGATAGGAACGAACCACAGCAGTGGAGAAGAGAAAGAGAGACACAACACACAGACACACAGAGCAGATCTACAGACATGGGGAACGCCTTGAGCAGCGGCGGCACCAGCTTCAGCGACACCAACGCGTCCCAGAGGCGCTCGCCCGTGAAGAGGCCCAAGGAGAAGATGCACTCGCTCTCGGACACGACGGTGTCCTCCTCCCAGGACAGTGACGACGGCAATGAGCCCGTGCTGCGGACGCCTGGCCGACGCAGGAGACGAGAGAGCGGCGAGAGCCCGGCGTCGACGCTGGATACCACGGGGATCCGCTACAGCAGTGGCGATGCTAAGGACAGGAACTCTTCGGCTTCGAGCGCCTCCGTCATGTCGGCTGTGAACGGCGTGCTGTCCTGGATCATGGCGTGTGCCCGCGGCTCGTCGAGCTCCGCCCACGCTGACGGCCAGTCGGACTACGACGAGCGCTACCTGACGGAGCAAAAGCATCGAGCCTTTTGGGAGCTGGTGCAGCGCATTTTGGACCTAAACGACGTGGTGCTTATGATCCGCTTGCTGCTGGATTTCCTACAGGACGACCTTGGCGCCGCAGCGGCCGCCGTCTTCTTGGTGGATCAGAACTCGCAGAGCATGTCCCGCATCACTCGAGGTGTACCGACACAGTCTGGATTGGCCCCGTCTCGAGGACTTGTAGGTGAGACGCTCAAGTCGCGGGTAGCACGGTTCTTGGTGGACTTTAGCGCTGAAGAAGGATTCGATCCGGAAGTGGACTTGGCGCACGAATTCCCAGGACAAAAGCTTTTCTGTGTGCCCTTGATGGAGCATGATGCAGTGTACGCGATCATTGAGGCTACGACAGCCCACCCTACGCGGCGCGTGATGGATGAACTCCACGTCAAGTTGTTGACGTGGCTTGGACCGATATTGAGTTCGTGCATGCGGAAGTGTATCGAGTTTCACGACGTATTGCTCTCGGAGCGCACGCAGAAGGCCTTGTTGCACATTATCAGCTCGTCGGATACCGAAGACACGGTGCTGAACCTCGTGGACGGTGTGATCGACGGCGCTTGCCATATTACCAAGGCCGAGCGTGTGTCGCTGTTCATGATCGACTGGGAGACGGACGAGCTGTGGTCATTGTCGTCGAGCTACTGTGACGAGACGCTTCGGGTTCCTCTTCGAGCAAGTATGCTGGGCCTTGCAGCCACAACGCAGCAAACCCTCAACGTCCGCAACCCCAACACAGATCGGCGCTATAACTGGATGACGGATCAGCGTCGCGGCGTTCACACGCGCTGCGTGCTGTACGTGCCTGTGGGCATTCAGGAATCTTCTCAGAACAACGAAGGGGTGTCTGCTACTAGCAATCGACCCATTGCGGTGCTGGAGATCATCAACAAAGTGGAGGAGGAAGTGCCTAGTGGAATAACTCCCGGGTGCTGTCCGGGCTTTACGTTCGATGACGAATGTGCTCTTGAAGCTTTCGCGTGCGAGGTTGCGGTCATTCTGCGCCGACGCAGCAACGAGATCGAGTATATTAAACTATTGGCGGATACGCGAGCGGAACAGGTATTGGCGAAGCGAGCTCGAAGTCAAGTAAATTTGCTGGAATGCTACACGAGTTACGCGTCCGCAGTGAGCGCCCACCCCGAAGCCTGCCTCCGCAATTCGTTCATCCCGAGTGATCGTCATGTGGCCGATTGTCCCGAATGCGCAGCTGCTGCCAAGCTAAAGGAAGACCAGCCTTCTTCCGATGCTTCTCCTGTTGCGAGTAAAAAGGTGAAAGACCACGTGCATCCATTGGAGAATGTCGTCGAACAGCGTCTCGGTAAAGCTACAGGCAATAAGAACCACCATTCTGGCCGATTAGGCTACGAATTTGTGGGAAGTGACGAAAGCATTCCGTCTGGATTGCTCTTCAGCGCACCACCAGGCTCTCGGTTTCCCTCGTGGGATTTCAACGTATTCACGACGGACCCAGCGGCACTCCCGAAGTTGTTGGAAGAAATGTACCTGGACTTCAAGGTGGACGAGGTATTGCAAACGACGAAGCACCGGCTGCAAAACTTCATCGTGGCGATGAAGGAGCACTACCACCCGAATCCGTTCCACAACTTCATGCACGCCTTCTCGGTGGTCCACGCTTCTTATCTCCTGCTCAGCACGACAGACGCTGGTCAACTGCTTCAGCCACTGGACATTGCTGCCTGCCTGATTGCATCGCTAGGCCACGACGTTGACCACCCTGGCCACACGAACGACTTTGAGGTGAAGTCTGGCTCGCAGTTGGCGATGCTTTACAGCGACGAGTCGGTACTGGAGCATCATCATGCGTACACGACCTTCCGATTGATTTCCAAGGAGAAGAACGCGAACATCCTGCAAAACTTGACCCCCGTCGATTATCGCCACGTGCGGAAGATGGTGATTACTGCGATTTTGGGCACGGACATGGCGAATCATTTCAAGTTCCTGGAGTCACTGGAGAAGGTTCTTCGCCCATCGAATCACCACGTTGATACGACTTCGATCTCGTCTGCTAAGCGCGATAACTCCAGCGTCACGGCTATCATTGCCGTGAGCAGTGGGGCAAAGCCGATGTTTGAAGTCGCAGCTACCAAGGATCAATCGAAACAGGGCCCAGAAATCCTAACTGTGTTACGCGATGCTGTGATGCAACCTGAAGGCTCAGTAGCTGGGACTCCTCGCGGCAGTACCAGCGGCTCGGCCCCTAGCAGTTTTTCAGGTGGAAAGTGCGCGCCTGGTCGCTCGTTTAGCGGCCGATCAACGAAGGGAGGGTGGACGTACAATGGCACTGTAGAGGACCGATTGTTCCTTGTGAAGACACTTGTTCATGCGAGCGATCTGTCTGGCCAAGTATTCCCCAAGCCCGTCGCGTTGAAGTGGAGTAACATGATCTCGAAGGAGTTCGCATACCAGGCGTTAATGGAGCAGGCGGAGAACATCCCGATCTCGTACAGGAACATCGACGATCCTCTGAAGATGGTTGAGGGCCAGCTCTTCTTCGCTCAGAAGATCGTCTCGCCCCTCTGGGATCTCATGTACATCATGTTCCCGGATATCGACGAGTGCATGTCGAACCTGAGATCGAATGTCGCGCACTACGAGCAGGAGCTGCAGCGTCTCAAGCAAGCTCGCTTTGAGGAGGGTGTTGATGCCGACCGCATGCGAGACGAGCGCGATGAACTCGTGAGGCAGTACGAGCAAGAGGAAGCTGATCAGCAGCTCAACAGGAGAGCACGTCGTGACTCAATGTGCGGCTGTGAAGACGAAGGTGTGGCGGTGCCTGGACTTGCCAGACATAACCCTGCCAAGTTCAACTCGTTCCGCACGATCCCGGAGGACGACACCAACAGCAATAGTAATAGTGACGGCGCAGAGGCAGGATCGGACGGCGAGGCTGACGTCCGCGCTAGCGTACTCGAAGCGGCGGAGAAGTCTCGCCGCACAAGGTCCAGCAGTGTTAGCAGTAGCAGCAGTAGCGACTTGGAGGTAGACGAGCAATCGCTCGAAGTGTACGAATAAAAATATTATCGCCGCTCGATGCTGTGCTTGATTTGCTTCCAACAAGATAAAAAGTTATGATGATCAAACAATGAATCTAATAAGACTGCTTGAGTGCAGTGTCCGTAGAATGCGAACGGGGGGAACATACAAGGTCTCGTCGACACTCAAAGCAGTGCTTGGTTTTGCTGTCGACGTGCTCGGAGCAGAAGTACCCCTCGCAGCGTGAACACTTGGCTGCTTGTGAGAAGAGCGCGAAGACGAAATGGCACTCGCGCGCGTTGCAGTACCATTCCGGTCGATCAGGAAACTCTAGCACAGGACGCGCCGCCACTTGCCAGGTCTGACGGATCGATATCTTGACGCTCTCCGGGGATTTAGGCGTGTCAGCGTCTTGGTTTGGCTGAGCTGGGTCACTTGTTCTTGGAAAACTGTCGTCAAAAAAGCGAGGTGACCCAAGCCAGGACATCGCGGCTGGCGAGTTCAGAAACTCAAGCGACGAAGACTCGGATACGCTGCGACTCAGCGTCAGACTGCCCCCAACCCGACTGCACGTCGACACTGTTGTAGCCGTTGACGTGCTTGAATCCCTAGAACGACTGCAGCCAAGATTGGACAGATCATGCACTGCCTCCTTGTCATTGTTACTGTCCGCAGCCTCATCGCAAATGTTGAGCATCGCCATGGTCGGCTCGGACAGCCGACGGTCTCTGCCGAATCCTCGAACACGTCCACCGCCTGCGCAGTTTGCTTTCGGGCACTGGTGCTTGAAGATACAGAGAGCGTGCTGTGGTCGACAGCAGAAGCGGAACTCGCAGTGGCCGCACACTGCTGTCTCCAGCGCCAGCACGTCGAACTTCGTGTTGCAGTACAAGCACACCTCTTCTTTTTCTAATACAAGTCGCGCCGCCGTCGTGTCACGCCGCTTCCAGCGATGTGCCAACTCCAGCGGCGAGTACCTCCGCATGCTGGTCTCCTGCATACGCGCACCGTGGGCAAGCAGCAGACGCACCATGTCGGGCTGGTTTCGAATTACACTAAAATGCAGCGGCGTAAGACCGGCATCGTCTCGATTGTCGACGTCGGCATGGCAGCGATCGATCGCCAGACACGCAACGGATACACGCCCATACCAGATAGCGTAGTGAAGGATCTCGTTTGCCAGGACGACGCTCGCGGTGGCACTGTAGTGGCGACGAATCACGTGAGCTTCCCACAATCGGCGCACCAGCGACCCGTTACCTGACCGGACGGCCTCGGCCATCTCCGGGGGCAGCGTCCGATGCAGTCCGAACCCTCCCAGCGATGAGATCGATTCTTCCTCGCCCTCGGCTGAGCTGCTATCGCTGCTAGAAGCCCCAGTATCACTGCACGAAGGCGCGACAGCCCCCACCGTCCGAAGAAAATGCTCTCGGGATACATGTGCAGTCGTGTCCTCACGATGCATCTTGGGGTTCGGTCGAAGCGCCAGCGCCTGCAAAATGACCTGATAAGGGTCGAGTTCCCGCACCAGGGGCTTAAACTCACGCAGGAACTCCTCGAACGCCATGCACATGAGCTTGGCCTCCAGCAGCTTGAGAATCGCCAGCCCTGCGCGTAAGAAAATGTCCTGCACCCCGACAAAGAAGAGATCGAATATCGCGCACGCGAGCTCCGTCTTGGTGGACAGCGAGAAGAGCGTCGTGAACCATTCGATGCCGTACATGGGGATAGCGAAGCCCTGCGCCAGAAGGTGGGCGTGCAGCTTGGGCAGGTCCCGAATGAACATTTGCTCAAAGTGCTGGAGATACTCGTCCAAGAACGTGGAGCTGCGGTGGTAAATCCCGGCCAGATGGCGCTTTTTGAGCATGTAGAGGAAGAGTGCGTAGGCGTCCGCCTCGGACAGCCCTTCCACGAGGAACAGCGCGGCGATGAAGTTCATGCCCTGGCAGTAGCCGTCCTCGGCCTCGGCGATGGCGTTCAGCACGCGGAACAGCGCGCTCTGCTGCGCCGCGAGCTGGTGCTGGTGGCTGCGCTCGAAGATGCTGAAGGTGCGCGTGACGTCGCGGCCGATGGCGCCCGAGCGCTCGTACTCGGGCGACGAGATGAGGTAGTAGATCTCTCGGTGGCGGCGCACGAAGTCCCGGGGCAGCACGCGCATGTGCATCCAGCTGATGCCGTCCGTGAGCGACAGCAGCAGCTCGCGCTCCGATTGGTCCGTGAAGTTGAACTGCTTGACCACATTGCGCCAGAACAGCTGCCGCTTCTTCTCGCAGCCAACGCCAACGCCAACGCTCGGCGCCGCCACACTAGATCCACCGGCCTCGTGCATATCGCAGTTCGAGTGGCGGCGCCGCCGGGTGCTCAGCTGCAGCTTGGGCGCTGCTGTCGAGGTCTCCGCACTGGAGACCGAGTCGGTGGGACCCTTCGGAACCATCGCAGGCCAGGCCGTTGGGGCAAAACGACAACGCCTCGCGCTGTCTCTCGCTGGTACGCGGCACGTTGCGGACTGACAATGGCAGTCTCGCCTTGTCCAGAGCTCTCTCTCTCTCTGCTTGAGCGTCGGCAGAGCGTCACAGCGGGCGTCCGTTTCCTGCCGGCCGCGGCGCTACTTCTGAGCTTGAGCTGGAACTGCGGCAGCTGTTCTCAGAGCGTTATTTTTTTCGGCCAATGGCAGAAGATGCGCCGCGTGACATGAAACGAGATTGGCTGAAAAGGCGCGAAAAAAGTTGGTGTGCGCGTGGTGTGCGGATACTCCAAGCCGCAGGACGGAGAAGTACTGAGGATGGCGGCCACGGCCTCGTCCAAGCCCGCGCGCGGCGACGAGGGCGACTCGGCGCGCGAGAAGCTGCCGCTCAAGCCGCAGGTGGTGCGCATCGAGGTGCTGGGCGACGAGAAGGTGGGCAAGACGTCGCTCATCTGCTCGCTCGTGTCGCGCCACTTCAGCGAGAAGGTGCCGAGCGTGCTGCTCAACGTGCAGATCCCGGCCGAGGAGAGCGATGAGAACGTCATCATCTCCATCACCGACACCTCCTGTACGTAATTTATTTTATTTATTTATTATTTATTACCTTTTAATTAATGCAATATAGTTTACTTACATCGTTGGTGCAGCTCGTGTGTCCGACCTGATGCGCGTGACGAACGCCGCCAAGCGCAGCGACGCCATCCTGCTGGTGTACGACCTGACGAGGCCCGAGACGTTCCAGCGGCTGCGGCGCTGGCTGGACTTTATCGCCAAGAACAAGGAGATCCCCGTCGTGCTGGTCGCCAACAAAGTGGACATCAACGCCGTCACGCCCACCACGGACGGCCCCTACGCGAGCCAAGTGCGGCACCTGGTCAACACGTATCCGGTGGGTGCTGATGCTATTACAAACTATTTCGTATTGGCAATATCTGACAGTGCAGCGCTTTGGTGCTTTTCGTGTTGCAGTTTGTGGTGTCGGAGGTGGAATGCTCGGCGAAGAATTTCACGCAGGTGGCGCAGGCTTTCTTCTTGGCGCAGAAGGCGGTGCTCTATCCTGTGGCACCGCTGTACAATGAAAAGAAACGGGTACGTTGCCCAATGGATTTTTGAAGCAGCTATGAGATCATTCTTATGGAGGGGTACTTATTTGATGTGTGTTTGCAATGCAATGCAATAGCAATTGCAACCAAAGTGCCTGAAGGCGATCAAGCGGACGTTCCGTCTCTATAATCGCGATCGCAGTGGAATTCTTAGTCGAGAGGAGCTGAATAAGTACCAGTACGACTGCTTCGGCGTGCGTCTTCTGTCCACGGAGATCGATACGTTGATGGAGTACCTTTCGTCCGAGGTGCCGTCTGGTGTGGCTCCCGATCGCAGCGGACTTTTTGTAGACGGATTCATCTATCTGTGGTGGCTATTTATCGATCGCAACCGGCCCGAGTCAGGCTGGCAGGTGTTGCGAAGTCTCGGATACAATAATGACTTGCACTTGGAGATTCCGCCCGAGCGCCTCCAGCTGCCGCCGTATGGAGACGACCAATCTGCGCAGCTCACTCCCCAAGCGGTCGAGTTCCTGACGAACCTGTTTCGCCAGTTTGATGCGAACAAGGATAACAATATTGCGGAGAACGAAGTTGAAGCCATCTTTTCCATTTGCGAGGACGAGAGTGCGCCTTGGACAACGTGCTCTGCTATCTCATCGCCACTTCTCTATGAGAGAACCATGGTAGACGGGAAGCCCACACTGTCGCTTGCCGTGTGGCTTGCTTGCTGGAGTTTTGTGGCCCAGGAAAACCCGCAGAAGCTTCTTGAAACGCTTTTTTACCTGGGCTACAATGACAAGCTGTTCCCGGCCATCGAGTTTGTCAAGTAAGTGTCGTGTGCTGTATGCATCCAGATCACGTTGAGATCTAATCACACACTACTTATTTTCTGATTAACAGGAGTCGCAGCTTGACGCGCAAGGCCATGAGGATCGATCGTAACCTGGTCTCGTGCTACATTTTTGGCTCACCGGGTTCTGGAAAGGAGCATTTCCTTCGTGCGTTTGTTGGTGGAAAAGAGGCACCTGTAGCAGACGATGATCAGTTTATTCTGCGCGGCATTGGGGCTGTGCCTGACCGAGACACGACAAAATACCTCTTTGTAAGTGGAGTCGTTTGCGGCCAATGTGGTAGATATCTTGTTGATTGTGACGAATGTGTTGCGTGCATTGAGCAGATCACGGAAGCGTTGTCGGATGAGGAGATCGAGATGAAGGCGGATGTCCTGCTCCTGATGTTGAATCCTGAGGACGAGCCGAGCAAGGTGTTTGTGGAGGAGCTGGATAAGAAGCTGCCTGCTTCGATTCCGCGCGTGGTCATCAGTTACAAGCCGGAAAAGCACAACGAAGACGTGGAAATCGACGTCGACGAGAGCACTGCCTTGGTGAATGAAGAGCCCGTCGACTTTGCGATTGATGCGACGTTAAAGCAGTACCTGACGTCGCTGAAGTGCTACGAAGCGCACTGCGTCAAGGATGAGGTTGCTCGCGCCCTCGTGGCTACTGCCTTAAGACCGTACGTGGTGGTTTGCTTGGTTTATACTGGGTGGTGCTTAAGTCTTATTCATGTATTTCTTTTTACTTGAGCAGCCCCAAGAACGCGCGCTCCAAATCTTCAGGCAGTTGGTTGCCAGGTCGGAAGACGGCGGGTGTGGTTGGACTGACGGCCACCGCGTTGGTCGTCGGTGCGTTCGTCGCGAAGCCGGAAGAGAGCAAGGCGGCTTTTAACGACATCATGTCCAAACTTCGGCGTTGAGTGTGTAAGTAGCTACGCAGCGAAAATACAGAGGGTTGAATCGCTTCAACGGTGTGCCAGGGCAACTTCAGGTCGCATAGGCCCGCTGCGTATCATGTCGCTTGGTTGACTCCAAGTGAATGTTGAAGTTGCATGATTACGGAGAATTCGATCCAGGAAAGGGTAAAGGCCCAATCTTGGCCAATTTTGGTTCGCACCCAGCCGGGCTCGACTGCTTTTAAAACTCCATGCGATTGTACATGCGAGATGCAGCTTAGTCAGACCCGAGCGCACTGAGCGCACTAAAGGATAGTCGTCCGAATGGCCAGCTATTTGGAGGGTACTGTTGCTCAGAATGACCGTTTGTATTGCCCGCCCTCATTCGCACCTTCCTGTGTAATTACCAAGACAGAAACACATGTATGTTTGCGCCAAAAAACGGAAGCTTCAGTTTCTAATTGTACGCGTTTTCACGCTTTTGTGAAGCCCAAAGCCCGTCGGATCTTCAACAACTGGGAAGGCACAATTTTTCTAATGGATCGGCTCGGCTGGACTTCATTATTTATGCGGCATTCCTGATGGAAAGGTGTCGTACTGGTACAGCAGTCGGATGCACTGATACCGTGAGCTGACAGAGTTTAGAATGACAGGTAGGAGGAGAACGAACACCAGCTTCGAACGTAGCGCCGATACAAACTGCTTCCCAAAATGGGTATTCTAAATGGGCACTATTTCAAAATGGGATGATTCACCTATGATTACGTCATGCTCTGTGCCAATAGAGTAAAGTTTGGAAAGATATTGTGATTTACACTTTACCTGTCAAGTTGAAGGCATTGCCGGGGGCGGTAAGATCTTAACCGGGCAACACCCAATGGAGACTCCTTTATCAAGCGTGGCCCGCGGGCCACACGACGCAGCGGACGCAATTGCCTTCCACGTCCAGCTCGAGGAGCTTCAGCTAGCTTTTCACCAAAAAACAAATCCATGTCCAAAATCGTTTTTGCGCAGTGTGGTCCCACCTTTTTCGTGTCACGGTTGTCAAGGGAACGCCCAGGGTCAAGCTCGCAGGGCATCGCGCCTGGGGCCGCCATGCAGCCCTCCATTTCCCCCTGCACATTCACATCTTCCTTCGGTGCGACGGCGCGTTGCTGCTTTCTCCCGTTGCAGTGCTTGCGCCGATTACGCACGTGTTTAATCCTGTCGGTGGATCAGCTCGATTACGGCGCGAAACCCCTGATAACCACCGCACTTCCACCCACTCCACTCCGCATCACCTCACCTCACCTCGGCTCAGTCCACAAGTTGCAGTCCAGCGCTCAAGTCGCTCAAGCAGCACGCCACCACCGCAATGGAGGCGCCACATCTGACGCGCCGCAAGCCCAAGGCGCTGCCGCGTCTCATCGTCGAGCCCGAAGACGAAGACGAGGCCTTCGCCGCCGTCCCCGTCGAGCAGATGAGCGCGCGCGGCGTGTTCCTGCTCTCGATGGCCGTCACGTCGTTCGCGGCCTTCACGCTCTTCGCCATCGCCGAGCTCACGCACCACCACCCGCGCTTCCTGCTGGCCGACGTGCTGCAGGGCGAGACGCACCTCGCCGCGCAGTGGGCGTTGTTGCTGGCCGTGCCCGCCACGAGCGCCGCCGCGTGGTTCCCGATCTCCATCTCGCACGCGCCGAGCGGCGTGCTGCGCATCACGTCGTCGGTGCCGCCGCCGTCGCCCGACTCCCCGGCGCTGTCGTTGTCTCCGTCGTCGTCGCTGCTGGCCAAGCTGGCGAGGCGCTACCGCCGCAATCACATGTTCGCCATCTACCAGAGCGTGGGCTGGACGCTGTACGCGCTGTTCGTGGCGCTGCAGCTCGTGTGCTTCGGGTCCGACGGCGTGCGCGGTCTGCCGTTCTGCCGACCGGGGAGCCGCTCGGTGCAGGCGGTGGCGGCGTTCATCGCCGAGGTGCTCATCATCTCGTCGGTGCTGACGCTCGAGAAGCGTCGGGACCGCAACCGTCAGCGTCGGAAGGACCGGTTCGTGGTGCAGCTGAACAACTTCAACAACATGCTGCTGCTGGTGGGCGCGACGCTGTTGGCTTTGGCGTCCGAGTACACGCGCATGTTCCCGCATCCATCGGGCAGCAGCGTGGGGTATCCGATGGCGACGGGACTGGGTTCACTTGCGCTATTCGTGACAGCGCTCTTCAACACGTACGGTCTGGGCGGTGTGCTATCCACGAAGGACGGCTGGAACTTCTATCAGCCGTTCATGGGTGGAGCTCGCTTCGTATTGTTCCAGATCGTGTCATGGACGTGTTTCGGGGCCGGTGCGGCGCTGCAGGTGCTGTACTTGCTCTCGCTTGTGGTTGTAGAGCTGGAGCTGTTTGTCGGTGCAATGGGCGTCGCAGGATCGCTGTTCGTGGTCGCGGAGATCGGCATGATGATGTCGTTGTTGGTTTTCAGGAAGGCTGTTCAGTCACCGAAGAGAGTCGACTCTGTTTCCGAAAAGTCGGTGACTGAGACCAAGGCCCCTGAAGATGAATCGAACTCGTCAGAAGATGTTACCTCGGCTGTATCATCGTCGATCCATGCCCGCTTTTTGGGTTTTCATGAACGTCTTCGCGACTTTGCAGACGAGTGCCTTGCGGTGCTGGTTATCGGTGGGTTGGCCAACATCCAGTTCATTCCGAACGCTCTGATGTTCGTGTTCTTCGCACTCACTACAAACTTGAGCCCGGCTGGTGTCGCGTTTTACGGCGTGGTAGCTACTGGAATGGAGTTTTTCATGGTGATATCTCGCTCAATCGCGACGCACTTGTACTTGAAGGATTCGCACAACGGTCTGCGGAAGGAAGTGAACCGCTACCATGTCAAGTACGTGTTGCCCCAGGTTGTCACGGGCTGCCTTCCGGCTGTAGCCACGTACCGCCACTACATCGACGACAACGACGCGTTTGTTTCCGTGCTGCTGCTTACAGCCTTCGTGTACATTTACGAATTCACGTACCGTGGCAATCCCCAACAAACCGGGTGTCGGGAGCGCATAAGCTGGGTCACGGGTCGCAGCATGCTGATCGACACGGTCAAGCGCTACTTCAGTGGAACAATCATTCGGATGGCACCCCTCGACCCGGAGAAGCAGTATGTGCTGAGCTTCCACCCCCACGGAATCATGCCGATCTCGGTCATGTGGCTCCAGTTCACGGCGCAATGGCGAAAGCTGTTCCCGAACTTCTACGCGCACATTTTAACGGCGAGCATCCTGCATCAAATTCCGCTCGCCCGCGATGTGCTCCACTTCTACGGGTCGCGTGAAGTCTCCCGACAAGCGTTCGCGTATACACTCAAGCAGAAGGAAAGCGTGCTGCTTGTGCCCGGTGGTCAGGCGGAGATGCTGGAGCAACAGTCTGCGAAGAAAGAGGTGCGCGTGTACACCCGCCACAAGGGCTTCATCCGTCTTGCCATCGAGCACGGTGTGCCGCTGGTGCCCGTGCTTAGCTTCAAAGAGGGCGAGATGATGGACAATGTCCAGGCGCCGATGCTGCAGCGCTGGTTCGTCAAGAAGCTCGCGTTCCCGTTCCCGTACTTCCCGTACGGCCGCGCTCTGCTGCCGATCCCGCGTAAGATCGATATTCCGGTTGTAGTGGGGGAGCCATTGGAGGTGCCGCATATCGAGAAGCCCACTCAAGAGGATATCGACAAGGTGCACGCCAGATACTTTGCTGCCCTTCAGGAAATGTTTGACAAGTATAAGGATGAAGTCGGCTGCGGGGACTACAAACTCGTCCTCCTTTGAAGAAAGCGCCCTCGCTAGTTGTTAGGCCCATTGTAGGAAAGAAAAAACATAATACCATCCATCCGCTTCATACTAAACGAGCCTCAAGAACTTTGCAGTGCGCTTTGGAGCGAGCCAAGCGCAGTCTCGATAGTGCAGCTCCCTAGTATGATGTGTTCCGGAGCAAGTTGATGGGTGTCGCCAGAATTTGAGCATCTCGTCGACCGTGAAAATGCTGTGAAATGATACCCTCAAAAGGCGGCTACATTACTACCGAAGTAGGCGAGGTTCGTACTTCGACGCGGGGTACGGTGAGTGAAGTCAATAAATTGGGCGTCCTAACATGTGCGCTTCACTAGTGTCGTGTGGTCGCAAAGGAATACATGCGCGTCCCCAATCTAATTCTCGTTGAAACTGCTCGACATAGTGCTGCCAAATGGTGGGTGGACGGTATGTATGTTGTATGCAGCATTTCCTGCTTTGGACCGACTTCGGTTGTCCTTGAAGTCAGTCGAAACCACCAGCTGTACTAACGAATGCAGTGCTCTCATTGCTCTCATTGCTCCACTTGCCGTCCAGAGCACGAGTAGCTCAAGTCAAGAAGAGTTCCGTCGTCTGCAGACACCAATGCCATCGCCGCGACAACGGCACCGCAAGCCCCAGACGCTTCCGCCTCCTGTCCCTCACATCGAGGATACAGACTCTGCGACCATCTCGGTCGACCGACTCAATGCTCGAAGCGCGCTCCTGCTCTCGATGGCCGTCACGTCGTTCGCGGCCTTCACGCTCTTCGCCATCGCCGAGCACGCACCACCACCCGCGCTTCCTGCTGGCCGACGTGCTGCAGGGCGAGACGCACCTCGCCGCGCAGTGGGCGTTGCTGCTGGCCGTGCCCGCCACGAGCGCCGCCGCGTGGTTCCCGATCTCCATCTCGCACGCGCCGCGCGGCGTGCTGCGCATCCCCCCCCCCCCCCCCCTCGGCGATATTGTAGTGGTCTCCATGTTGAAGTGGCGGATATGGTTTTTGCCTTTTGGGTCAAGCCATCGAGTTTTCCTGCTTGATCGGTTCCTTCAACTCGCCCACCCACCTTCTCGCCATCGTCGACTTCCACGCCGAACGTGCTGCCCACACCAACAATCGCGCAAGTGAGTATTATCTTCCCCATCGTTCCTCAAGGCCGCAGATTCTCAAATGAGAATGAGATTTCTGTGACGTAGAGTATACTAACCACCACCTCCATCAATCTAATCTCAATCAAAGGCTTAAAGTCGGCAACTTTCATGCTATTAACCATGAGATTAGCCTCGGCGTTTGTCTTGGAATTGACGTTGAAGTACGGACAACTTGGCGTCAGACCACGGTGTGCCCGCGTCAGCCTCCGGCTGAGGCAACTTCGGGATCTCAAACTTGACACGCGCGCCGTTGCCAATGGCTAAGGCGTCCTGCACCACCGCTGCTACCACGGGCGAAAGACCGTTGTTGGAGGTTTTAGGCGTTGGCAGTCGCGAGTCGGAGCTGCTGGTTCCTAGCGGCGGCTTTTTGGAGAACTTCGCCACGGATGTAGCAGAGACCCAGTCGGGAAGCCCAGCGAGGACGCCCGAGTCGCTCGCCATCTGCCACTTCATACGCAGCGAGCACAGCTCCGCCGAGAGCTGTTTGTTCTCTTTGCGTGCGTTTGATCGCGTCCAGTCCAGTTTGTTGCGCACGTCGATGAACTTCTCGTCCATTAGACGGAGCTGGTCCTCCAGGATTCGCGCGCCCTGCTCCAGCTCCGCCACCTTTGCGTCCTGAGCGACATGCTTGCGAGTTGCAGTGGCTAACTTGTCCTTTGCGTCGAGTAACTCCTTGTCCACACGACGTTGAGCTTCCACTGCGCGTGTTTTGGCCGCCGCTTCGTGCTTCAGATGCACCATGAGCTTCTCCACGTGCTCCGAGAGAGCGGCGACCTTCTCGCCCAGCTCCTTGTTGGCCAGCTCGCTCTTGGCACGCAGCTCCTTCTCGACTCGCTCACGACCGACCATCTCCACGACTTTTTCTCGCATGCTTTGCAGGTCTCGCAGGCCAGCTTGAGCCGTGTCGAGCTCGCTTTCGAGTCGTTCAGTGCGTTCGATCAGCCGCTTGTTGCGGCTTCGTAGCACTCGCATCTCACGCTCCAACCGTCCAGCGCCACCAAGGCCGAGAGCGTCCAGGGCTGAGAAGTTGTCGACGTTGGGTAAATGGCACGACGATGCCTCGCCTTCGTCTGTCGCGGGGTCAAGAGACGACGAAGAAGACGCCATTGGACCTCCAGCGAGCTGTTACTCATGCTCCAACGCCTTCAGTCGCAGACGCACCAGCTCCTCGAGCTTCACGTGCTGGTACAGCATGTCATCGACGCTCGAGTCATGACTACCGGTGGCGATCGTCGGATCCAAGCCAATCCCGCGAAGCAGCGTGCGACGCACTCCTCCCACCTCCTCTCTAAGCTGAGCCAGCTCGCTCTTCGTCTTGTCAAGCAGTTCGGCGACGCGGAGATGTTTCTCGCCTTGCTGGACGAGCTGCTCACACTTGGCGAAAACCTCCTGCTGAAGCCCCTTGACCCGCAAGGCAAAGTCATTCGAACCGCTTGTGAGCGAGAGCAGTGCCAGTTCATCCTCCAGCGCCTTCACTCGAGCATTGGCTTCATCCAGTTGTGCCTGCTTCTCTTGAGTCTGCTGCTCGGCACGACGCAGCAGCGCGTTCTGGTTGTTCCGGATTCTGGTTTAGGCTTTTACGTAAGTAGTTGCCGGTAGTCTTACAGGGCTTTTGCTTATCTCCTGACACGGTTCTTCAAGATGCAGGTTTTACTCCAGCTCGCAAAACTTCAGTTTGCATGCTTTTGTTAATTGCCAACAACTGTGCCGACAAACTTACTTATTGAGCCTATTAACCTGTGCAAACCGCGTACTCGGTATCAACCTCAACATCCAGCTTCATGACTTTGAAATGTGAACGCATTGCCTTGTAGTCGATGAATCCTCCGCTAGGTTCCATCCTCTTCCTCAAAATTTCTTCGGCGGCTTTGTCAACATGTTCCTCACTGCCTTTAAGCACCGACTTGAGAGCTGTTTTGTTGGCTGAATTCATTGGGACGATAGGTGTACATGCTGGATGATACGCCAATGTTCCATGGAACCGCTCCGTCTCGTCTCGGGTCAAGAGGAAGCAATCACTCGGCACAACATAGTCCTCAAGATTTGACGGGGCAACACAATTCATGACCCCTCCCACCAAACGCGTGCCTTTCTCGAGAAATGCAGGGCGGGATTTCCTCAGCTTGCGAAGATACTCCCTTGCTGATTTTGGCTGAAATTTACCGAAATGCCGTTTTCTTTGGTCCACAAAGACAATCAAATTCTCAGAGAGAGCATCCTTCAGAGCAAAGAAAATATCGACGCCAGCTCCACCAACCCCATTCACAATGATGTTGCCACTTGACGTCCAGTCGGCTTTTTCCGCTAGATGGTCTTTTCGTGAAACGACTTTGGGAGTTGAAGAACCATATTTTTCCGCACACTCAAACACTCTTGACGGAGCAAGTTTCACGGAAATGCGACGCGTGTCATCGCTCATCAGCGCCCCCGGCAGAAGCTCTCCCAGCGTCACAGTCGAGCGCCCAAGCACCAGCAAGGCATTGATTCGAGCAGCATAGAAACAAGCACCGAACATCTCCCACGACTGCCACGGCTCACGGACGAACAGTTCCGAATCCACCAGTTCTTCAATGTCACTTAAAGCTGCTGCAAAAAAAATTTCTGCTTTGCTCGTCATATCATCACTCGACGCGATACTCTGCAACAGCGCGTAGGGAACCCGTACATCGCAAACTCTAGGTGTGGATGATGATGGGTTGAGCACGCATATCGAGGAATCTCGAAGTTTGGACCACTTGAACTGTTTATCGAACGCGTCTTGGTGTCGAACCTGTCGACCCGACACGGCATAGGCTGCCAAACGGACGAGCTGATGGGTTGATATTAACCCCGTGTAAGCATCGACGTAAGTTGTCCAGACGCCCTCGAAGCACATTTTGATGCTCTTCAATGTAATTGTATCTGGTTCCGAGCACCTCTTCAGTCCCAATAGGTAATCGACAACCCACCGTGGAACACCTCCAAGAGCGAACAAATGGCGATAGACCTGAGTATGTCGCAAGAACCCAGCAAAATTTGCATTGCTCTCCACAGAGGTGAGCACTTGCCCCAGGGTCAAGAGGGTCATGGGAAGCCGCTTGGTCACATAATACGAGGAATTGGCGATTGAATCCGGTGCAATGACGCCCAAATCCGTCCCTGCAAACATGGGCAACACAACCAGACTTGACATCTTCGTACACAGGAAATGTGCTATGGTTTCCACGAGTTCGCGCAGGATTGACGTGCCGGCATTTGCTCCAGAGGTCCTTAGTTTTTCAATCTTTTGGTAGTCATCGATGCCAACAAAGATGCACTGCATCCTTTGTACTTGCACGCTCTGACGCAACTTGCGCTCGATAATTTTAATGCAGTTACGAAAAGTCAGCTGACTTCCATTACAAGGTAGCCGTGACTCGAACCACGTGACGAAATCAAACGCGCAGTTATTGTCCAGAAAAAAACGATACAAAAGCCGCCACGAGAAAGACGCCTCAATCGGCATCGACCGCTCGACTGGTATTGGCTTATATCCATTGTAGTACGGAACAATCAGGCGAATAACGTACTTGGGGTCCACTTTCATCTCTTCAAGAATCGTGCCACTTTCCTCCAGCATACGCGTTTTCCCCAAACCCGAAATTCCAGAGCAAACAGGTATAGGACGGTGTGTGCGGTCTGAGCCTGTACCACGATTAGCCTCGATGATTCGGTTGAAGCAATCCGCTGCGGTCTTAATTGCCTCTTCTCTTCCAACCAATCGAAACTGTAAACTTTCGGCACCTAAAATGTTACGGTTTACCACAATTTCTTCCTTGTTGGCCATTTCACTTTCCAGGAACGCGAGGAGATCATCACACGAAGTCGTATCCACAGCACGTCCCTTCGGCACATCCACCCTGTCGTGCTCGACATCTCCCCCCTTCGGAAGCACCACCAGCACGTGAACCGGGGTCCGGTAAGACTCGACCATGTCTATCGTGATTTCGACCAGCACGCTCGTCTCCGTCAATCCATACAACTTGAGCGGTGCCCCCGCAGCTTTTAGAAGCGTCAATCCAGCCGTACCCACCCTGTTCTCCACGTCTGCCTCAGTCAGCCACTCGCGCTCCCTCTTCGCCAAAAAGAGCTGCAGCTTGTCTGCGTCGATGTCCTTGAGGTCGTTCGTCTTCTCCTTCTTGATCGCCTTCTTCAAGTCGTCCACCGTGTCGCTCTCGTCCGCTCGCACCGAGAACGCGGGGCCTGCCCCACCATCGATCGCGCAGAAGAGCTTCATCTTCCCTCGAGGCGGCAAGTTCTGGGATGAAGAAAGGGAAGAGAACTCGCCATCGTACCTAAACGGGATCTGCCCTTCCGGAATGTATTTTCGGCCAATAAAACTCGTTGTCAAATTGATTGTTGACGACTCAGCTGAGCCCACGTCGTCGGTGCCGCCGCCGTCGCCCGACTCCCCGGCGCTGTCGTTGTCTCCGTCGTCGTCGCTGCTGGCCAAGCTGGCGAGGCGCTACCGCCGCAATCACATGTTCGCCATCTACCAGAGCGTGGGCTGGACGCTGTACGCGCTGTTCGTGGCGCTGCAGCTCGTGTGCTTCGGGTCCGACGGCGTGCGCGGTCTGCCGTTCTGCCGACCGGGGAGCCGCTCGGTGCAGGCGGTGGCGGCGTTCATCGCCGAGGTGCTCATCATCTCGTCGGTGCTGACGCTCGAGAAGCGTCGGGACCGCAACCGTCAGCGTCGGAAGGACCGGTTCGTGGTGCAGCTGAACAACTTCAACAACATGCTGCTGCTGGTGGGCGCGACGCTGTTGGCTTTGGCGTCCGAGTACACGCGCATGTTCCCGCATCCATCGGGCAGCAGCGTGGGGTATCCGATGGCGACGGGACTGGGTTCACTTGCGCTATTCGTGACAGCGCTCTTCAACACGTACGGTCTGGGCGGTGTGCTATCCACGAAGGACGGCTGGAACTTCTATCAGCCGGTCATGGCTTCGTATTGTTCCAGATCGTGTCGTGGTCCTGCTTCGCCGCTGGAATAGGGTTGCAATTGCTGTACTTGCTCTCGTTGGTGGTTGTGGAGCTGGAGCTGTTCGTGGGGATCATGGCCGTGGCAGGGTTCCTGTTCGTGGTGGCGGAGATCGACATGATGGTGTCGTTGCTGGTGTTCAGGAAGTCTTCAGGTGGTGCCGGTCGTGGTTCTGAGCTTTTGAATGAGGCAGACGCCTGCATTGATGACGATGAACAGGCTGCAGCGAAGTCATCACACTTCCACAAGCGCCTGCATCGATTCGCTGGTGACTGCCGTGGAGTACTGGTTATCGGGGGACTGGTCAACAACTTTCTCATCCCGAACGCCACAGTATTCTTGCTTTTCGCGATAACAACGAACTTGGGTCGGTACGATGTGGCTCTGTACGGCTTTTTGGCGTGGGCCGTCGAGGCAGCGATGATGACAGCTCGCTCAATCTCGACCGTCCTGTACTTGAAAGACTCCCACAATGGTCTGCGGAAGGAGGTGAATCGATGGGATGTCAAGTATGTGCTGCCCCAGATCGTCACGGGCTGCCTTCCAGCTGTAGCCACGTATCGCCACTACATTTACGACATGGAGGCGTTCGTCCCTGTACTTATTGTCTCAATCGCAGCATACTGCTACGAGTTCACGTTCTTTGGCGACCCGCAAGAAACGGGATGTCGCCAACGCGCTAGCTGGATGAACGGGCACAGCTTTCTCATCGAGACTACCAAGCGATACTTCAGTGGGAACATCATTCGGATGGCACCTTTGGACCCGAAGAAGCAGTACGTCTTGGGCTTCCACCCTCACGGAATAACCCCCATTTCGGTCATGTGGCTTCAGTTCAACGCACAATGGCGAAAACTGTTCCCGAACTTCTACGCGCACATTCTGACGGCCAGTGTCATGCACAAGCTGCCTCTTTCGCGAGACCTTCTTCAGTTTTTGGGCTCGCGCGAGGTTTCTCGACAAGCTTTCACGTACACATTACAACAGAAGGAAAGCGTGCTGATCGTACCCGGTGGCCAAGCCGAAATGCTGGAGCAACATTCAGGCAGGAACGAGGTGCGCGTCTACACTCATCACAAGGGTTTCATTCGCCTCGCCATCCAGCACGGAGCGCCTTTGGTCCCTGTTCTCAGCTTCAACGAGGGCGAGATGCTGGATAACGTCGAAGCGCCGGCGCTACAGCGATGGTCCGTGAAGAAGTTCGCGGTCCCGTTCCCGTTCTTCCCGTACGGCCGTGGTCTGCTACCGATTCCACGCAAAGTGCACATTCCTATCGTGGTAGGCGAGCCTCTTGAAGTGCCGCATATCCCGAATCCTTCAAAGGAGGACATTGAAAAGGTGCACAGCAAATACTTTGCAGCACTTGAGCAAATGTTCGAGAGATACAAAGACGAAGTCGGTTGTGGTGACTACAAGATTGTCTTCATATAGAGACACCACAGACAAATTTTACAAGCAAAAATGACATTACCCCACTTGCCTTTGTCCCGCCCAGCTTTAGTGCAGCCTGCGGATTCCTGCCACCCTTGTCTACGGTTTGAACAGGCCAGCAAGAGCTTCAAAGCGACCGCGACGGTGGGTCTGTTCTGGGAATTGCTTCCACGCTGCCTCCACCTTGCCCAACACCTTTGAGAGGTCCGACGGCACGGGCCGTTTGAACTGCTCTTCGTATTGGTGCCAGATGTTGGGAGGCACGAGCGCTGCATACGCGAGCAGGATGCAAGCTCGCCACTTGCTCAGGCTCTTTTCCCATGAAGCAAAGATCGTCTTATCCCCCGGAGCCTCGCAAGCGCGTCCAGAAACTTCTTGAACTTCTTCGTAGGTCGACTCAAACGCCGCTTCACACGACACTGCGTTGTAGAAGGCAGCATCGAACGGCGGGAGCGAGGAATTCCAGCCCGTGAGTGCCGTCTTCAAAGGCTCTGGCAACTCGCTTGAGTCTTCACCACCAATCTCGGCCGTTGCAACTGATGCTCCACCCGTCGGAGCCAAGTTAGGCGCCGCGAACTTCTGAAGGAACGCGAGGCAGTCTTGCTTTCTTGACGGAATGTAGTCGCTTGCCAGCTTTCCCAGCTGAGTCAATCAACAACATACAAAACATGAGCGGGTTGCCTCATTCATGCTCACACACCCATTGCTTTTTGCGAACCGAATTGGGAATGGTAACGTTCACGTGCTTATCACTCATGAGCTCCTTGAGCATGTCCACCGTCACAACGTCGTTCTCGCAAAGGTAGTGAACGGGCGTATTTCCAATCTGCCCCCGGGTAACAAAGAAGACAAGTCAGCATTAACAGCGTTACATAAGCTCCAACGCGTATGCCACTTACGTTATTCTTGATGTTGAAGTTGGCCTTGTGCTTCAATAGCTCGCGGATCATAAGTTGAGTTACACGACTGTTCTGGCAAATGTAGTGAGCTGGTGTGGATTGGAACTAGAAAAACCATAAACCACAGTGCATTAGCTGTCAGCATCCCTCAATAAAAAATAAATACACACAACGACGTACGTGATTCTGGATGTTCAGATTCGGTTTCGCCGCCAGCACGAGGCTGAACATGCGATCCGAGACGTAGCTGTTCTCCGCCAGATAATGAAGCGGAGAGTTGCCGTCCTGGAAGCAAACAAGACATCAGCCATACTCCACTACACTGCAATATATACCACACAAGGTAGAGCCGCTTGCACCTCGTCCACAGCGCTGGTGTCTGGCTTGGCCTTGAGGATGGCCTCCAGAGCGTCCGCTGAGACGGCCTCGTTCTCACACAGAAAATGCAGCGGCGTCTTCTTGTTGTCCTGCAAAGGCAATTAAAGCTCAGCTCACACCTATCGCAAAATAACCCACCAGCTAGACAACTTCACACACCGTCGTCTGCAGATTCACGTTGGCCCTGGCCGTCAGGAGCTGCTGGATGCTCGGGACCAGGTCCGCGTCGCCCCCGCTCTTGTTCTTGCACAGCAGATGCAGCGCGCTCCAGCCGCTCTGCATCACAATAATGGAGCCATAAATGAGCATTAACATGCACCAAATGCGCAGCCAATAGACCGCATTCCTCGCCCGCCCACCTCGTCCACGGCGTTAGCGTCGAAGCCCCCGCGCAGCAGCAGCCGCAGCCCCTCGGCGCGCGCCGCCGGCTCCACGGAGCGGTTCTCGCACAGGAAGTGCAGCGGCGTCCACCCGTCCAGCAGTGCGGAGGCATCAACACCCCCGCTGAGCGCCGCCTGCAGCTTGGCGAAGTCGCAGGAGCCCTGCACTTCGTCCCACAGCGCCGCGTGCTTCGAGGTCATCTTCAAAATGAGGGAATCAGATCATGGTATCTTCTGAGTCGGTGTGTACACATAGATAGATGTGCCGGTGCCTGTGCTGTACGCGCATTGGTGTATATTGTTTCGTATTTCCACCAATGGGCGCTCCGCAAATGTAGACGAAGCCAATCTCAGTTCAAGATCAACCGGCAATGGCGAGCATTGCGAGCGTCGAGGTGCGCGATCCCGCGACGTGCGCGGCGCTGCGCGAGTTCCACACGCACCACGTGGACCTGGAGCTGGAGGTGGACGTTGCCAAGCGGCGCGTCGCCGGCGTGGCCACGCTGTCCGTCAAGAGGCTCGAGGCCGGCGCGACGGCGACGCTGCTGCGTCTGGACGTGTTCCACCTCGCGATCCACTCGGTGTGCGTGGCTCTGCCCGAGGAGGACACGATTGCCGCTCAATGGAGCATCAAGCCCTTCACGGCCTTCGGACAGGCGCTGGAGGTCGAAATCCCGGACGAACTGGCGCAGGCCGGCGCCTTTGAGCTCACGATCCGCTACGAGACGGACCCGGAGAGCCCCGGTGTCTGCTGGCTGGAGAAGGAGCAGACGGCCGGCAACAAGCTCCCCTTCGTGTACACCCAGGGCCAGGAGGTGCTGAACCGCAGCTTCTTCCCGTGCCAGGACTCGCCGTCCGTGCGTGTCACGTACACGGCCTCGGTGGTCGTGCCCAAGGAGCTGGTGTGCGTCATGAGCGCCAAGCTGTGCGATGTGGAGGATTACGTGCCGGAAGAGGAGGATGGGGGTGAGAAGGAGGTGGTTGCAACCAAGAAGAAGTTCACTTTCGAGATGAAACAGTCCATTCCAGTGTATCTGGTGGCCATGGCGGTGGGAGATCTCGTGGAAGCGGAGGTCGGACCGAGATCCAGCATCTGGACGGAGCCGTGCATGATCGAGGCTGCAACGAAGGAGTTTGACGGAGTTCTTGAAGAGTACTTGGCCATCGGAGAGCGACTTTTCGGTGACTACCTGTGGGAGCGCTATGACATGCTCGTCATGCCACCATCCTTCCCCTACGGCGGAATGGAGAACCCGCGACTGACGTTCGTGTCGCCTTGCACCATTGCCGGCGACAAGTCACTCGTGTCGAGTGCGTTAGAAAACTGCTTGGAGGAGATGATTGTCTGTCAGAAAGGGTTTCAATGCTGATCATGTTTTGTGCCCGCTTGCTTCTTGTAGTTGTGGCGCACGAGCTCTCTCACTCCTGGTTCGGCAATTTGGTGACAAATGCAACGTGGAGCGACTTCTTCCTGAATGAAGGCTTCACGATGTACGCCGAGCGACGTATTACGGAAGTATCACACGGAAGGTAAGCCTTAGCATGCATGTGCTGCAGTCATGCCCCTTGGATGTGACGTTACTCTTTCTGCTTTCAATGATAGACCGTTGAGCTGCCTCGACGCCAAGCTGGGCGAGGCATTGCTGCGTGAGGAGATCTCGTCGCTCGGCGAGCAGTCTCCTTTGACACGACTGCGGGTCCCACTTGAAGAGGGAATCGATCCTGGTGATTGCTATAACCAGTGTGCTTACGAGAAGGGCTACGCGTTCGTCTGCTACCTTCGAAGCCTCGTGGGGTCTGATGAGGTATCTGTTATTTATCCCATAATTCGTTTGTTCGAGGTTTGACTGATTCTGGTATCTGCTTCTTTTTGAGTAGGTGTTCGACGACTTCCTCAAACGATACTGCGCCGAGTATCGTTTCCAGTCGATCCCGGCGGAAACCATGATCGCGTTTTTCCTTAAAAGCTTCCCTGAGCTGGCAAATGCCGCAGGAACTGACCTTAAGGGCGACATATCGTTCAACACGTGGCTGAACGAGCCGGGTTATCCACACTTCACACCGAATCTGTCGGATGCGCAGGAAATAATGCAAAACTGCGAGTCGCTGGCGTTCCATTGGCGATCGTCATCTACTCCTGTGCAGCCCAGTGTGCTGTACCTGTCGGAGGAGGCCAAAACGTGGGAGGCACAGCCGGTGCTGTACTTCTTGGATTGCTGCCTGGAGACGAATTTCTCGGACGCGGACGTCGTGATTGCGCTGGGCGACACGCTTTCGCTGTGGAACTCGCACAACTCGGAGATTCTGTTCCGTTGGGCATTGGTGCTGATCAAGAACTGCGTCGTCAGCAAGCTACCCGTCGTGCGCAGGTTCCTGGAGATGCAGGGCAAGCAGAAGTTCCAGCTTCCAGTGTACCGCCTGCTCACGTCAAGCTCCAGCGTCGAGGTGCGCAAGTTTGCCGCCGACACTTATTCCGCTACGAAGAGCATGCTACACGTGATGGTCCGCGATCGGATTGAGCTGCTGCTTGGAGCCATGGACAAGTAACCCCCCAGTCTCCACCGATGCCACCGATGTCCTTCAAATGACATCAGTGAGCAAAACATCCCCCGAGTATTGAAATTTGCATTAATTTGATAGTTCCCGCAGTTTTTTCCATTTCAAAGTCAAAATCGAATGCGACTGATCTCCATTGCAGTGAACTGTCGAATTGAGGACTATTGCTGTTGTTTCTTCATTGCCGCTCGAATTCGCTCAAGGTCTTGGGAAAACTCGTTCACACTGTAGATCGTGACATCCGTCAAATTAATTATCTTCTTCGTCCACTAAAAGCACACTTAATTAAAGTTTACCTTTTGATCGACTGCTCGATCTCCTCCTTCTCGTGCTCATTGAAGCTCTTCTCCCAGCCTTCAGACGCCGCGGGTGCCGTCGTCGGCGCCGCCTCCTTCGCTTCCGCCGGCGTCGCAGTCTCCGCCGTCATTATTGTCCCTGACCCGCCGCTGTAACTGGTACAGTACAAATCTGTACCACTTTTTGAAGTTTCAAAAGCGTAGAGCTCCCATGCAGCGCGGCCGGCGGCGGCTCCGACAGCGGTGAGCGCGCGCTTCCAGCACGATGCGGTGGACTTAGAGCTGACTTGAAGGTGGTGCGCTGCTGTTTGTGTTGGTTCTGTGCAGGGCGGAGAGAGATCGCGAGTCCATCGGCAGCAGCAGCGACTCGGACGTGGAGCTGCTAGCTCAACTCAAAGATACTCAGGAGCTGAAGAAGGAGAAGAAGGAAACGGAGAAAGAGGAAAAGAAGGAGAAGAATGACGCGTGGCAGTGTCAGATGTGCACGTTCATAAACGAAGACACCAGCGCCTCCAAGTGCGAATTGTGCGAGAGCGCGCGGCCTGGACTGCCGCGGAAGACGCGGAAGCTGTCGCAGTGGCTCTCCCAGCCAGTGGAGAAGATAGAGAAGAAGAACAGCAAGAAGGCATCATTGGGGGTAAAGTCTGAGCCAATTGAGGTCATTGACAGCAGTGACAACGGCAGTGACGATGACGATGCAGCTAGTGTCACCTCTGCTGCGTCACATAGTGGGGCTACCAGCGGGTTGCGACCCAACGTTAGGATGACGAGAGCAGCAACGCCTAGTAAGGGGCTCTGGGCTGATTTATATACCCCGAAGACAGTGGACGAGTTGTGTGTGAACAAGAAGAAGGTGCAGGAGATCTCCGAGTGGCTGGAGAGGAACGCATCGCCATCCGCAGGTGTGTTCCAGAAGCGGTTGCTGTTCTTGTGCGGTCCACCTGGATCGGGCAAATCCACTGCAGTGAGGTGTGTAGCGCGGAAACTTGGACTACTCGTGAAAGAATGGGAAGACAACTCGGCTGCTGGCAAGCTGAACTATGAGCGCAAGCTGCGAGATGATTTTTGGACGCCGCAGGTATCGAGTGTTGACGATTTTTCAGACTTTATTCACCGTTCGTCAGCGTACGCAGCTCTTCCAATTGCTACATCGAGGCCGACATCTTCGATCGGTCGAAAACGTCGACTATCGAGCAGTCAGCAAAGTCTCGACAGCTCTCAGGCTGCATCCAGCGGCACCGGTCAGTTGATTTTGATTGAGAGCTGGCCGCAGTCGTGGTCGAAAGATCCGTCACAGTACGAAGAGAAGCTTCAGCGTATTTATCAGCATGTGGTGGACCCGGCTGGTGGATGCCGCTTTCCTGTCGTGTGCATCTACAGTGACGTCCGAGGAAGCAAGATTGACTTGGATCACTTGAGCCGGAAATTCTCGCGCGAGGTAATGCACTCCCCACTCACGACAGTCATCAATATCAACGCGGTTACATCTGCACAGCTAAAGAAACATCTCACCCGCGTTGCCGCTCAAGAGAACTGTGCCTCTCAGCCGGCGGAAATCCAAAAGGTCATTGACAGTAGCAATGGTGATATGCGGCACGCTCTGAACATGCTGCAGTTATTGCAAAATCCTACTCTGAAGAGACCCAAAGTAAATCCAAGCAAGAAGGCCAAGAAGAGTGGTGCATCCTCTGGATCTTCCGAGTCAAAGTCTTCCGTGTCGACTAACCCCGGCGCTCGTGATCCTTTTCTTTCGGACTTCCACGTGGTTGGAAAGCTGTTGCACGGCAAAATGATGCAAGGCAAGCCTGCTGACGAGAGCGACACGAAGAGTGATACGAGCGAAGTTGACTATGACCAGATATTTGATGCGTCAGCAATGCCTTTGGATAGAGTCCTTGGGCTTGTTCATGAGAACAGCATTGCGTATTTCTCGCAAGTGGAGGATCTTTCTGGCGCGCTCGAGTTAATGAGCTTGTGCGAAGTGATGGTCGCTGAATCGTACAACGGCACTAGCGGTTCTGAGGTAAGCCTTTTCGTCTCTAATGTTGGTTATCCTGCTCTCATCGAAATGATTTTGTGTTGATTTATAGGTCTTCAAGCGTTCGAGGGACGTTGCCCAAGCCATTCTTATGCGAACTGTTGCGGTCACGAATGAGAATCCCGCCCCAAAGGCGTTTCGACCGATCACGCGGCCACGGACGTACGCTGCAAAGCAACGAATTGTCTCTCGACGAGAAGAAATGTTACAGACCACTCGAGGTGGACATCTAGGGCTTCAATATGTGTGCACTGGCGATGTGTTTGCGTTCGAAGTGGAGCCATTTTTGACCATCATGGACCGGGCGGGTGGGCCAGCAACTCGGCCGAGCGTTGGTGGAAGCACCTATGCGATAAATAAGCTCTCTCTACAGGAAGAGATCGATGACGAAATTGAGGACAGCGATGGCGAGTGGTGATTGATTCCCTTTTGCCATGGAACGATAATATTCACACTAAACAATTTTGAACTCTACGGTAGCTACGGCTCGGATGTTGAGTTCGAGCTTGCACTGGTTGGTATCGCGGCGGATTTCCGGATGTTGCTGTCGTACTCTTTTCTCTTGGCAAAACTGCTGTTCTTGAACTTGTCACCCTGCCCGTCGTTGGAACTTGCGCTCGTCGACGAGGCTGTCGAAGTAGAAATTGTGATCGCAGCAGAGTTTGTTCGGTCCTTCTCACTCTGTTCAGTGAGTGAGCTGGGCTTTCCCTTCTTCGGAGTATTTGTGACACCTGGTGCGGTGGCCTTGGCTGTAGTGCCAAGCGGGAAGGGCAGCCCTTGAGAAGAGGTCGTCAAAGTCCCTGAACGAGATTGGGCGTCATCTTCGACTATTGCAGACGGCAATTCCAGCAATAAACTTGTTTCGTGCCCCACCCATCGGACAATGTACTCGCCGTTGCGCTTTCGGTTGAGGTCGCCTTGCAAGCGCCGTGTTGCTGCATAGTGATGGCTATGGCCCGAGTTGGGTCCGTTCTTGTGAGCTGAGCCATCGCCATCGCGTAGTTTCTTCTCCAAGTTTGCGAGTCGCTGGTGGCAATTCAGCTGTCCGAGAGAGTGCTTGTGCCATTCGTACAGCGTCAGAGCCTTCGTGAAGCAATTGTGTGCACCTCGTAAATTGCCGTTCCTAGAGTGAATCATTCCGATCGCGCTTAAAGATGCAGCTTGGCCGATCTTGTTCCCCACCGTCTTGTACAGAATGAGCGCCGTACCGAATTGGGCTTTAGCCTCGTCAAACTTGGTCTCGGTTGTGAGTAGAACACCCATCAACTTGCGGATGTTCGCCTGACAAAGAGGATTCTTGTGCTGCTTTGCGATGTGAAGAGCCTTATTCGCTGCATTCCAAGCACCTCGGTGGCGCCCCGACAAGAACAGAGAATGCGCCAGGTAGCACGCTACGTCCATCACATATCCGGCGATCTTCTCCCGTAGGTTGATAACCTCGCCATTAACATTCTCTGCAGTCGAACCAGCGTCTAAAGACGTTCTTGTCGGCCTGGGCGACGATACTTTGCTTTCTGTTTGCCACTCTTCAATAATGCGCATATGGAGATCCAGGATCATCCACAGGTTCGACTCGTGCAAATCCAAGATCAAGTAGGCAGCACTGGATTGAATTGTCAGTGTGCAAATGTGCTGAAAGACCCAGTAGCTGACTTTCCGGAAGTGCCTTGAGGTATTGTAGAGGAACAAGTCTCGATCAGCAACACAGAGAGACTCCAAAACTTCGTTCTTTGCACCATCGCCGTCGTACATGCCAAGCAAACTGCGAGCGTAACTTGCGATAAACGGGAAAGTCGAATATGAAACGCATACGGCCATAATCTCTGCTTGGTCATCCATACGTTCAACATGTTCCGAAACTCGAGACGCCCGTCCACTACGCGTAAGCGAGTTGAGCATGTTTCGGTCGTTCAACACACGACGAGATCCGCCCCTGCCATTAGGGATTTCGTATTCCACGCTCTCAGCTTTGCCAGACGCTTCGGTGGCATTGCTAATGAAGTCGCTATACGACTTCAATGCTGCCAGCAAAGATTGATCATACCCACGACTAGAAGCATGGCGAGACCTGGAGCTCCGCCTAGAGCTACTGCTGCTGCCTCCCAGAGCGCTGCTTCCTGTGGTACTGCTGCGTTTAGGCAGACCTCGTTTCGCAAGTGCAAAACCTGGGATACGATTTCGCTGTATAAGTGAGAATCGTAGCAGCGTCTCCACCAGGCCTTCCCAGTTACTTCCCCACAAACTCTTGAAATCAGCTGGCATGGCCCCCGCGGGTAATAATCCAAGAAGAGCAAAAAATCTGATTGCATCTTGTCCATGGTGCATCCGGACTTGCTCCAAAGAAACATCCAGCGAAGCCACGAGGGTGTTGAGTGCGCTTCGGTCGTGTGCAGCTAGACCCACGACTTGCAGTTCATTTACACCACGACTAAGCACAGCGCGTGTAAGCTCAGACAGGGATCGGTCTTGAAGTAACGGCGCACACAAAGAGATCGCTTGGGGATGACCATCAAGGAACGCCATTAATGGATGAGCAACCAATGCCTCCAAAATCGACGTGGACATTGACTTTGTCCCGCTGGTATCAATATCACCAATTTCTGACACAAGCAGAGCACGCGGTGACTTCTTGATGAACAGATCTGCTGCGTGGTAGTGCGACAACCGATTGAGCGACACAACCTTCTCATCAAACCAATTGATGCCGCCACCCATTGCTTGCCGCGCAGTCATCAAAAACGACAACGACGGCGTATTTTGCAGCAATTGCAGGAGAAAGTCGCGCGTTGACGTCGGATTCGCATTGACCGGGTCTTCCATGTTGTCCATGACCAGAAGAACCTTTCTATCGGCAAGCGTTTGGTCCAGTGGCATGTCTTTTTCACGACCACCTTCAGGGAACAAAGCACTCTTGATAGCCGACTCCATTCCTTCCAGCGACTGGACGCCACGCAAACGAATAAAAGCAACTCCATCTGGAAATGCGTTGCGGTCAGCCAGGAAATGAGCCAACTTAATCGATAGCGTACTTTTGCCAATTCCAGGAGGTCCCCGCAGCGTCACGAGTCGCCGCGTGTTAACAAGCTCTGCCAGCATGTGCAGCTCCTGCTCTCTGCCCACGAACGACTCTGACACAGCAGGGAGGGTCTTGCTAAACTTGTTGAACGGACTTACGTCTACCCACTTGCCCACCGATATGTCGGAAAACACGAACTGCTGCGTAGAAGCACTGCAGCTACAGCTCTTCTCCACGAAATTCACTTCAATCGCCCGCGGCGTTTCCCCACCGAACCAGAGTGGACACGTTTCAGCGTGAAGTTGAGATGATTCCAGCAACACGAATTTATCACCTTCGCCATCAGGGATCCGCATCTCCGCGCTCACACGAACACGCGCAATCTCAAATGCCTGTTGAACTGTTTTCCCTGTGAGAGCTGCATGGTAAAACGAGTACGAAAACATGGCGGACGACTCGTCAAGTACTCGACCTTCTGATCGCACGCACACGACGTGGGCTACCCCAGCTTGAATGAAGACTTCACCGATATCCCTTGAATCACAGGATGACACAAATACCAGCTTGAGCGTACTATTCGTGCTCCGAGACGACAAAACTTGAGATAGTGTTCGTAACGGCAAACTCAGCTCACTCGCTGGCGGTACGCCGTCCTCCGCAACTTCTACCGAGATACTGTTCTCGCTGCTACTGACCTCCTCAACGACAGAAGGACTCGTGCCAGTGCTCAATATATTCCGCAAGGTAGCCGAGTCCACCAAATGCGCTAGGCCAGAACATTGCGTGTCTTCGAACATGAGATACCGGCTTTGGCCAACGATGCGGCCGCCGTGCCCACTGAAGTGCAGCACGGTAACCCCACGATCCAGAACTTTGCGAAGTGCGTCCACCGTCGCGACCGCCCGCATCGTGTGCACTGCGCGCTGGCATTCCTGGAAAATCTTGTTCAGGTGGCTTTGCTCCTGTGCAATATTAAGCGGCGGCACAGGTTTCAGGCGGTGATTGCTGTCGCTCATCACGAACGGCAGCGAGTAGAGCGTGGCGAGGTCCACCCACGTGTTGTGGATCCCGTAGACGCTGGAGGTCTCGGTGATTGTCGTGCAATCGGACAGCGTGTCGCTCTTGTCCTCACTATTGCTGGTTGTTGCTGCGCCTCGATTGGGCTGCTCCACGCCGTCGATCATGCGCCGAGCGATGCGCTCGTTCACGGCCTCGTACATCTTCTCCTCGGCCTCAGTCGTCGTCGTGGCTTCGCGGTTCTCATGCTTCCTGCCTTCCCCATCGACTTCTCCATTGCCTGCAGCTACTTCAGCAGCTGGGGCGGCTGGAGACTCGTCGGTTCCGTTGGCCTCGCGCCTCCTGGCCAACAAATCGTGTGCCTGCTGCTGGATCCGCTCTAATTGCGTCTCTGCGGACTGCGCGGGCGTCGCGGGGGGCTCCGCCAAGGACTCCACGAACGCCCACAGCGCATGCTCAATAGACGACAAAGACGCGGCCGCGGAACTCATTGTGACCGCCCAGCAGCGCGGCGGCGATGACACGCGTGAGCTCTTGGTCTTGTTGGGGAGTGTGGTCAATCAACGTGAGCTAACTACAATCATTCCGAAATATCCATTTACACAGGTTTGGCCTGCTACATGGCTACATGTCCATTTTCGTTGGCCGTCATCAACATGACCGACGTGAACGACTCCGGCGACGGTCTGTGGGGCCGACCCGACGACAGCGACTTCACGTATGTGGTCAAGGTACCTGGTACCAATGAGGAGGTGTCGCTGACTGCGGTGCAGGACCGCGAGATCTGCGCTGGCACGCCGGCGTTCCCGTCGCACGGTCACTGCGTGTGGGACGCCGCCCTGCTGCTGGCGGACTATCTGCAGACCGAGGCGGGCGAGGATGGCCAAGCCACGTGCAAGTTCCAGTTCAAAGGAAAGAAGGTGGTGGAGCTCGGCGCGGGTGTCGGGCTGGTCGGCATGGCGCTCGCTGTGCTCGGAGCAGAGGTCGTGGTCACCGATCAGGAGTACGCGCTGCCTCTGCTGGCCAAGAACGTGGACGTGAATTTCGGCGATCGAAGTGGCGTTATTGCGCCGATGACGGAGGAGTGTCAATGGGGAGAGCCATTTAAGACGTGCAGTCGTCTAGCGTCGTGGAAGAAGAGTGTCGACGTGGTGGTCTTCTCGGATGTGCTTTACCACGCTTCGGCGTTCCTGTTGCTGATCGAGACGCTGCACGAGCTGGTGTCGCCAACGTCCGACGTGTTCTTTAGCTTTGAGACTCGAAATGAGTCGATCGAAGCCAACTTCTTACAGCAGCTTGGCAATACGTTCGACGTGGAAGAGGTTTCAGGCGAAGATAGCCCGCAGGTTTTCGCTAGCTTCGAGTACCCCGACGAGCTTTTCATCTATCATGCGCGCCTCAAGGCTGGAAGCAATGATAAGTAGCGTTTATTTTTCACAAATTGTACTGCGTCACAGCCTCGCCATGGTGGCAGAAGGCACCTCTTTGTTTCCATTTTTTGCTGATGGGATCTCTTCGACGCGGCTGGGAAGAATCCGAGCTTCGAGAGGCACTTCCTTGGTTTTCTGGTACACATTGTCGAGGAAGGCACAGACAGCATCGTTGTGCGCTAATGCGCGAGGAGACAGCAGGAAGTTGAACATGTGACTGGCGTACGGCACCTTGACGAAGATATCTTGGACGCCCCCGAGCTGCTTAGCCTGATACGATGCGATATCCTTGGGGAGATTCTGGCGGTAATGACGCAGGCGATCGAAGAATAGACGCGAGTCATTGAAAGACACCGTGTTGTCGTGCGTGCCGTGTGTGATCATGAACGGCGGGATAACGTCGCGGCGATGTTCTGCTCGCTCGTCATCCAGGTACGCGATCGGTGACGCTCGCTCAAAGTCCTCGGTGTTGCCCTTGAGTTTCTTCTGCATCACCAGAAACTCGAGATATTGAACGAGTCCGTGCGTCTTGTCGCGCGAGAAGTAAATTCCATGTCGGTCTGTGAAGTCGTGAACGCCGTAGTTGTCGATGACTGCGCGCACACTTGTGTCCACTTCCTCAAATCCCGGTTGTAGGGATTTATCGTCAGCAGTGAGACCCATCAAACTAGCCAAGTGTCCACCAGCAGACTCGCCGCCTGCCACAATGAACTCTGGATTCGCGTCAAATTCCTCGCGGGCGTTGCGGCGGAGGTAAGCAACAGCGCGCTTCGTGTCGATTAAGTGCGTGGGGAATGCCACTCCAGGGGACAATCGATAGTCGATGACACACACCACCCAGCCCATGGAGGCGACCTGATACACGCAGGTGAACGGCGGGATACGGCGATCACCAATGACCCAACCGCCACCGTGGATGTAGAGGAAGATAGGCGCATTCGCTGGTGCATCCTGATGCTTGTAAACGTCCATGAGCAGCTTCGTGGTCTTGGTCTTGCCCACGTGCGCGTACGTGACCGTGCGGATCTTGCTTACTCCGGGGTAGCTCATCGAGACGGCCATGGGCTGGGGCAGTGGGAGAAACACGCTCAGCCAGCGCTTGAACGACATGCGGCCGATGCTCTCCAGCTGCGCCGGTGCGATATCCGAGGCGACTAGCGCGTCACGAATGACCTCTTTCGAGGAGAGGTTCTGTCCGTACCATTTCGCCAGATTAGCGGCCACCACGCACTGCACCAGGCCCGCGAACGCGCCGCTCCAGCGCGAGAAAATCGGCATCTTCTTCTTGAGCAAGAATCCCATCAGGCACGCGTGCATGACTGCGATCTTGTGCGACAGCTCGGTGGGCAACAGCGACGCCGCCATGCCGAAGAAGTTCTCGCGCGGGATCTTGTTGTTCTTGGCGCGCTCCACGACGTACAGCGTGGACACGGCGAACGCCAGGTACGCCCAGCGCGTCAGGCGCTCGTTGCTCAGGTACGGCGAAGGCTCGGGCTTGACGACCTTCATCGTGCAGCAATCTGGTGGTATTTCGCGCGGTGTACAGCCACTGTCGAGCTCCCTTGAACGGCGGACGTCACGCGGTGGACGGACACCTTTTGCCACACGAGGGACTCGATCGGGAAATGACAGACGAGCGCAATACAAATCTCAGATGACGCCCTAAAAAGTAAAAAAAATGTCGAGTCGACAAAAATTAATTGGTGCTTCGAAAAAGCTGAAGCAAATCGTGACGTAAATCATTGGATTGCTGGGGACACATGCGCACACTTCAACGCTACTGTATATGCACACCACATATCATAGTCGCGCCGTGGCGGTGACAGCCACAGTGTCTGCTTCCTCCACCAGCTCCTCTATGTGGGCTGGAGCCGGGGCCGTTGCGCTCTGCACTGGAATGTCGTTGGTCTTGGCGTACAGGTTGTCGAGGAAGGCGACCACAGCCTGGCCGTGGGCGAGCGCACGCGGGGACATCACGTAGTTGAACGCGTGGTGCGCTCCTGGAATTTCCAGGAAAACATCACTGACGCCGCCCAGCGGGCCCTGCTGGGCGCGCTGTCGGTAGAGCTGCAGCTGCTCGAAGAAAACCTGCGAGCTTCCGAACGGGACAAGCGTGTCGAGCGTGCCGTGGGAGACGAGGAACGGCGGGATGACGGCGGGCAGCTCGCTCTCCTTCTCCTCGCGCAGCCAGCCGACGGGCGAGGCCTTCTCCCATTCTTCATCGGCGTCGCCCATCTTCTTCTGCATTACGAGGAGCTCAATGAAGCGTACGAAGATGTGATCCTTGTCCTTGTAGAAGTACACGCCGTGTCGGTCCTTGAAGTCGTGCACTCCATAAGTATCGATACAGCCACGGACACTCGTGTCAACCTCTTCAAACCCGGGCTGCAGCGATTTGTCGGCCGCAGTAAGCGCCACCAAGCTTGCCAAGTGGCCGCCAGCAGACTCTCCTCCAACGACGATGTAGTCGGGGTTTGCATCGAACTTCTCATGTGCGTTTCGACGCAGATACGCGATGGCACGCTTGGCATCGATCAAGTGCTCGGGAAACGCGATCTTCGGAGACTTCTGGTAGTCGAACACGCACACTACCCATCCCCGAGCGGCGATTTGGTAGATGCACGGGAGCGGAGGCGTCTCACGGGTGCTCATGACCCAGGCGCCACCGTGGATATACAACACGATCGGAGCATTGGACGGCGTATCGCGGTGCTTGTACACGTCCATAAGCAGCGGCGTGGTCTTGTTCTTGCCGACGTGGGCATACGCCACTGTTTGCACCTTGGCGACTCCAGGGAATGCCAGCCAGAGTGACACGGGCTGAGGAACGGGCAAGAAGACGGCCAGCCACTGCTTCCAGCTGATCTCACCGATGCGCTGCACGCTGTCGGAGGGTACATCGGAGGTGTGCATTGCGTCCCGGATCACGTGCTTGGCGGAGACATTGTCGCGGTACATTTTCGCCAGCCGAATCATTACGAGGCATTGCAGCAAGGCAGCAGTCGACCCCACCCACCCCGACAATACAGGCTTCTTCGACTTGTGCAGGTTGTAGATCACAGCGGCATTGACAGTCAGCAAGTTGTGCGAGAGCTCCGTGGGGAGCATCGCAGCGAAGAAGCTCAGCACATTCTACAACAGCAACAGCAGCACTGTCAATATACCGACGCCAAGATGACTAAGACTAACTCGCGCGTACCTCGCGCGGGATGTCCTTGATTTTGGCGCGGCGCAACAAGTACAGCATGCCGACCATGAACGCCAGGTACCCCCATTGCGGCGGAGGCTCCCTCTGTGCGATGACCTTGACTACCTTCATGCCCGCTGCTTGGGGAATGCCTATGCCGTGTCCGTTCGCCGCCAGACGGACACCATGCTTTTCGGCCAATCAAGAAGACACGTATCCAAGCCAAAGGATCCCCTTCGCGAGGTTGTGCTGTGACGAGCATTGCGCAGTAGTGAAGCAAACCACGGATATGATTGCCATTTACCATTCAGTATCGCTCGACTAGCTCCTGCACTGTTACTCGACCTTGATGGCCCGGTAGATTTTGTTGACGAAGAAGAGCGAGCTCTGGAATCCGATGAAGCCCAGCATGACAGAGAAGCAGTAGGCCATCATGCTCGTGTAGCCGAAGTAGAAGGCCGCCTGGAAGAAGCCCGTCATGTCCGCGACGCTCGTGTAGTACCACACGCTGTAGGCGAGCACAAACAGCCCCGTCGTGCCGCCCGAGACGAACGATCGCCACCACCAGCGGTGGTCCTCGGACGAGAGTTGAATGTACGTGAGCGAGATGGTCGTGAACGCCGTCACGAACACGAGCATGACGAAGGACAGGAATAGGATGCCGAACAGCTTGTAGATCGAGTGGCCCCAGATAGCAGCGAAAATGTGGTGCAGCTCAATGTAGACGGCGCTAAACGGAAGGCACCCGGCCGCAATGATCAGGATGAAGGGGCTTCGGTAGCCGGGCACAGAGGGGATCTCGCGCGGAATCTTGTTGGTGCGGCAAGGTGACTTGAACTCGCCAGTCGAGTTCCGTCCTGCGATGCCTCCGATGATCGTCAACGGCAATGCCACCGTAATGAACAGCGCGAGCACGATCATGATCGTGCCGAAGGGCAGAGCTGCGGATGAATCGTTCCAAATCGCGACCGAGTTCAAGAACGAGAAAATCGCAACCAGGGGACCCGGAATCACCAGCACACACATCAAGATGTTCCACACCCACCGCTGACCTCCGAGTAGACGGTACATCCGAGCAGAATGGAATCCGCCAACGCCAGCTGTGAGAGCGTAGAGGACGATGAACGCAGTCATCATGCCACCGCGCTTGTTAGGCTTCACAATCCCCAGCAACGAGGACGCAAGGACCACCGACAGCATCACAAACAACTGCGCACCCGCACCGTTGAGCGCACAGAAAACACTCAAGTGACTCGGGAACCGGAAAACATCGGCGTGCAACAGTTTCCACCCGGAGTCATCCTCCAGCGAGTGCTCGTCCCCAGTCTCCAGATCCGTGTACCGCGAGAAGTCTCTCTTCAGAATTCGAATCATCACAATGGACAGGAAGCCCGTGAGCATCATAACCAGGATGAACGAGTTGATGACCGAGATCCAGTGAAGCTCCAGGTCGTCAGGCTCCACCAGCTCTTTCTCCACGTTGCGGTTCTCGTACAGCAGGTCCGGTCGGTTGTGCCACTTCACCGAGTATGTGAAGATTGCTTCAGGCGACCTGGCAATGTTTTCAGGCGACAGCGCGTAGTGGTACTCGAGATCCGGGTCAGACGACGCCATGGTCATGTTGACAGCCACAATCTGAACAGCAAAAAGCAACACGCCCCAGTGAGTCGACGAATTACACCACTATAGACTCTTCGTGGCGCTTACCTTGTTCTTGCCCTCCTCCGCCTCCACGTCGTTGTAGGCGATGTCGAAGTGCAGGTGCGTGTTGAGGTAGTAGTGGAGCTTCATGCCTTCGCGGATGCCCTCCTGGATGAGGTAGCCGACCTGGCCTCGCAGTCGGATGTCGTCCACGTACATCTCGAACTCGTAGTCCTCATCCACCGCGTCCTTGAAGGCCTTCATGACGTCCTGCGTGACCGACAGCTTGCACAGCTGCGCGTACGTCTGGTCGACGCCGAAGTACAGGCGGTAGTCCGTCACGACCTTGCGGCTGCCCGTGAGCAGCTCGCCCAGGTCGTGGTCGTCCCATTGGCGCTCCTTGGGCTTGCAGTAGGGCAGCTTGTAGTACTGGTACGTCTCCGTCGGGTTCGCGTACGGGCGGATCGTGTTGGCCACCACGTCCACCTCGTCGCGCATCTTATAGTCGTCCTCGGCCATCGCCGAGGACACGGCGGCAGCCACAAGCAGCAGCAGCGACGCCCACATCATCATCGACAGGGTAGCCAGCCAGCTTCAAAATGAGCCGAGCCGGTGGGCTCCCCTTCCGTTACACTCCAGCAGCTCATTGGTGGAAAATGACCTAATGCCGCATTCTTTTCCGACATGGCTACACTCCACAGTCGCTCGTCATTTGGACGTCTCACGCCAAATCAGACAACCGGGAGAAGAGGAAGGTATCGCGTGCATCTCCATCCTGCGCTCGCCTCCAGTCGACACAAACACATCGCAGCCATGGCGTCGACGTCTGCAGTCTCGCTGCCAGCCCAGAGGCTCAAGAAAGACTCGCAGCCCAAGCAACGCGCCTGGTGGTGGACCGACTCGACCGTGGGCAGCGACCAGGAGCGAGCGGTGGCGTCCAGCGAGACGGAGCTGCTGAATGCCGCCGTGCTGTGTGCGGCGCTGTCTGCAACGCAGTCGGAGCCTTCAGCGACCGACAAACAGGCAAACGACCACGCGACCCGCGAGCTGGAGATGCACGTGCGCAAGTCTCCGCTGCCGCACAGTCTGCAGCTGCCGGTGCTGGCGTTCACGCCCGACTACGTGCTCATGCAGTCCGAGCTGGCTGTGATCTGCGCAGTGCGGGCCACCAAGCCTGCGGATGTATTGCAGACAGTGGTGGGCTCGGCGGTGCCCCTCTCGCAGCCCTACGTGCACAGATTCGGTGGCGCGAGGATCCACGCACCGTTCTGGACGCGGACTCAGCGACTGGACTTGCAGGATATCAACCACCAAGCACGACAGCTCAAGAAGATGTTAATACTGTGCGGCCATTCTATTGGAGGCAGCATCGCGCAGCTGGCTTTCTGCGAACTGGTGTACCAGCACTTGCCAACGAAGACGCGGTTGTTCCTTGAAAAGCGAGACAACGATCAGCAAAAGCGGGAGGAAGCAGAAGATACTAGCGCAACGACGACTGATGGATTGGACTTTCGATTGATGCTTCAGAGCTTGCCGGAAGAAGAGCGCAATGTGATAACTCGTACTCCGCGCTTGCTGGCCATTGGGTTTGGAGCTCCTTACGTTGGCTCGGCAGATTTGGCGTCGTTTCTGGGTCCTCTGGGGCTTAACAAGCGTGTGATAACATTCGTCAACGAGTTCGACTGCATCCCAAGTATTCTGAATGTAGCGCAGTCAGCGGCTATGGTAGCGAAGACGACCGAGCGGTTTCTAACGATCACGAAAGCAACGAAGACGCTGGTGAACTTGCTACCCATTCAGATGCAACAACGTTTCGTGGATTTAGGTGCTACTGCGAACACCGGAACCGTCCCAAGTGCCAGCTCGGCCTACTTGTCCATGAGTCTGAGCATACTGCAGAACACGTTCCAGAAGTTCCGCGATTTCAACCTCGTGAAGGATATCGACTATCAGTATTCTCCGTGCGGGACGTTCATTTTCCTCTCGAAGAGTGGGTGCGACTACAAATGCTACTCTGACCCGGATGCTATCAGCAAGGCACTGCACAAGGAAGATGATTCGACTGCTACTTTGACTGGCAACGCGATCCTGCAGCACTTGATGAGTGCATACGTGGACGCTGTGGCGCGCCGCTCCAACTCGATCCAAATCAACGCCTCAATGGACTTTTACGAACGTCTTGGTGTTCCTCGAGACGCGACGGAGCGACAGATTCGAAGCGCCTACAAGCGACTGGCGCTGAAGTGGCATCCAGATCGGTGGGCGAACAACTCGACCAATCCTCAGGAACAAGCCTCCGCAGAGGAGATCTTTAAACTGTTAGCTGAGTCGTATGAAGTGCTATCAGACGCTGAAGCACGGAAGACATATGATACGCATTTGAACGACTCCCCTAGTTTGAAGGACGAGTTTGTACGCAACGGTACGGTCAATGGGATGACTCTCGATGAGGCCATCGCTACGTTCCGGGACGTGATTGATAATCTCTCCGGAGCGGTGTCGAAGGTAAAGTCGAGATTTTCCACCCCCAGCTCGACCGTGGTAAACCCACTTCGCACTCCTTCGTCCGTTCGCAGCGGACTTGTTCCGAATAACCACGACAATATTTTCGCGCCGGATAGAATTCGCGTGACCCGGACCGTCGGAATCGGTGCCGACCAGCACGAGCAAGTCATGTATCTGGAGCCGGAAGAGATCATCGCGGGCGATGTAGCAGCACCCAGCCAAGCAGTGGGTAGCTCAGGTGCCAGTACTGGATTGCGAACAGTATCCATTGTGGGCGGTGCCGTAGCTGTGGGTGCAAGCGTTGCGCTGATCGTGAATGCGTGGTCGCAGTATTCGGAGATGTCGAGGAAGAAGCGTCAGGCAGATGTGGTGCGAAACATGCCAGCTGATTGTTTGTTGCTATTGCTTGAAGACCACCGGAATACGCAGCACACCAATACAACGCAACTACTTCTCCAACAAGCGGATGAGCGGAAGAAGAGGAAAGATGCATCTACCCTCGCCATTGCTGAATCGGGCAGTGACACAGGGGATGGCACTGCTAAGCAGCTATGCATCAGAGGAGCTCAACAAGCCTTGATCACTCTGAAGCAACAAGAAGACGCAGCAGAGGATGAGCTGATTGAGGAGTTCTTCGACTGTGCCACTGAGTATGACAACGCCGCTATGGAGGCGATGGCCGAAGAGGAGTTTTTCGATTGCATTGACCTCATGGACGAAGTGGCAGTTCATTTCAGTGACGGCGCACTGGATTACGAGAAACGAGTACAGGAGAACGAAGAAGCAGAGACTGTAATTATTCTTGCTGCGAAGCAGATCGTGTTTCCTCCTGGCTCGACTGTCAGTACTCCGTTTGGTCTGGCAACTGTTCAAGATTGGAGAGAAGGCCAGTCGTCAGCTGTCGTTCACTTCGCTTCGTCCAAATTCATGATCGGCTTCATTCAGAAGTCGGCAATTTCGCGAGGTGCGTCTCTGGCTAAAGCGACCACAAGTGAAATCCTCGAGTCGAAAAGAACAAAGCTGGCTGATCGTGTGGTGGCTCGCTACCGCTTGGATAACGGTGAAGCTGGTAGCACCTTCAAGACTTTAGTGGCTGCAAGCGGCGATGGTGCTCTTGATAGCGGAATCCGTGCAGCTGGAGGTGTTGCTCTGGCGAATGGAATGGCGAGAACATTTTCAGCACTGGGTGGTGCTGTAGCTGCACCACTCACGATTGCATCGATTCTCGTGGATATCGGTAAGGAGTACTATGACTATCGCAAGCGGTATACCGACCGCAAGTCGCTTGGCGTTCTCTCGACAACCTCGGAACAACTAATGATGCAGGACTTCCGACTGAAGACGGGTGAGGTCATCGCAAGTCGTACAGCCGCAGCGGCAGGTGCAGGCATTGGCGCATACAGCGTAGCGTCGGCGCTGGGGCTGTGGAGTACAGCAGGACTTGCTGCTGGCCCTGTAGGTATTGTAGCGGCGACGAGTGCAGCGGTTGTTGGTGGCATGCTGGGCTTCTTTGCAGGATCTAAGGCATACTCAGCGTCAACAGCAGGCTATTTCACAAGTCAACAGAACGCAAAGGAGCACATTGATCGGCTAGAGCTCGGAGCCAGGATATTGTTTGACGAGTTCGACCCCGAAGCCACGGGCACAATCTCGAAAGAAGACTGTATCAAGCTCATGAAGAAGCTCTACGATGCAATGGGCTCCATCTCCGAGAGTGGTTACGAGAGAACTATGGCAGTGATTCAAGACGATGCCTTTGAAGGGCCTGTGACTTGGGGTATGTTCTGGGAGTGGGTGAGCACAGAAGCTGCTCGGGCGCTACGTGAGCTGGAGCATGAAGAGTCGAAGAAACTATCCGAGCCTGTGGCGGGGGAAACCTGGTGGAATAGCTACATGAAGTACTTCTCGTACCCGAACTCGAAGGAGGCCACACTGTTGATCGCACTGCCTAATGCTGCCATGTATCCGTCTGTTGTCGCGACTTTGGGGCTTGCTGTGGAGGACCCAACCTCGTCGTCTAACGGCACCGAAGAGCAAGCTGATGCAGAAGAAGAGAGCTTGGTGCTGAAGGCGCAGATTGAGTTCTTGGTGAATAATGGCCATCTCACCGTTGGTGACGCTTTCCAGCTCCGAGAACAGTTAGCGTCCGATGACCCTGTGCTGAAGGAGTCTGCGCGTAAGACCATTGCTGCGATGCACGAAGGCCTTTCGGATGCAGCACCTGACCAGAATCTAGTGTGCGAAGGATTCGGGTTCACTGGTGGCGACGCTATGGAGCTCCCAGCTGATGAAGTCGAAAAGGAAAAGAATGTCTCTGGTGCGGAGGACACGAAGGGTGCTAACACAGGAGCAACCGCCACGGATGACAAGAAGAAAAGCTCTGAGCCGGATGTGCGACTTGATGTCATGTGCTCGCTGATGTCGACGCAGGGTCTGCAACGTTTCTTGCAGCGACAGAACATCCTGGTTACCAGTGGAGATGAAGCGCCTGTGCGGCACGAAGATCTGCACTGTTTAGCACTTATGGTAGCGCCGAGCTCGACGAGCTAAGCAATTTACTACTACTGTACTAGCTGAAGAATAGGATGTATCAAGTCCAATGGAAATATGCAGAACACTACACCAGATCGGGTCGGTTGTGTAAGTTCACTGCTGTGTTGTAATGAAAGGCTAAACATTCTACCGTCTAACTTATGTAATCTTGATGAACATGACGGAGAATACATCACCGCCAGCGCTGCTGCAAATAGTTCTCGCGAAGCAGTTTCGGTTGTCCATGGTGTCCGTTTCTGTGAGTAAATTGAGGGGCGCGCCCCACTGTTGTGCGGTGCTCTACCTAGCAGCTTGAGAGTGAAAACAGGTTATGGCCGACGAGAAGAGATCGGACGAGAGCAAGGATGCCTCCACGACGTAAGGAACTGGGCGTACATTGGTGATTCCACTAGTATCTAAAGGGTGTCATGAACCTGCAGGCCTCGGGTCGTGAAGGCGCCACCTAAGATGGCTCCACCACCAAACGCCAACGCAGATGCCAAGGTTCGCGAATACTCAAAAGAATCTGAACCGAGTTCGAACCACTTACTAAGTCTACGTTCTCCTCAACCAGGGCGGACCAAGTGCAGATCCGACCAAGAAGAAGAAGGCGCTACCGCCACCTTCAAACCCTCCGCCAAAGGCTGGAGGCTCGGCAGCAGCGGCATTCCGCTCCAAATCCTCATTGCCGCCGCCAAATGGTCCTCCTCCAGGCGCAGGAGCCCCGAGTGCTTCTGTCGCGAAGATACGAGGAGCTGCTCGACCTCCGTCCGCGGCTCCACCGGGTGCAGCACAAGCCAAGGCAGGACCCCCACCAAATGGCCAAGCGAAAGCAATGGGCCCTCCATCGTCGGCACCACCGACGGCAGCAACTCCTTCAATGGGTCCGCCATCCTCAGCACCTCCGGCGAAACCACAACCAACTGGAGCCCCGCCGTCGACTGCCCCGCCTAAAGCAGCAGCAGTAAAACCTCCGATCACCCCGCGCACGGGTGAGGGTGAGAGCAAAGGTGACGCGAAAGCGGCGCCTGCAGGTCCGCCAAAGCCCAAGCCGGACGCAAAGCGTACACCGCCAACATCAGCGAGAGGACCACCGGGAGATGCAAAACCCACACCAAGAGCGGCGGCAGCAGCTCCAGTCGACATTCTAGGGGATGACTCGCCTGTAGTGGCGGCTAGTTCGACAGCTCCAGTCAAGACTAACGCTGTTCCATCGGGCAAACCTCCGAAACCTGTGCCACAAACGCAGCGTCCTCCTGCTACAGCTCCGGCAAAGGCCCCACCTGCAGACAAAACGCCGGTTGTGAAGCCTCCTCTGATGAAAAGCACCATGGAAGTGCTGAATGACGCAAATGCAGCGTTATCGGCTCGTAGTCGAGGCTCCGAAGACGAAGGTGAGCCATCTCGCCGTTTGAGTGCGCCTTCTGCGAAGGAGAAGGAGAATCCTGGCGTTTTCACGACAAAAATGGGCATGGCGGCGCAATTCAGCACCCAGTCGAGACTCAATGTACCGGAGGAGGAGGTTATCGTTGTCAAGAAGCGTGAAACCAAGAGCACCGAAGCGGAGGCCAAGCCAGATGTAAGCGCCAACGCGAAATCGTCGCGGCCTATCGCCAACATCGACGACTCGTTTGAAGACGTGGAAGAGATCCCGTTCCTAGAGGATGGCAAAGCTGATGCCAAGGATAAAGATGAACGGGAAGAGAAGGCCGTCGAACATGAAGATGATCCCGAGATCGTCATCGAAAGTAAGCACGGTCCGTCTAAGCCAAGCGCCAGTCGTTCCTCTTCTTCTTCTCAAGGTGATATCAGGAGTGAACACAAGGACAACAACTTTGACGAAGAGAAGGAGGATGGAGAGGGTATCCTACGGAGAAATGCAGCCCACGAAGATATCTACGATGAGCTGCGGAAGATGAAGCGCGAATCTCGGGGCTCTCCTCGCGGGGACGAGACTGCTGGTAGTGATCGTGAACGTGACTACGAACGCGACCACGAACGCGACCACGAACGCGACCGCGAACGTGATGACTCCCGCTCTTCCTCTTTTAATGACAAGAAGGACAAGGGCAGCACCAACAGCGATGAAAGCACTAACGAGCAAAGCAGTCGAGAAGGCAGGGAAAGCAGAGACAGAGACCGCGATCGAGACCGGGACCGGGAAAGATCGCGTGAAAAACGCAAGGACAGACGACGTAGCAAGCAGGACGAGCCCAAGAAGATTCAAGCTCAGGTACGCAGGCACCTCACGTCCTTCTCAAACGATATTTTCCTGTGTTTATAACCATCGTTATTCTACCTTGTCGCAGTTCTTCAATCCCAAGAGCGTGCCTTACATTCCGGATCATTTGTTGGAGTTCGTGAAGCGGCCGCTAGAATGTGGACGCGGTCAAATTGTCAAGTGTTTTATCGAGAGAAACGACAGCGGCCCGAACAAGCTTGCTCCCATCTACACTCTCCTGCTCGAGGTGAACAGCTCCAGTGGCCGTCCGATAATGTACGCGAGGAAGAAAGCTACCAGCCGCATCACGTCGCACTATGTCATCTCCATGAACAGGTGAGAGCAATGTTGTTGATGAGCTTACGAAGTGAAAAAGGTGTTGACTCGCTGCTGCCAATTCCATACAGAGACGACTTGTTCCTCTCACGAATGATGCGGAGCCACCAGTACATCGGCAAACTACGGTCGTCCACCAGCATGATGGAGTACTGCCTGTACGATCAAGGCGACAACCCGGAGGACTTGGATTCGGATTGCGAAGTCGATGACGAGCTCAGACAAAGCATCCGAGCTGAGCTCGCAGTGATTCGTTACCATAACTCGAAGAAGGTTTGCTGTCTGCTATGGTGCTATCTGGGAAGTGAAGAATTGATGATCTAATTGTTTGATATGCCGTACCATGCAGCCATATCCACGGAAGATGGAGGTAGTGATCCCATCTATACTTGAAAATGGGCAAGGCTACCTCGAATGGCGGCCTCTTTCTCGTGATCAGATGATGGAAGAGCACGTCCGCACTATCACGGCAGCTGTACGTGATCAAAATCCTCATAGCGTGAAGGCATTCAAAGTCTAATCGAGTGTGTATGCTGCAGGGCGGGCAAAACGTCATGGACGCCTCCAACTTCGTCTTCCTTCACAAGCGCGAGACCAAGTACGACCCTCTCTCGTCCTGTATCGTGGACTTCCGCAGCCGTGCGACGTGTGTCTCCGTCAAGAACTTCCAGCTGGTCCACTCCGAGCCGACCAACGAGCAAATGCGCGACCAATACCGCAAGGCGTATCCCGATTTCGTGTACGAAGACCAAGGCACCGTGTCGCTGCCGCAAGAGTACGTGCTGCTGCAGCTGGGTAAAGTGGGCAAGGACTGCTTCAACATGGACTTCCAGTACCCGCTGTCCATGCTCCAGGCCTTCGCCATCAGTCTCAGTCGCTTCGACACCAAACAGAGATAAACTCGTCGCCGTGATAACACGAAACACAGATAAATGAACGCTATAACACGACAACCTCACAATACTAAGAGGACTGGTAATGCTATCCTTGACGGAGGGAGGGTCTGCAACATTTCTTGCAGCGATAGATAGAGCATAGTGTGAAACGACGAAGACCTGCACTAACGACGCGAGCCAAGGCGTCAACACCGTCGAGTGCTTTAAAGAGATAGGTCAAAGACCCCAGAGTATCACACCCAAATGGATAAAGACAAATACAGATTTAGCACATCATCAATGTCGTCTTCGTGTTATTGATCAGATGTCGGCTCTGCTAGCTCCGCGATGGACGTAAGCATTTAGCCGTCTCTTGTCTTGTTCACACGAGCGCCATGGGCCTGTGATTCCGATGTAGAAAACGCGGCGCCTTTGATTTTTCCTGCTAGTGTCTGCGTCATGCTGTTGTGGTTGCTTAGAAAATAGAGAGCTTCACTTCCATCGCCTCGTGCACACGGAACGTGTTCTCGGGGTGCTCGTTCGGGTCTGCAGCATGACACACATCAGACTCCACGCCGTCCATATTACTGCAAATATAGAGCCCCGCCTGTACGCACCGTTAAGGAAGTCCGTGAAGTCAATCTGTTCGTCCTCGCCCGTCAGCGTGTCCACGCCCGCGTGCGAGCTCGGCAGACCAGGGAGACGCTATAGCCACAGCACAGACAGCAATATATCCGACCGTTAGTTATCTGTCATAGCTACAGCACCTTCAAGCACACTGGCTGCTCACCGTAAACTGCTCGAGCACCGCCTTCTCCGTGCGCAGACGCATGGCCGCCGCCTTGCCGTAGACCTGCTCCACCGTCGCCATCTTGAGCTCCCAGTTGGACTGGCGGTGCTGCAATCAAAGCGCCCCACCATCAATGTCTAGCCCGTCATTAACGTACAGCAGCTCGAGGATCGGAGCGTACCGTGGTCTGCAGACGCTGCACCTCGTGCACCGGTCGCACGTCCTCGCTGGCGCTGTAGAAGCCGAAGCGCAGGGCGTCAGGGGGCGCGCGCACGAGGGGGAGGCTGGCAGAGTTCTGGCAGGGGGTCAGCCACGCATACACAGCACGAAACATCAGCTCTATGCGCACAGACAGCTTGGGAGCAGAGGCATCCGGACGCTCACCATGGTGCTTCGAGCGTCTTCTTGAGAGAGATCCAAAATGGGGGATCTGGCCACCAATTATCCTATGTAGTTGCATACTATGCTGAAAGATAGGAATATCAATGTAGCCATTCACTGTCCCTGCCCCAGCCTTTGATAAGGCAGACAAGCATGGCGCCCGGCAGGTCGCACGGCACCGACGAGTACGGGCTCAAGCGGTCCTCGGGCGTGGACTACAACCAGGTGCGCGACCGGCAGATCGACGACAACCGCTTCGAGCGGCAGCGCGCCATCCGAGCGGCGTCTGCAGCGGTACGGACCTCAATGAACTCCTTCCAGTGAGTGTTGCGCGGCTGCGGATTGTTGCTAAGCTAGTGTGTTGCGTTGTGCTGTGTCTACGGGGGAATTACAGCCACCACCGGTGGAGAAGCCCAAAAATGCGGCAGGTAAAGTGGCCGCCCCGCAGTCCGCGACCATGGACGCCTTCATGCGCATGGTGACGGGCAAGGAGGAGCGCACCATCGCCGACCGCATCAGCGACCCGAACCGACCTACGTGGGAGCAGTACAAGAAGGAGAACGCAGACAAACTGGACCTCAACGACAACGGAGAGAAGGAGATGAAGGAGTATCGGAAGAAGTTGGATGCTGCCAGGGAGAAGGTGGGTGGGTACCCAGGATAATGTTGTGGTCGTAGTGTGGCAAGGTTTTCTGATGAATGTTGAGGTTCTTCTTGTTGTATATTTTAATGCAGCGACTGGCGGGTGGTAGCAGCTCTAAGAAGAGGAAGAAAAAGCATAAGAAGCGCTCCCGCTCTTCGTCGTCAGAAGATTCGAACAGCGAGGACGAGCGTCGACGCTCCAGACACAAGAGCCGCAAGAAGAGGTGCGTGGTTTGTTTGAGCGACAGTGTCGTCGATTTGCTATGCAGCTTCTGACATTGCGGTTGGACGAGCAGGAAGAGTCACAAGCGCAGAAGGAGGTCCTCAGACTCGGACGACAGCGATTCGGACTCGGACGACGACCGCTCTCGACGACACAAGCGCTCCAAGAAGAGCAAGAAGTCGTCTCGCAGGAAAGACCGGGACGCGTCACCCTCGCCCGTGCGCCTCTCGTCCTTCCTGCAGCAATCGAGCGACGACTCGGACGCCGAGTCTTCGTAGCGCAAGCCACGTGAGGCATCAAACCATCGACCGACGTAGTCCGTCGCCGAGCTCTTAGACTGTTAACCCTGTAATACGGTACAACGACCACACCACATGATATCTAGACCCCCATTTTCTGCTCGCCAAAAGTTCAATCGACGACACCTTGCTTGCTCGCTCGCTCGAGTAACGGGCCCTGTCAGGCGGTCCCCACACTGCGCGATGGCCGCCATCGAGGACAGGAAGAAGTTCATGCAGCTGCTGCGAGAGGGCGTGCAGCACAAGGTCCAGCAGCAGCACCAGGCGCAGAGCAAACCGGTCTCAGATTCCGCTGGTAAAGGCCCAAAAGATCTTCAAGCGGGCGGGGAGGTGCGGCGCGCTACGCTGCCAGAGCGCTGTGACCATGGCAACGAGACTGCGGGCGTGGCGGCTTGGCAGACGCTGGCGTGGCGCGACGCCTACTCCATGGCGTCGTATTTCCAGGCCACCGTGGGCGGCCGGCCGCTGCGCATCAAGCAGGTGCTGCAGGGGGAGCTCAACGGGTTCGGCACGGGCCTCACGGTGTGGCCTGCGGCCTGTGTGCTCTTGAAGCATCTGGAGCAACGAGCAGCTCGCGATCCAAGAGCGCTGGTAGACTCGGACAACCCGTTCGTGCTGGAGCTTGGGAGCGGCACGGGCGCGGTGGGCATTGCCGCCGCGATGCTGCTTCGAGCTGGGAGAGTGGTGCTGACCGACATGGGCAACGTCCGCTTCATTATGCGGGAGAACGCCGAGCTGGCGCAGCAGGACGGCGTCATCGACAACCACATGGTGGTGGATGTCGAGGAGTACGAGTGGGGGCAGCCTCCTTCGGCGAGCCTCATCCCGTCGCCCGAGGAGTCCTACCCAGACCTCATCTTGGTGTCGGACTGCATTCTACCTCGGCTGTACCCGATCGAGCCGCTCGTGGAGGCTCTGGTCACGCTCAGTGGGCCTCGCACCCGCATCCTCATTTCGTATGAGCATCGCCACTACCAGCATTTTCAGCCCAAGGACAGATTCTGGCAGCTCATGCAGGCGCGGAAGTTCTCTCTGCGGGTGATCGACACGGCGGAATACCATCCCCACTACGTAGCAGCAGACATCGAGGTGTGGGAGATCACTCCACAACTCGTATAAACTCCCTTATCGTTAATATATTTTCCTGATCGACGCTACCTGATGGATACTTCTTTCTCTCAGTTTCAACTTGTCGAAGCCGGCGTACTATCATCTGTATATACATGTACTGCGTCTCGAGGTACTTCAGTCCATCAGACAGCACATCCTGGCAACTGGAAACAGCTCTCCGGCAACTTTGAAGAGATATGAACTTGTTATCAGGCGTTGGCGTGTCGTCCACTTCATGAGCAATTGGTATCTACTACTGGATGAGAGTGAGACGAGTGCCGTTGCTCGACAACTGCATGATCTCCAAGTCTTGGTAAAACGCGATACACGCGTGGAGCTGTTGAGACGTGAAACCCTTACGCAGTACCACAGGCTCCAAGTCGCTCATAGCGAGAACCTTTAGGTTGCGATCGTTGGCAAACTCGAGGAGCAGGCGGAAAATCTTGGACGTGGCATCCGTAGACCTACCACGGCCGCCGTTGTTTGCTGTACCTGCCTTTCCACTGTTGCCGCCACCGTTGGCATCGTCCTGCTCTGTCAGCGACGCCTTGGACACATATACTAGTCGGATAGCCTCGTCGACATCCTGGTGGATCACTTCCGTGGAGAAGCGCAGTCGGGCGAGTGCCTGAGAGAGACGCAAAATACTCAGCAACTGGCGAGCCGTCATAGCAGTCTGTGCATCGTTGGCCCCTCCGTCGCCATACTGCTGCTGACGGAACTGCTGCTTCTGTCGCTCACGGGCATGCTCATTGGCATCCTGCTGCCGCAGAGTGACGTAGGCCTCGACGATATAGCCGCAGAGGTGCTCGGGGATGCTGGGCTGGTACTGCTTGGCGATGGCGATAAAATACCGCAGCACTTCTGGGCGCACGGGCTCGAACTTCATGTCCGGGTTGCGGCAATGGCGGTGAACGAAAGTGACGTGGCGTGCAAGCGCCTCGTCCTTTTCGTAGTTGGCGATGTCCAGCAAGAGGAAAAGGAGGTCGAAACGGGACAGTAGCGCGTTGGGCAGGTTGATGTTTTGCGAGGCGCTGAGCTTCTTGTTGTAGCGACCGAAGATGGGGTTTGCAGCTGCAAGTACAGACGTGCGCGCATTGAGTGTCGTCGTAATGCCTGCCTTAGCAATACTCACAGTTTGCTGCTCCATGACTTCGTGGATAGCCGTACGATCGCCCTCCTCCATCTTATCGAACTCATCAATACAGCAGATACCCATATCTGCCAGCACTAGCGCACCTCCCTCCAGAGTCATCTCCTTCGTTGTAGCGTCGCGCACAACCGCAGCGGTCAAACCGACACCGGAACTACCTTTACCAGTAGTGTACACACCTCGCGGAGCCACTGTCGAAATATGTTTCAGCAACTGCGACTTCGCCACACCAGGATCTCCCATCAGCAACACGTTGATATCACCACGCAGCTTCATACCCTCATCCATGCGCTTGGTAACACCACCGATGAGCAGTAACAACAGAGCTTTCTTCACGTCTTCATGACCATAAATTTCCGGTGCCAGTGACTGCGACAGCACTTCGTACACATTTTCATCGCCTTCCTGTAACCGCAGCACGGCGCTCTCCATTGCTTCAGACGACTCCATAGCAGAGTACCGCTTCTTATGGTTCACCACATCAGTCGCCTCGAGGTACGTCTCCGTGACAAGTCCCATCTGCATTTGTCGTTGCGCCGAGTACGGCAGGGGCAAGAAAACACCACATATCGTAACCAGCGCGCCGGGTTCACACGTGCGCGTGAGCTCGCCCCGCAGGTACACAGTCAGCGAGCGCGGAATATGTCCCATCGGTACTTGATCCGGCAGCTCCTGGAACTTGACCTCCTGGTACTTGTCGAACTTGGAGGCCTTTGTTTGCATGATCAAACGACCCTGCGCCTTGTTGGTCTGACAGCGCTCACTCGGGCACTGTGTCAGCGGGTTGAACTGCCGCGCCTTCACTTCCTGGTACACTTCATACGCACACGCCTCGCACGTGTATGTCGCCACTGTCAATAGCGGCTTCACAGTAGATACGCGCGTCACCATGCCCTTAATGCGGACGAGCGCACCGACTTTCGCGGCCTTCACCTCTCGGATCGGCACCGCTTTCAGCTTGACACCAGGCACCAAATGCACTTCAAAGCGCCGCATCAACGCCGGCGGAAAGATGCTGGCAGCATTGGCATTGGCTGGCGTTTGTCCGTCAGCCTGGCCGTCCTCCGTCTGCCGCTGCTGTGCCAGCTCCTGGGCACGCGACATCCGCAGCACATCCAGCACGTCTTGAGAGTCGGAGATGTCCCTCGTAGGCGGCGGCAGGTTCTCGTCCACTGCGTCCGAGAAGAGCGAGATGTATCGACGAGCATTGCGCACGATGCGCGTCACAAACGCCGGGTCGTCCTTCTCGAACTGTCAGACATTTAATTAATGTTAACCACCATCACAAGGGCGTATTGGAGTAGCGTGGTAGTGGTAAGGCAACTCACAATCTGCACGTCGTCCAAGGAAATGGGGATGGATGTGCGCTCGCGGTTCGCCACCTCTTGCTGCGACGAACGGAACAAATGGGTTACATCACGTGAAAGCAGCTTCTACAGAGAGATTCCACAGCGTATTCGCACCATCATGCGCGCGTACTTGGGGCCCAACGCCGGGTCGTCCAGGTTCGACGTGAAGTTCATCAGGAACTCGGCGCATCTTACTGTCATTAGTGGCCAAAGAGACGCCTTTGGGTTAGAGGATTTACGGTGAGTTTTGGGGCGATCAGAGCGCGATCTCACCTTTCTCCTCAGCGTAGTTGGACATGCCGACGCCGCCCGAGCTGGTGGCCGCATCGGCACCAGCTCCGACGCCCCCGAAGGTCTGCGAGAAGGACTGGGACGACGCCATCGGACCGCGCTTTCACTATTGGGCGTTCCCGCCAAAATCAAAACACTGCGAACTTGCTCCAATCATCGATTTTTCTTTATGGGAATTATTATACGGGACACGATACTTGTGCATTCCATGCTACGTGATGCATACCTTTTTTACTGTGAAGCCTTCTTCTCTCGGTCATTGCTTGACGAAGCCGGTGGCACTGCTGAAGCGAGCGCAAGACAATGCAAGTCCTCATGGTGTGTCATCGCTTCGTCTTCAGGAACGATGTACTGCGTCTCCAGGAACTTCTTGAGACCGTCGGTGGACATAAGAGAGCACATGACATCCAGTCGCGGGTCGACCTGCGGTGGCTTCGATCCTTTCTTCTTCTGATCACCAGAGGGAGGTGCTAACGGTGGCAACTTTGTCAAGGTTGCCGACTGCGACGACATAACCTGCGTACCCTTGACTGTGACTGAGAGCGGAGCTGGATTCCCTGTGGCGCTTTCATCCTCCGTCTTCACGTTGCTCTTGGCAACAGGAGACAGCTCTTCGTAGTTGTCGGAGCTTTCAGATTCAGGCTCCGCGTCAGCAAGCTCCGCCTGAAGAGCTGCGATGATCTCTCGAGCTGATACTTGCTCGACAGGGTCGCTCGAGTCCAGCTGGGAGCACAGCGAAAATGCCTGGCCCGCCGTCAGGTGACGACTATGGACGAGAGCCTCGACCGTCGCCTTCACTTCATCAAGGTTGTCTTCTTCGCCAGGGAGGATAGGAACAAAGGCAGCTCGGGCGTGAATATCTTTCTCCACCTCTTCGAAATTCGCCCCCTTCGGGCTGGTATTCGCATCGTCCTTGTCGCTGGGGTGGTGCTTGTCGTGATGCTTTTGTTTCGCTTCCCGAAGTTTTCGAATGACTTTATCGCGCTTCCTTTCCCCTTCAGATCCGCCGTGGTGAGTCGGGTTAGATGCCTGACTTTCGAGACTTTTTAGGGATCGAGCTGCCTCCGTGCTCACCCAGATCCAAAACATACGCCACGTCACCGGTCCTTCAAAACTGGGATCCTTTATCGCTTCAACGGAAGCTTCGTACGCGAAGTCTGAAGTGTCTCCCGATATTTCGTACAGCTTTTCCATGATGGAGAGACAGGCTTCCTTGGAGATCTCTCCAGTTCCTGCGGGGTCGTGCTCCTCAAACAACACACGTGCACCCAGCTCAAGCCGGTCGATATGCTCCTTTGCGTGCTTCTGGCTCTTGAAGTACGAAGCAGTTGACAACGAATACACCTTGGCACCACCGAAGTAGCCTGCAACGCCACCTACAACGGCTGCACTTGTCGCCGCCACTATTCCAATTGGCCCCGTGGCAACACCGGCAGCTGCCCATAGTGTCATCGCAGACGCCACCCCGTACGCACCTAGTCCGGCACCTGCTGCAGCCGTTGTGCGGCTTACAACTACCTCCCCAGTCTTCAAGCGAAAATCCCGTCGCATCAGCCGCTCACTTGTCGATGACAATACCCCAAGCTCCTTTCGCTCGGTGTGTTTCTTGCGGTAGTCGTAAAATTCTTTTCCGATGTCGACAAGGATGGACGCCACAGCTAAAGGAGCTGCTACCATGCCGCCGAGAGCAGTTCCGGATCTTGCAACACCGTTGGCTAGAGCCAGCCCGCCGGCTGCACGAAGCCCGCTATCTACAGCTCCCTCAGCACCAGCCAGCGCCACATTCGTGATCTGGTCTCCGGTTTTACTTTCCTCCAGGCCATAATTTGTGATCACGCGTTCTGCTAATTGCGCTCGACTTTCCTCTACAATAGCATTCGCCAACTCGAGAGCCATCGATGCACCGCGAGTGATTTCCTTCTTATCAACATAGCGAAGAGAGTCGTTGTCGAAACGAATTGCTGCTACTGCAGTGTCTTCTCGCCAATCCTCGACTACCCCAAGGCCGAATGGAGTGTTTACCTTTGAACCTCGCGGGAACATCACCCGAATCTTCGCCTTTCCGTGCGGATGAAACAGTTTTTCGTGTTTCTTCGCGAAGTTCTGCTCCACTTCCTGGGTTAGCTCCACGCAATCGAAGAATTCTTCTTCGGCTATCGCCTCAACTGCCGCGTCTTCGTCTTCAGCAGAGCAGTCGAAAAACACTTCAATAAGCTTGTCATCTTGATCTTGCTCCTGATCTTCACGAGTCAACTCAACAATGGCTTGTTGGGCCTCTTTGGTAAGATACAGCCCGCTATCACCAGGCTCATTCTTCCCGCAATGGGCTGAGGTAGCAATGGCAAACGCCTTGATCTGTCGGGCCTTGGATTGCTGTAGCGCTTCAATGCTGGGTGTTCGGATCTGACGCTGTTGAACGGTCTTGCGATCTTCCAAAAGCAGCACCAAGCAATCACCCGACATGTCACGCACAGCTGCAGCCTGCCGTTTCTTTCGAGAAGCTTCAGAAAACTGTGACCAAGCGCTCACGATTATCGCCACACTAGCTGCAACTGCCACGGCACCCCCAACAACTGAGACGGTCTTCAAACTTGTGCTTGTCGACTTGGAACTGATACTGCCACTGCTGCTGCGGGTGTCAATTGCTTGAGTGGGGCTTTCAACATTATTGCCTACCACACTATTCCCAGTGTTCCCCAGAGCCGCAGAAGTCTCCGAAGAAGTAGAAGTAGAAACCCCTGCTGTCGACGCAGGAGCTGCAGCTGTGGTTGTTGCGACGCCAGTGCTAGATACATGTTGAGTCGAGCCCGTAGAATCGGAAACTCCACTTGGGGCATTGTTAGCTGGGAGGCTTGTAGTTGATGGTTGTCCTCCACCTGAGGGCACGGTGTGCCCACTGGATGCAGCAGGCGATGCTTGTGGCTTGCCACCATTGTGTTGAAGTGGATGTCCAACCGTGGTGGAACTTGACGAGCTGAAACGATCCGTCACGCGGTGCAATGTACTCGAAATATTGTCCACGGCATCTTTGAACGTGGAAATCGCCTCGTCTAGAGTTATGCCGTCCACCGTGCCATACTGCATGAACTCTTCTCTCCGACTGGGCGGTCGGTTCAAGTACGCATCATAGGCATGGCGACTCTCTTTGTTCGAAAGCACTTCGTAAGACTCGGCCAGTAGCTTGAAAATATCTTCCGCCACTTCCTTTTGCTGATCTGTGAGCGATCCGTGTCTAGCCCGGTCTGGGTGCCACCGCAACGCTAGAGATCTGTACGATCTGCGAATTTCCCGGTCACTTGCATTTCGAGCAACCCCCAGGCGCTCGTAATGGTTCATTGTCGCATTGATCTGGATTGACCTAGATCGGCGCGCGATAGCGTCAACATAAGCACTCATCATGTGCTGCAAAATGGAGTTTCCAGTGAGTCCAGTCGTGGGTTCTTCTCCATCCTCGCCTAGAGCTTTTCGAATCTGCATCGGCTCCGAGAAAATATTGAATTCCGCGCTTTCCTTCGACATCATGACACAACTTCCGCACGGAGCGTACCGATAGTCCGTCGTCTTCACAACGTTGAACTCGCGAAGCTTGTCAAATGATTTCTGAAGCATGGTGATGCTCATCGACAAATACGCCGACGTGGCGCTAGGAACAGCCGCAGTACCAGCATCTTTCGCCATGTCAACAAGGCGCTGCTGCATTGGTGCTGGTAGCAGGTTGAGCAGCGCTTTTGTTGCCTTTGCGATAGTCACCAGTCGCTCTGTTGTTTTGGCGAGCATAGCAGCCGAGTGCGCGATATTCAAAATTCCAGGAATGCAGTCGAATTCGTTAACGAAGTTCACCACGCGGTCACCCATGCCTAAGGGCTCCAAGAATGCTGCCAAACCATCGTTGCCAGCATACGGTGCGCCGAAGCCGATCGCCATGACCATCGGAAGGTTTTGGAGCGCACTATCGCGATCATTATTCCCGACTTTCTTCATCCAGCCGGTGGGCTCGTTCTTTTCTTTCTTGTGCTTCCGGAAATGCCTTTCCTTGTGGCTGTGCTCCTTGCTGTCGGCTTTCGGTTGCTCCTTATCGATCTTTTCCAGAATCGCTCGCACACCCTCCGGTAGGCCATTGAACACCAGCTCGCAGAACGCGAGCTTGGCGATACTGCCGCCAATAGAATGTCCACAGAGCAGCAGAACCTTATCCGCTCGCTGTGCTCGTCCATAGAGCTTCACCAGGTCCAGTCGCTGGGCGCGCTTCCAGAACGGCGCGTGCACGCGAGACCCTCCGAATCGGTGCACGTACGGCTGCGAGAGCGGCACGGCCGAGCCGACCACGGCCTGTACAATATCGCTGGGGCTCGTGGCTCGCATGGCGCAGATGACAGCTCCCTCTGACTCCACAAGCACGTAGTCGGTCGTGAACTCCAGCACCGGCAGCTGCAGGCTGTGCGGCAGCGGCGACTTGCGCACATGCAGCTCCAGCTCACGCGCGGCACGGGCGTTAGCCAGCGCGTCAGAGGAGGACGGCGTTGCTCTAGTCGCAGACAGCGCGGCGCAGAGAACGGCAGCGCTCAGCAGCTCCGTCTCGTTGCAGGTGACGGCACGCGTGGCATCCGGGCGACCGCAGGCGCTACGCCACCACCACGCAGGGTCGGCCTGCTGCCGATGTTCAGTGGTCTCCTTGTCCTGCTGCGGCGCCATTCTTGGCCACTTCAGTTGTGACTTCAGATGTGTGAGTCTGAAGTCGAAGCAGATGTAGCCATATAAGATTGCAAATTTTTGGTAAAGATGAGGAAAACGTCAGAAAAGATTCTGCGGCAAAAATCCACCAATTCAGGGCCGATTTCAATTTTGGCCAGTCCTAGTCAAGATTGTAGAATTACAAACTTTGATTGGACAAATCGAATTAAGTACGAAACCTGTAATCAAGGCATGTTCTCAACCGGAGCGTTTTACTGGGACGTTAGTGCTGCTATCGCAGACCAAATCGGATTATATCCGCGGTACGTCAAGTCAAAAGATTACCCCAACTGGTACATTTCCTGAAACCGGTATGACCCCGGTGCCGCACTGGGCCCTCCAAAAGGTTTATATGCGTGGGCAGTTTGAACCGGTATGAGTCAATAACATATATCGAATCGGATGGAGTGAAGTAAAGTGAATGATTAAAGCGGATGGACTACTGTAGGTAGCATACAACGAAGCATTTATTTTTCATTTCTCTACAAGCTACAAGCAGATCTCGAGCAAGGTTCGTTTCATTACTGTGTATAATTACTGCCAAGTCGTGTCTTGCGTCTTCGCCGTTGAGGTAAATTACCGGGCAGATGCTGCGGCTGCGAAGCAGGCGCAGGAGATGACCGTGGATCGTTAAAAAAAAAACTAATACAGGGGTTTATCCCTTCGCGGAGCCCTAGAACACGATGCATGCGTTGCATGCGTACCCTACCCCGAGTGCTCGGTTGAGAATGAAACTGAATTGTATTGATTGGCCAAGCGTTTGATAAATATTGTCCAATCAAATATAGTAATATAGTGTTGGTGTTCTGTGTGAGCCATTCGACTCATACTGTCAAGTAAAGCTCCCCCAGCAATGGAAACCGAAGACGACCCAGCGCACCAGACCCAAGTGGCGCGTAATCTCACGTCAGAGCTCTCATGGGCTGCACCGCCTCCACAGTAGCTTCTACCAAACTACAGCACGCCTCCTATCGCCCGAGGTGACCAACTTATCCTGCCAGCTCAGCCAGCTTACGTCGTCGAAAGTGTACAGCCTCAGACGGCCACGACTGCGTATCACGGGCCAAGAGATCCACAAACGGCACGTGGGCGCCTCGATGCGACTCCAAGTGCTGCCACGGACCCTCCTACTCGTAGCGGCACCATTATGGACGGCCATTACTCTTAGAAGCCGTACGAGAAGATGTCACAAGATCTCATTCGAAAGGAATGTACTCTACGCGAAATTAACCTCAACACCCGAACAAACAAGGCCGCCCGGATCAAATGCCTTCGCCACTACGATGCGCTTGTGAATAAGGGTGAAGAAGCTTCAGCGGCATCGACAGTGGCTTCCGGAAACACTCGTCGGATGAAGCACAGCATGTTCCGCCTAGCCAACGTGTAGCTGTCCAAGAGCATGTTCATGAGGCTCATTGAAACGACGGGTGAGTACATTTTATTCTTGGTCCTTACAAATAAAATGGTCTGATAGTTTATACCACGTTATGTCAGGGAAAAACTTCGACCGAGGAGATTTGGACGACGCCCAGTCCTCTCAAAGGGCGCTGTTCTGGCGAGACGTAGCCGCCAGCTATCAGAAGGGTGATGAAGAATATAGCGGGCTCATCTTTCGTGATGCGGACTTCGATGGGATCGAGCCTGGCATCATCGTTCCCCATAGCGCAGCAAAGCTGGAAGAGTTTAGGAAAGAGCTGACGTCATTTTGCAGCATTTATGAAGCTAATTTCCGTTTATCAGGTACTCATGATCGGGAATTCAAGAAGTTCATCCACGGTAAAGTTGACGTCCTCTTCTTGTGGTACTGGACTAAGGTATGCATGACCATTTAATTTGCTTGATCTTGTATTCAACGAGCTAACCAATGCGATACTGATTTAGATTCGACCCGAAGTGCTGAACTGTATCGTACGAGAAGTGCGTAGGTGGAACGACGATGAGTCATTGGACTACGATAGATCGGAAGTTGAACGGGATGACGAACGTCACGTAGCCTATGACAGATCTGAAGTTGAACTGGATGATGGAAGTCGCGTATATTTGCTGGATGAGAAGGTTCGCTCGAATCTTGTCGACTTTATCGCAAGTCAAAACTTGCATCGTCCCCAGCGCAACATACAGAGAAAGCAAGCTGAAAGAACGGCAGAAGTGGAAAACCCCGTGTCAGTTGTGGAGACAACTTCCTCGACGATACATCAAGATCTTGATATAGCTGCTGTGGTGACAGAACAATTCGAGGAGAACGAGATTTTGGAGTGGCAAGTTGTGTAGCGGTACTACCAGTGCATCATCCGCGCCAAGTGTGCGGGCTTCGCCGGTGTTGAGGTGCATGGCACCAACCGCTACCGTTTCCTGCTCAAAATCGCGTTTCCATCCAGCTGCGTCGCGATGGGACTGTTGCCTAACGGCGTCTTCGGTGACATGGGCAGCGACGACAACACCGAGATGTCCACGCACGCGTTCGAGCGTCTGTCGGAGCACGGGCTTGCGTACCTCACCATCCAGGACGGCTTTAGCATCGGCCGGTACCCGCCCACTCACGTTCGTTGACGTCAATCTGGCCTTCAACGGCTCCGTCATGGCCAACAACAGCTACACGAGCCGCACGACCGAGGGCGTCGTGAGCAGCGGCACCGCCGACCTCGTCAGCTTCGTGCGCCTGTACCTGTCGAACCCGGACCTGGTGGAGCGCTTCCAGAACGACTGGCCGCTCAACTCGGCCATCAACGCCGAGTACTTCTGGGACGCCTCCAAGGGCGACGAGTGCTACCATACGTTCAAGCCGTACCAGCCCACAAGCGGCAAGCCCAAGCACGTGCGAACAGTCAAGTCGCCGGCAGCCACCACCAGGAGCACTAGCCAGCGTCCCTCCGTGTCCGCTGCGATAGAGAACTACAACTTCTTCACGCCGCTACAGCTGGCCGACGGCCTTGTGCTCAAGAAACGCATCGTGTACGGCCCCACGCGCGCGCGTTCGGACCCGGTCTCGCACGTGCCGCTGGAGCGCAACATTCAGTACTACGAGCAGCGCGCGAGCGCGGGCCTGATCATCACGGAGGGCACGGCCGTATCGGAGCAGGGCTTTGGCTGGTACGGCGCGCCCGCCGTGTACACGGACGAGCAGGAGGCCGGCTGAAAGAAGCTTGTCCAGCGCGTGCACGCCAAGGGTGGCAAGATCTCCCTGCAGCTCTGGCACATGGGCCGTGGATAGGAACGCGAAGGCACGCGCGCCAAACTAGGAGCTAATGGAAAAGGAGAACGAGTTGGCCGTACGAAGATGCCTAGGTCGCCCACTTTATTCAGTATAAGTTGTTCTCAACGCTCGAGCGCAAATGTCAAGTGGCAGTAGTAGATAGCAACGTTTCTTATTTGCATATTTACTACTGATGGATACGCACACAATGATCATTGATCATTCATGTTACTGTTTCTTGTTTAGACATCAAGTCTATACACCTTGATCGCTAGTACTGCTGACATACAATCACTAGTCTAGCTGGCCTTGTCCAAGTGAACGCACGTCATCCATGCTCCGGTGTCGCTCCTCGAGGAAAAAGTTCAAATCTCCCTGCAGTCGAAGTTTAATCGGGCTAGCGGCGGAGCTCATTTCGCATTCAATCTCACTAATGCGCTTGCGAATGTCGTCGAGCATTTTGTGGTGCTCGGCGCGAATTCGAACGGATACCTCTTGTTCCTGCTCTCTTCCGAGCGCAACCTCTGCCTCTCGGGCTGCTGCAATTCTCCCAACAAGCGTAACAAGCACGTCCATTGCATCTGATTCCGTTTTGTACTTCATTCCAGGCGTTGACTTGGCGCAGCTCGCTTTTTTTTGCCGCTTCGCTGACTTGGTGTGGTGCTGGACGTTGAACGGTGTTCGCGTGTCGGAGTAGCGGAGTCAGCAAGCGAATCGTACTCGTCGTCTTTGTGCGTACCGCTACACCACTGAGTGATACAGAAGTTGTGTAGTCTCATGCATGCCGAGATGATAATGCGGCAGTGGCGGAGGCGGACATGTAGCGGGTGCTTTAGAATCCTTCATTTGTTCACCAAAAGCCCAAAAGCCATTTCGATACGAATACGAAGCTGACTGATGTGGAAGTTGTAGCTGTCGCGGTCAGGCCTATCCACAAGCTGTGTCTTATTGAATGGAGTCATCATTCGCTTGCCCTGGACATTCGCATTGTCACCGATGACAAAATACTCGCCTTCGACCTCTTGAAGCACTTTGCTCAGTCGCCAACACTGAAAAGCATAAACATCATTCATTCCACCCGGTGAGTTGACTGTAAACCGAGAGAGAGAATCCGCGCAAGCCTGTACGTTGAGTCCGTATTTTTGATAGTGTCCCGAAAAGAACGATATCACGCGCCCACATTCATCCCGATGAGGCACACGTATAGGGCACAGCCATCCATCCACAACACCGATGCAATTTGTTATCACTCCATGATTGCTCCGGTCTTGAAATCCGCGCGCTGCACTCTTCATTTCGTCTTGTTTCCTCGGAAAGCGGGGCGCAAGTTCATCAGCATCGTTAATCGCGAACATGACGCGATATACAACACGGTAAAAGGTCGCAATGCTGACGCCGGTGATGACACGAATGTGGTGGTAGCTTCCCCCCGCCAGCCACGAGAGCGCGCACTGCAGCATCGCAGCAGGCGTAAGTGGCGGAACACCGCGCGACCGCCGCAGAGACTGATAGTAGTCCATTACCAAATACGGACCAACAATGCACAATAGTTCTTCGAAAGTGGCAATGCTCATCCGGTAGTATTTCTTGAACGCCGACTCTCTCAAGAGCGTAGTAGCATGCACTCGCCACGAAATCCGATCTCGAACTACTGGATCTTTTCTTCGAGATGCTCGTAGACGCTTGATGGCTACCAAGCAAACGAGCAGATCACAGAGCTCGTCTTCAGCTTTCCATTGACGCCTTTGCCTGACAGTAGGGATGCAGCGCTGGGGTGTAGTAGGTCGAAGTCGGACGGGTGCCATGGCGAGGAAGAATGATGTGGGGGCCAGCTCGATCATCAGGAGGGAACGCTTCAAGGTAGTATAGTGATTGGTCAAAAGTCGTTTAATGCGTGGCTGACGCATGCGTTGCGCGTATTGTTTTTGCTACACCCATCTAGCCAATCAAATCGCAAATTGTCCAAGGACGCATGCGTCCGCTCCGGTTGAGAACGGGCCTAAGGCAAACCGCGGGAACTTGTTTTGGCGCCACTTTTGGTTTGTTCCCTATGGCCAAGTACTCCACTGAGCTGAAGGAAGACGTCGTCGCTCAAGTCCAAGCCGGCACCAGCGCAGCCGCCGTGTCCAGGTCTTCAGGGGTCCTCCCCCGCACGATCCTCAATGGGTAGCGTCGGCCAAGCAAGGAAAGTCGTTAGAGCCTGCAAGACCGGGACCGAAGACTCTCCTTCCCCCTGAGGGGGAAAGCCATATCTACGACTGGGTGGTTGGGCGGCAGCTAACTGGCTTCCCCGCCGACCGACGGCAGATTTTGCGCAAAGCCAAGGAGGTGGCTTTGCTGGTTTGTGCCCAGAGCGTTGGGGACGGTTGGTATCGGCGCTTCCTTGAGCGCCATCCGACGCTCGCCAAGCGATCCGCTCAATCGCTCTCGCTAAAGCGTAACGACGTGACCAGCGATGATTTGGCTGCCCTGTTTAATACTCTGGCTAAGCGTGTTGTTGAACTAAACCTTGACAGCTCCAGAGTGCTTAACATGGACGAAACCGCCTTTCAGACGAAGAAGTGTATGAAGGTGGTGACAGTCCGCGGATCCACTAACGTTTGGTGCACGGATCCTACCGTCAACTTCCACCTGTCTATCGTTGCGTGTGCGAGTGGTTCAGGCTTTGTGGTGCCTCCAGCATTCATTCTGCCTGACAAGACGGTTGAATGGGATATACTCGAGAAATGTAAGGTCCCAGGAGCGGCAATTACGACGTCGCCGTCGGGTTTCATCAATACGTACCTATTCGAGCGATGGCTACACTTCTTCGCCGCAGCCGTACCGAGCACCGTAAAGCGGCCGCTTCTGCTGGTGGTGGACGGGTGTGGCTCTCACTACTCCGAGGACGTTATCAACACGGCGGACAGCCTGGACACTCTGCTTGTGTTGCTGCCACCAAATGCCACCCACTTACTGCAGCCCCTAGATGTAGCGGTATTCGCCACGTTGAAGGACAAGCTCTGCACTTTGATCAACGAAGTGCTCGAGGAATACGACGAAGGGCGCTACTCGATTGACAAAATGGCGGCAATCCGGCTAGCCAGTATGGCATGGGACAGCAGCAAGATCGGATTCCGCACCTGCGGTATATATCCGGTTTCGTTGCCGATTATGGCTACCCGTCTATAAGTCTACGAAAAGAACAGGGCTCCGCGACACGTTCACTTGGCTGATTGGCTTCACGCTAAGGCGGTTATTGAGGACGAGGTCCTCGCCTTGCCGTGCCGCCCCAAGAAGTCCGTGAAGAAGCGCAATCGTGTTTCTCTGGGCGGCCAGCACCTGCCACACGAGAAGTTGAAGGCTGCTGGGGATGTGCCGTTAGCTAGAGGAGCGAAGTCGCGCACGCCAACCGCAGCTTCACCTGGTAACATGGAGATCCCGCCGGACCCGACGATGCAGTCGGCAGTGGCTACGACGGCGCACCTGTGCCGTCACTGGGGCCGTCACCTGCACCGTCGTCTCCGGCGCCAGCAGCTCCGCCAGCTCCGGCGCCAGCAGCTCCGCCAGCTCCGGCGCCAGCAGCACCACCATCACCAGGGTTCGGCAAAACCCATGTTTTGAGATTTGTCCGGGGGGTTTGATAAGACCCGTGGGTGGGTGGGTTTAGGTTTTGGTTTTTTTTAGGACCCGATGATGTCATGGCTCCTTACCGGGAACCGGGCTAGCTGAGACCGACCTCGATACGGTTTCCTCAATAAAATCCTGTCAAACACTTTAAACCCCGGTTTGTCGTGGCTCACTCTCCATTTCTCACGCAAATTTGCATGCTAGCACTCTCTCCAAGCCTTAACTATACCGTCTCAAGTCCTCAGGACAGAAGGAGCGGGTAAGCCGTTGGCTTTGTAGGCTCAGTTTTCAATTTGAACACTTCCATCACCTCTCCCGCCCAAGCCCCTCCCCTCGCCATGAGTTTCTCGTCGCCCATCGACCTGGCCACCACCTCTTCACCTCCGCCCCGTGGCCCCCGTCCTTTGGTCACCTCGTCCCCCATCCAGTTGGCTCAAGTTGATCATGGCGGCTACGATATGGAAGCGCAGGCAACTTCGGCTGTCGCGTTTTCGGGGCACAAGAAGCGCTGCCTGGCAAGTACGAAGCCTTTGTCGAGCCCTGCTAAGCGCGGAAGACGCAAGGATCCCGTCTGGAACGACGTAGTCGTGGCGGACGATGTCGTGTCGTGTAAGAAGTGCGAGCGCATCATCCACCTGCTGGGGGAGACGCATGTCGAACGCGTCCGCGATCACTTCAAGCGCAAGTGCTCCAAGCGACCAGTGACGAAGCCAATCACAGCGTGCTTTCCTCCGGCCCTAAGCCTGCGAAGCTGACGGCTTTCCAACGGCAGTTGGCGCTTTGGTTCTATTCCACGGGTATGGCCTTCAACAAGGTCAATCACGCAACGCTGGTGAAGGCGATGGCTGTCCTCACCCCTGGAGCTGTTCTTCCCACCCCGCGCGAGCTTGCGACCTCCTTGCTGTGCGGATCGTACGGCGAATTGAAGCTGGTCATGGTGCATCGTGTGGCAGGAAAGAAGTGCACTCTTGCCACAGATGCTTGAACGGACACCAACGGCAAGAACGTTATCAACTACATGTTGATATGCGAGGACGGAACCTACTTCCTGGGCTCCATTTATACCGGTTCCACGTCGCATAGTGCCACCTTCCTCGCAGCTGATATTAAGCGTGTGATTGAGACGTCGAAGTTCGCTACAATTGCTGCGGTGGTCACCGACAACACCAGCACAAATCAGTTGGTGTGGCAAACGCTGCAGAAGGATTGCCCGCATGTGTTCTTCCATGGCTGTATCACTCACTCATCCATCTGATCGTGAAGGACCTCGTCGCCAGACTGCCTTGGCTCCAGAAGTTGAAGAGAGCTGCAGGAAGCTGGTGCGATTCTTCAAGAAGAAACAGTTGCTGTGGGCAGAGTTGTGCCGGCTGCAGAAGCTGGAAGGCAAGATCGCACTCGTCCTCCCAGCGGACACAAGGTGGGGAACAATCGAGAAGTGTTTCGTGTCTGTGCTGGAGTCGGAAGCGATTCTACATGCGTTCATGAGCGGAAGAGACTTTTTCAAGGCCAAGACGAAGGAGGCAGAAGGCCAAGCGGCGCATGACGTTCGACGTGGTTCGCGGTAAGGATTTTGTTCCCCACTTGAAGAAGGCAATTGCCTTGCTGAGTGAACTCTCGCGCTTCCAGAAGGTTTTCGAGAGAAACAGCCGCCCGATCTCGGATGTCTACAGGATGTTCCTGGACCTGCCGAACACGTTGGATAAGCTGGCGATGCCCATCTCGGAGCTTGGGTCATTGCGGACGTGATCCGCCAGTGGTTCGACTTCGTGTACGGCGACGCACATGGTGTGTCGTACCTGCTCGACCCGCGCTACGCTGGCCAAGGTATGGACCAAGAAACACGGGACTGCGTGGTGGACTTCATTGCCAAGTGGAACGGCCCCGAAAACGAAGATGCGACGATGGTGGAGCTGTTGAAGTTTCAAGCAGCTGCCCAGCAACAAACTCGCCAATTCAAGCTTGTTTTGGACAAGCGTGTTACGGTGAGCGAGTTTTGGAGCGGCGTACACGGCTTCCCGTTGTTGCAAAACATCGTGACGACGGTTTTCGCCTCAGCATGTTCCAGTGCAGCCGCCGAAAGGAATTTCTCGGCGCACAAGTTTGTGCACTCGCAACTTCGCAATTGCTTGAAGGAAGCAAACGTCGAGAAGCTGGTGTTCATCTTCTTCAACATGAAGAATCTCCAGCACGAAGATGTGGACATGTTGAACCTATTTGAAGATTTAGTCGAGACCGACAACGAGGACACCATCAACAACAGTAACCAGGACAGTGACTTCGAGTATTACTAAGCTTTAATGCACAGAACTCATTCCATCTTCAAAGTTTGACTTCATTTTTTATCGCATAGATTTTCGTGTAGTCAAAACGGGGACCACTCTGGCCCTCAGCCATAACGGTGACCACCCTGGCCCTCAGCCAAACCAGGGACCACCCTGGCCCCATGCTAAAATGGTGACCACCCTGACCCTCAGTCAGACTGGAAACCAACCTCACTCTATCCATCTCGCTCTATGCATCTGCGCAAATTGAGGCGAGGCGGGTGTACGCCTGTTGCCGCCCAGGTGTACAGTGGCCCGAAAAGGATCTAGACTTGTCCCCTCGAAACAACCCTGGACGAGCACTAGGTGTCGTCCCGGGTGGCGTGTGTTTCTTGTGGAATCCCTTTTGGTGTCGTTTATCTTCGAACGTGAGGCTTGCACTGCGTGGGTTGCGGGAAACAGGATTATATCGCTAGGACCAGGAAGCAGAGCCAACGCACACTTCAGAACGCAGCTTCCACAGCCTGGATCCGGAGAGATAACCTTAACTATACAGAGTTATACACAAATATACAATACACACAACCGTCACTTATTCTTTGGTTGGCCCTTGGATGGTGGGCCCTACACACCAGTCAACAAAGAGGGTAGATCCAGGACACTGGCAAGTCCAAGACCCTCAATCAATCACGCACCACCCTCAATCAAGAGGGAAAAAGCCGAATCAATACAAAACACAGTACTCAGTAGCCTATCAACAACTAGGTGGTGACTACCTCAACCGCCCTAGGAGTAGCTTAATATGAAATGGCAGTGCTGTACAGGACAAACACCCCAACTAGAATATGAAATAAAGCTTATCAACCCTGGCCGTGCGACAACTCAGGTACTCGCCTTAACTTGATCTGATACTTACTATGAGAGCTCCACACACGACCCTTACGCTGTTAGCCGAGGTGCCCTGAATGCAGGGGAAGAACCGAAAACACATGGCTCCTTTGAGTCTGAACCAGCTCTGAGTAGTCTGGCCCCCAACCGAAGACACTTGCGCTGTACTCGGGAAAACGAACTCTGTTTGGTCTTATCCTTGTAGGCTATCACTAATCGTAACATGCAGTCTTGGAAGTTTTATCTTGGTTTCAGTATGGGTTGTCGTCGGTTGAGTCGCAAAGATCCAGCGGGGATCGGCAGCACAGCTGGGAGGGAGTTCAAGGTTCCATGTGCCGAGCAGATCTTGGGCGGTCGGCTTGGTCGGTCGTTAATGTCTTGGGTTTGTATGATCAGAACTTAGAGCTTGGAGAGTTGTCCATTCGGGATACACATTGTCGATTCAGGATACACGGGCTTCGGTCAGGCAGCTTGGGCGTCGACGAGCTTGGTCGGGCATCTCTTCGGCTCTTGCGGCATGACTGGCTCGATCTTGGCTGGGGGGGCTTCCAGGCTGGCAGACTTCAGGGTCATCGATCTTGGTCCAGCCTGGATGCACCTTGATCATCCTGATTCAGGGCGCTGAGTGCATATCCAGGCTATTCCCACCACTTGGATCCTGGATCCAGCTAGAACCAGGCCGTCAACGTGGGGCTCGGGCTGAAATCTGGAGCCGCATCGTGTCAATATGAAGTTCTTGCGCTGATATTCTTATCTGATCTGGGCAGAAATACCATTTGTCTGGAAAAAAAACACAATGCACTAAAAGTTTTGGTTTAAAGTATTGAATAATAATAATAATCAATTGTCAATATGTGATTTTGCTACTTCAACTATTCGTCCGCATAATCACTCAGGTCGTCGTCTGACACATCTGAGTCATTGAGCCACCACCAGTCTTCGTCTGCGGAGCACGTCGATACGCCGGTACGTGGCGACGCTGGTGCTCTTGCAAGGCGCCGGGAACACCAGGTGACGGCACATAGGGCACGTCGCGTGAATCCCGCGCAAGTCGATGTGTTCATTAATGCACGTACGTTGCCGCACCGGTAGTTCCTTGGTTCAACCACGGACCCCCAGCATATAGGGCACCTGTTGTCTTGCTGGCCTTGTTCGCCCACGTGCTGCACATGCTGGGGGTCCTGGGCCGGGGTCGTCACGGCTTCCTGATCTGAGACTTGAGGAACCGTCTGTTAAAGAGGTGGTTGGAGTTGATTGCGCCCCGTTGTGAATGCCTGATGTTCAGGCTGAGCATCCGGCTGAGCATCCGGCTGGGCGACACGCTGCGGCTCTTGTTGCCGTTCTACGCGTCTTTCGCGACGACGCTGGTTGTGTAGGGCTCGGCGTATGGCTGTAACCAGGTCGGGAAACTGGCGGGCGAAGCAGATGGGAGTCCCAATGTGACGTCTGAGGGACGCCGCATGTCGAAAGGGGGCCATGCACCGGGGGCAGATGAACGTCATTTAGGAAATGAAGGATGTAGGCTGTCGTGAAGACGCGTCGAGGTAAGTCCTCGTTTCTTAGGACCCCTTAAATAGTCTTCAGTGCTCTTTCTATTTAAAATCCCAAATTACCCGCCATTCGGATTCAACGGGTGGGCGGGTGTTTTGAAAAACCCAACACCCAAAAAAACTTTATCCCAAATTTCGAACCCTGACCATCACCTGCGCCGTCACTGGGGCCGTCACCCCCGGCGCTAGCAGCACCGCCAGCTCCACCATCAGCAGCGACGCTATCAACTTTGTTGACTGGGTCGGCGATCCTTGCTCTGTCAGCGCTTTCTGCTCCGGCGTCAGCTCCACGCCAGCAGCTCCGCCGACTTGGCCAAATGGAGAAACTTTCTTTGATGGTACAGTGAACTAATATCTTGTATGTTTTAATGAAAAATCGTAAATATAATAATTCGCACTAAACCTTCCCCTACTTCGACTGAATTTTCTTGCCGACATGAGGACTCTGGTTTCATATTTTATGCCAGTATAAAATCGGCATTTAATTGGCAATCGGCGCAAATCAAAGGAGCAACTTGAGCAAGAGATTCACAGCTTTTTTGATTGGTCTGTGCGCTGCAAAAAATTACCAGAAAAAAGTAGAGATCAAGGGCTTTCTCTACCTGCCACGCTTTATAGTATCGGATAAGTAGAGCCGAAGTTGTAGGCAGTTGACACAGGCACTTAAAAATCGGCCCGAGATTGGCCATTTCCCTTACTGTTTACAGAGGAATCACTAATCAGATCTACCGCTGGCATTAGGTCTGAGCACGTATTGGGAAAAGAAAAGAGGATGCATTTCATAGACTTTCAAACGAGCTCGCGTAGGATGGCTGAAAGTTTTTGCGTCGTGCGCGGCGCTTCCCGGCGCGTTCCTGCGTGCCATGGTGTCGCAATCGTACTGCTACTGCTGGACGTAGGATGTACATATTTGGCTAAGCAGGTGATGACCAACCAATGTGCGAGGAAACTAATCAAGTCCATGTCTTTTGATACAAAAACAACCATAACAAGCATTACTAGAAGGCAGCATAAGTTTTGCAATAGAATCGGCATACGACTTAGGGAGTGCCAGCTCCCCCCGTTGGTGTTCTACTGTAAAACCACCACAAAGTTAACTTTAGTTACTGGTTGAACATGGAGACACCGGCGAAGGCCGACAAGACCACGTCGCAGGCGCCGTACCTTTCTTCCTACCACCGGTCACTCCTATGATCGAGAGCACGTTGCACACAACGCTGGTGAAGTGGACGCAAGCGCAAGGACTACGAGGAGCAGGTCGTCGTGCGGTGTGGGTACGCGTTCAGCAAGAGCTTTCTAAGCGTGTTGTGTGACTTGGCGTCTCTCAGCTTGATCAGGAGCGGTGGCACCCTATGATGGCGGGCCCCGCCAAGTTTCAGCTGCTATATGTAGAACATCAACACTGCAGTCCGTAGCTCCTCTCGCCTCTCGCGAGGGAATCCGTTCACGACTGCTGTATCGATCAGTTCTTCAAGTGAAGCGTTCACATCCGCATCGCATCTCACACCAACAATGAAATCTCTGTCCAGCTATAATGGGTCCTCATCTACTGCATCCTTGTTCTCCACTAGCTGCTCTAATTGACGCTCGATATCGATCCCAAGCGTAGCAAGAACATCCTTCCCGATAATGAACCCCTCTTCGTCTTCTTCGATCACCAAACACTTAACACGCGATGTGAGGCGAACATAACCTGCTGCTATGTTTTATTTGTAACATCACATCAACAGTCATACTAGCACGTAAGATATGCCCGCCAGCCGTCTTCACTGGAATCTCCTTCATCATCACCAATTTCACCGTATCATCTTTCTCCTTTAATACCATCAACTGCTCCCTGCTAATGACATTAGTATCAGCCCCAGGATCTGCGCAATAGGATATTGAGTGTGCGCCATTCATCTGTACCAGCTTAACTGGGCCAAGCCATGCACTCTTTAATGTGCTTCAATTTTCAATCTTGAGCAATCTTCCGCTAGTCAGCTTTGGCGCAGTCCCGGCGCTCGGGCGGCTGCCTCAGCAGGGTCGTCTTTTCGTCGTGCGTAGCCACTGGGCAGCACACTAGTCAGTGATTGCCTTTGCATTTAAGACAGCCACCATCCGGCTTATTAGAGGTCGCACCCTGTTTGTCGGCGTGGGGCGACTTCGCCGGCCTCTCAGCATTTTTTTGGCTTGGAGGAAACGTAGTAGCAGCCTTGCCCGATTATATCTTAAACCAGCTCTCCTTTTTGGTCTAGTCGTCGCCACCCAGGAGCTCTCATTGTCCTCCACTTCGGATCATGCCCCGCTTCTCTTGAGACGCCGAAACTCTCTCTCGTGCTCCAAGCCTTCTCCACAATGATCTTGAAAAGAGCCCTTACAGCTTGATATGCTAGGGTGGCTACAATGCCTTCACGATATGCTTGGGGCTCGATAAAAGCAATCAACGACTTGCCTTTGAGCTTACGTTCCTCCTTGATCAACAAAAACTCGGACCAGCCAGGCTCTTCAGTCACCTGTCTGCTCGATCGAAAGAACTGCACCACCCTCTCTCGAACATCAGTCTCTTATTAGTCCATGCGCACGACAGCATTGAAATCAGCAGCAACGTCAGGCACGGTGTTGTCTTCACGGTAGATATGATGGCGTCGATCTTGGCCAGTAGCAACTCATCCGTCACTTCTTCCTCCTCGACCCCCCCCCCCCCCAGAAGTCCAAGCCAAGGCAGTATCCGCAGCATTTGCGAGAGTTCCTGCGTGAGTTCAATGCAGAGCTCGAACGAATGGACTGGGTATAGGAAACTTGCAGAGTAGGTCGGCTAGAGCAGCACTGCCAGTGCGGAAGCCAGGATCAGAGGAGTACAGACAGACAAGGGATTATCAAGCTATGAATGGCGAAACAGATCTGCTGCAGGGGCCATGCCTATTCTACGTGTGGTGACTGGACATGTTCGAGGAATGAAGCACTTTGGGTTGTTCGATTTTCTCAAGGGGTTTGGCAGCTTCCTCTGGCTAAGGAGTGCCAGGAATTTCTGTCATACATAACAGACAGCAAGGTGTATAATCCTACCCGCGTGGCACAAAGCTGTAGTGACGCGGCAATTCATTTCCAGCCCACAATGGAGAAGTGTTTTGAGGAGTTGTTGTTAAGCAGTCGATGGTGTGGGTGGATGCATTGCTGCTATATGTGAGCAGTGTAGATAATACTTGGAGAAGCTGCAGAAGTTTTTATCTCTCATGAACGAGTTTGGTCTGGAGCTTTACGTTAAGAAGTCGAGCCTTTACCAGTCAAGCATGAAGTGGTGTGGCAAGCTGATAGACAGAGACGGCGTGAGGTACGACCCCGAGCGGATCGGGCGCTCAGGGAGATGCCGGATCCCAGTATTGCAGGAGACCTGCAACAGTTCGTCCCTTTGTGCTGCGAACTGGTTCAGTGAGAGCATTGTGGGCTATGCGGAAGCTGTTCAACCGCTGCAGACGAGGTTAGATGACGTATTATGGCGCAAGCCGTGGTCGAACTAAGCTGCGTCTGCAGACTCAATTACTTTCACGCCGGAATTGCGCCAGGCTTTTTGCCAGGTGCTTGAGTTGCTAGCTACGTCAGCTACATTACATCATCCTGTGGAGAAGCAGGATCCAGGAAAGTGGAGAGAGGAAGTGATTGGCTGGATGATGGATCCGGACCATGTCACACATCCGTGAGACTGACGGAGTTGGATCGGGCCCCCGATCCAATCCAGATCTGATTCTGATTCGGACTCAGATGGAAGTGAGCGGTGGATCTAAGGCTATGGCTCGACGGAGGCAATCAAGCGACACGCAAGGAAGGTAATCAAGCCCTATTGAGTCAGTTGGTACAGATGGGATGATGGGATCCATAGGAAGATAGGACTTTGGGATGGGATTGGACTTTAGCTTAAATCATTGTTGAATTTGCCTTATACATCGCAAGTGCCTTCGCCTTCGCCTGGAAACGGGAAGTACATTGGCCCCACGGCTTAGCACGTTTCTGGTAGTGGATCTATCGTTGGTTAAGACGGGATAATACATTGGCCAGTTCTGCAACCTTTCTAGTGACCTACTTGCAAGTGCATATCCCAGATCCACCCGGATTTATTACTTGACCGGGTGCGTCCTCAACTCTCAACATCTACGGAACCCGCTATAGGAAGCGGCAAGTACGGCAAAGGAAAACCTGTGAAGGCATAGGAAAGGAACAACAACAACCGAAAGGCAACTCCACGGCCGGATCCAGATCCAGACCGCCCGATCCAAGTCGACTACCACTGGATTGGGAGTAACTACTGCGAGCAGAGTGAAGATTTTTTTTTTGCTCCACCCACATCCCCGCGTCTCGCCCAGACTGTTCTGTCTTCAAGACGCTTCAGCAGACACCAAAGGAGCAGATTCAGCCCTACCGACGGGTACACAAGGTGACCAGTTCAGCACACAGATCTCGGATCATCGGGGGACCCCCTCCGTAAGTCGGTGTTTGGGCGCAGTTGGTAAGTTGGATTGGCAATCTCGCAGATTTTGCTGATCCCGCTACGCCACAATCCAAGTCTACAAAGTTAAATGGTCTTGGTCACCGATGCTTCGGACAAAGACTGGCCCGTGTTGGTCATGCAAGTGGAGGGGTAAAAGTAAAGAAGTCGGAGAGCAGTCACATCGACTGTTGACTTACTTGAGTGGGACGTTTACGGACACACGAGCAAATTGGAGTGTTATCGAAAAAGAAGCATTCCCCATTGCTACAGCGTGCAAGAAGCTGTCGTACCTGTTGATGCAGCCACGTCATCTACGACTAAGAAAAATGCGGCCGAGAAACCTGCGTCCAGAAGATCCTCCTTCCGGAAGGGTAGCCATGATGGATCTCACTGTGCAAACAGCCCCTCCCACTCAAGCCACCATCTACCGAAAGCACCACCAGCATGAACCCCACGACGGCCACGGTCGTGAACCATTATCAGCGGGATTTGGGACGACGGCTATACCTCACATAACACTAGGTTAGCACTGCGCTACGTGCAGTGGATGGGATACCAGAGACCAAGTGGTTTCGCGAAACTGGGAGCTCTCATCGCCGTCACGCGCCTCTCAGCCAGACTGAAAACATCAAGGCAAACGCCCCTGTGTTTCGCTTCGCATGATCGACTTCGCCGCGAGACCCCACCAAACCTGGATAGTGGCGACAAAGTGGGAGGTCGTCGAACTGTCGTCTCTCTGTCCTCCCCAGCATCTACACCGCAACTTCGCATCGACAGAAACAGTGTCAGTGACGGAAGCCCATGAATGGGTACAGACGTTGGTGCTGCTCGCCTTCACGGATGGACCAAACTCATCCCTATCCCATAGGCGTTCAACGGATGCGCCATTCGCTCTAACGCTTACGTCGTTGAGACGAATGAGGGCGATTTACTCAGCTTTTGTGACGACCTGCCGCATGCCGACCCACGTACAACGACACGTGACGCCCGACTGGTCAATAACGTGGCGAAGGACGCTACAATGGAGTGAGTGGCGACTGTGGAGCGAGTGGCGTATTTTTTACCGCTTCCGCTTCTGTTTCAAACGATGTGACTCCAAGCGAATCCTGTCAAACAACGAGGGCTAAAGCGAGTGCAACCCCAACAAGGAAGCTATCGCAAAAAAAAAAACGGCCAACAACGACAAGGGGCGTTATGCGATAAATACTAGCGCCAGCTCGGCAAAAAAAATGTGCGCAAATGCTGAAGGAAGCATTCGAGTCGGATGCCACAGCTGAGATGACCATGTATTTTAGGCTTTAAGTTAACTTGCGTGAATAACAAGCACAGTGCCATCGATTTAAGCATTTATGTAGCAATTGTTTGTTCGATATTTAAATGTACCAACTTAATTTTTATCCATTCACCAGTTTTTACTGGAATATTGGCGTCATAACTACCGTAGTAGTCCTAGGGGTCACTTCAATAGCACGAGGTACAAACTTCAGCACCGCCATATGCAAGAAAATCATGATTTTACTAATAAAAAATGCATCCCGATTTACTGTCTTACTCGCTTTCGCTATCGCTGTCAATATCATCGCCTACTCCGATGTCATCACGTTTATCGACGCCGCGTACTCCTTGACCTCAGTGGTCCAATGACCACTGAAGTCATCCCACAGTAATAGGATGTTCTCGTCAGGATTGGGGCGCTCAGCAAAGGGGTATTCCAAGAATTTCATTGACAATTCAGCGTTCCACCACGCGCATTTGTTTCCGTAGATTTGACACTGGTTGCCCTTTTACAGTGGCTTTATTTCACGCTTCCACATTGTGAATCCGTTCCGTGACGCTCGGCGCCTTAGGAACAGCTTTACCCATGTAGGAGATGCTGCGAATTTCTCGTGCAGCCCATTCTCAGCGGCTACCTCTTTTGCCTGTAGCTGTAGCATGAGCCTCGAAACAGGCGCTCCGTCCTTCCGCAGCGTGTTGAGCCAAAGCACAAGGTCTTCTTCGACTTCCTTGGGGAGCACTGTTGCATCGCCGAGGTTACGAAGATTGCGGTGACGGCCGCGACCCGACTCACAAGCAGCTCGGATTGTTGGAGCCTGTTTCAACCACTTGTTAATATGTTTCTTTCTAGCACGAAGCTCGCTGCCCTCCACTTTGCCATAGAAGTGTGCAATGGTTGTGTCCAGATCGTGGCCGGCTTCTGTAAAGCTTATAACTCCTGCTTGTGGGGGTATTCCACTGCGGTTCGCTGGTACGTGTTTCGCTTCTTTCCATTGCCATTTACGCGAGGCCGTACCATTGGTCTGCTTGCTCTGCGCGGTTCTAGGAAATGCGGTCGGGCCATTCTTTTATCATTGGTGAGCCTAAAACTAAATACGGTCCAGCTCGTAAGTAACATGCCCATATGATAAAATTCTATCGATTTGATTGGGTGGGTTACAAGTGACCCTTAGAAGTAAGCGACGCCTAGGACTACGACGATACGGTATTAGCGTATTCATAATAAACATCAGATACGGTCAATATAAACTACACCGACTATGCATAAAGACAATATAAGGTCTGGGATGTCAAAGTAAAAGGTACACGGAGTAACAGATCTAAGTTTTTTAACAGGCATTAGATTTCTAATGCCTGTTAAAAAACTTAGATCTGTTAACCCTTTCGCGGTAAAAAGGCTACAGAAATAGCCTTTTAGGAGATTTTCCAAAACACGGTAGAGTATAACCCCTCGTATAGGGCTTTCTGTGCCCTTTTCCACATGTTCAGGCTAGTAATTCTCTAAGCGGATAGCTTAGAGCCAGCGTCATTTCTTGTCAGACCATCAGTTTAATCCATTCGGTACATTTTAATATGAACTAGAGTATCCAAAATCTCATGGTATTACCGGTATAAAGCAGCGCAGCGTCCGGATCGATGCTTTTGACGTGGTTTTGGATTTGGCACACCCGCCATTACGATGCATACTGTGGTACTGTGCGACGTTGGGGCTCATGCAGGCTGCGGAATCCAAAACGGAGTGCGCATGGCGCGACAGTAGTGAATGCAGTGTCTGGACAGTAGTATGCGTAGTGTTTTCTGGACGTCGCATCATATTGAGTACCAGTATCTACATTGATATAGACGGACAAGTCCATGGTGGTGCACTTTAGAGTGCTCGATTAGATGGGCGTGATGTTTGCTGCAGCAAGAACCTAAGTAAAGCAATATGAACGCATGGCGCAGCGAAATTAGCGCCAATTTGCGCCGCGTACTTTATAACTGCAGTAACGTGTAAACTGCAGATGTAGTTCGTAAAAATATAGGTATTTTACTAGGTGCGGCTCGCGAAGAAGTCTCGTTGGATGACATTATACTGGGTTGCAACAACTCACGCACCATGGAGTACTGTAGACCTTGACAGTTTTCTTCCTGATCGTGGGGTGAGCAAATAAAAGATAGTAACAGAAATAGCGATAACAATATCAGTTTCAAAGTCAGTAACTAATAGCGGTTGCAGTAGCGGTGGCATTGACAGTAGGGCAGTTGCAGTGGTAGCTGGCAGTGATCGTGACGCAGGCGAACAATTCCAATAGCAATATACCGAATAAAAATTATTGTGCCTTTCACTTATTCTGCCGTGATAATTCTGGTATAACTCTAATCCGTTATCGACCTTAATTATGCCCCGAGTTAGCTAATTCCCATGTTAATTCCGGGTCGTCACTCCGTGGCCGAATTAGGATGAGGCCGACTCAAGGCGGAATAAGCTAATCCAGCCTTCGTTATTAATAGGCGGAAACAGAGCGATTGGCGGTTTCCTATCCGCCAATACATGCCATTCTGTTCATATCTCCGTCGATTAGCTGATCGCGGATGTTAGGGGAAGCGCTCACAATCTTAGGCATCATTAGCACTAAATAAGCGTTGATCACCCTTTTATGACTCTAATTCCGCCTGAATTAACAGCTCACCCGCCAAAATACGTGAAAGACACAATACGTCATATTGATATTACTTACGCAGCAATACAAGTCACACACATTATTTGGAAAAGAGGAGAGTGATTTATAAGGGTCTAGAGGACGATAAGATCATCGATAATGTTTGGATCGTGTCGTTTTCACCACGGTGGACGGCGATATTCAGATGGCATCTACTTATAAATTTAGTTTGAGCAAGCCATGAAATGCCCGTGATATTATGCAGCAAGTCAAGCAGTATGGAGTAGATTTTGGCAGTCTTTGGAAAAAGAAAGCAGGAGCAATATCATTACAGTGCCATTATCAATGCTGAGATCGTAGTTGTAGCGTAAATAACAACGGTAGAGGTAGTGGCAGCAGATAATAAACAGTCGCAGTAGCGATAGCAGCAGATACGAACAAGTAATATCAATGACAACATTACTATGACATCATTAACAGTAGTGAAATAGTAGTTGTAGTAGCTGTAGTACAGCTGCTCCAGCTGTAGTTGCAGTAGTGGTAAGCAGATAGTGCCTGTGACCAGCAGTAACGCGCGCCACAGGTAGCATAACAAATGCAATATCTTTAACAATAGTGGAATATGAGTAGTATAGCAATATAAGTAGTGATGAGGTAGGAGTAGGAGCAGCAGCGATAGTGCCAGTGTCAGTGACAGTGGCTGAAGCAGTGGCAGTAGCAGTGACAGTGGCTGAAGCAGTGGCAGTAGCAGTGACAGTAGCAGCCGCAGTAGCTGTAGCATGGCAGTGGTGGCGACAGTGGCAGTTGCAATAAATACCAATTGCAACATGATGTTGTCAACATCAGGGCCCCTCCAATTCAGTATTATATTGAATTGGTAAAATTGTTTGACAGTAATAATGATTTAAATATGACGATAACCAAAGCTAATTATTATACTGATTAAATATTTCAATTCCATGCGCCTTGACTGTGTTTTTGAATACCCTGAAATCGTACGAGCCAATAATACAAATTTCAATATGGCGCTTGCCAATAACACATATTTTCGTCATATTAATTGACAATTTTCATATTGAAATTTTTTATACATACCCCTGGTCAGCATCAATTATAATCGTATGAAAATTTAAGTTTCTTGTAGTAATATGAATCGTTTCATGTATAGTACTCACAAAAATATTGGTGATAATGTTAATAACAGTAACAAGTGCAGACTGGCGCTGAGGCGCGGCGCGTCCTAACCGTTTTAGTAGCAAAAAACACAAAATTGTTCGGTCCGCTTAGAGACCCGCACGCGAAGCGCGCCCCAGTCAACCATAGTTTAAAACAAATCAAAATTGGTACACATCATGTAATAATTGTACAATTCTAAGTCATACGCATCCAAACTACGTATCCTGCAAACCACCGCAGATGACATGTCCCATGAGACACGCGGAAAAGGCTCCGTAACTTTGTAAAAGGACGCCTGGAGCGCTCTTTTAGTTGAAAATATCACTAACTTGTATATTAAAGTTTATCAAGGATGCTCGCAAAAGGGCTAAGTACTTGATCAGGGTCTCCAAAATCGGATAACAATAATTTCCAAAAACAACAATTAATACGCGTTTTGACGGGTCCAGACCGTTGTCGTGATATTTTTGTGGTAATTTGTGAGATTCCTGATTTCTTACAACCGTTTTTATATTAGTGTGCTGGCAGCCAGTCATCCACTTGTCTTCGGTTGTTTATAAGCGCGTTGTTCAGTCTCCGCTCAATCTACAGCTCTCCCTTTTCAATTCTCACTGCTCACGACCGAAATATCCAACCACATCATGGTTGGCACTATTCATCCTCGCCCAACCTGCACTACTCACAAATCTGGGTGTGTTACTTCCACCGGTGCCGTAATGAGAACGGCGAGCTGGCTATCGAGTATTTCCGTTGCCGTTGCGGTACAGTTTGAAAGCAAACCCTTGAGAATTTTACTTTAATCTGATGCAACATGTCAAGCAGGAGCACCCTACTACGAGACAGTGCTATGACAGCGGATACCGACTCGCTTGTTAACTTTTTGCTGACACTTAGCACTCAACCTTCATGGCTGGATGGTACGAATCATCATTTGCAACTTACCACTTGATTTTTGCCAGAGTCACGAAGCTAAGCGATACGTGTAAACTTCATTTTACTATGTTTACCATCCTATCGGAACGAACAACTTTTTTATGAAGGTTATTCTAAACTCCGACATTAAAGTTTGACCAATGATATACAACCATACTGTGGGTGTTCTGACATCCCTGCATTTTCCGATAGACAGGATTAAGGCCAAAGCCAGGGCAAAATCGGAAATAGTGCATCATCGGAAATAACACAATATATACGGTAGATTAGATCTAGGTGGCATTTTTGGCGCTTCCAGTCAGTTTTCATGATAGGCCCTTGGCCGCAAGGAAATCGCTTCTGGAGGCCTGGAGGCCAAAACAATCGGTTTTTGTATATACATGCAGTATGGCCCCCGGAGCAATGTGCACCGGAGCCTGGAAATTTATTAATGAGGCCGGCCCCAGGGTAGGGGGGGGGCACAATTAGAAGCAGGCCGACACCAGCCCCCCCCCCCCCCCCTTTGAGGCATCTCATTGGCCAATTTATTAGCCAATACTGAACATTTATTTAACAATGAGCGTTGATTGGTTCTCTCAATAGTCAATCGCCACTCGCCTCCTGTTCGAAATTGGTGGCTGCTAGGCATTGTACGTCGCCGACACGCGGCTCGGAGCGTGAAGTCTCTTTTTTATTAGAGTTGATCAAGTCTCCTGCCCCCTCTGCGCACCCACCCACACCCAAAACAAGATGACTGCCCCCCACCCCCCCCCCATCCTCCCGATCAACATCCCAACACCGTAGCTCAATGATAGAGCGCAGTGCCCCCACCCTGAGATGCCCGTTCAATTCGGGTCGGTGTTATTGATCAAGACGGGCTTTTGCGGCCGTGTCGTGCTGTACCAAGAATCTAGCTGCTGCGTCTCAATCCGTGGGTCTGCGTTGTGCTCCTAGGTGTTGTGCCAGCGTATGTGTCGTGCTGTGGTTGTGCCAGGAGTAGCGCCTGCTACGTATCAATCGGTACTGCGTTCGGCTGCGTCGTGCTCTAGCTCCTGCTGAATCTTTGTATGGTTTGGGACACTAGAGACGCTTGTATGTATACGTATGATACATGCATTGATTTAACCGAGACCCGTATCCCAGTTAGCCTACGCGTGAGTTTGTGTCATCTCCTTCAACATCATTTTCGCGTTGGAGCGCGCGAACCTCGGACTTGTGCATATCTTCTTGATATCGCTTAAGAAAGGCGTATTCCTGTTTGAAATGCCTCGACCGTTCGCTTGATGAAGTATAGCACAAATACTCTGCAGTCGGCGTGATTCGGCTTGTTCGGACTCCTCTCACGACGAATGCTGGTGCAGCGTTGTCAGGATATTTAGTGCACAGCTCCGTGTCGAAATATCCACCCACGATTTTTTTACCGCTTGGATGCTGGAGATTTCTTTGGAGTCCACATGCAGGCATCCCCTCAGGAAAGCCCTCTTTTTGGGTCAAATTCTGCGCAGGTCAAGTCCTGCGCAACTCTCTTTTTAGGTCAACGGCTGCGCAAAAAATATCATACCCGAGAGGTTCTATAGTTAGTCTGTGATTTTGACCAATCACGTGAGTTACTTCAGTTTAAAGTCGCTAGTGCTGCTTCGCATATATATTTAAAGATAAGAGTCTAAGGATAAATTTGGCCGCCCACACAATAAGTCTATATTGAAGTAAAATAAAGCATGGGACAGTGGCATTTTGCTGCCAAAGTCTCATATATATATATATATAAATTCTGAGGAAAATATGGTCGCTTGTATAAGGGTGCAATCTTAAGTGAAGTAAAAATAAAACGGTGCACTAGGTTTCGTGCGACATCATTTCAAACATCTATTGTGAGTTACATAATAGCAAGTTTCCTCTTCGCTTCGGTCACTTCGACTTTTACCAGCGCTTCAACAGCCGACCGCACCCCCTCCCCCCCCCCCCTCCCTTCGGTTCAGCCCCAGCAGCATGGACTTCTCGTCGGATGAAAGTCGCCCTCGTTTGAGTCATTCCGACTCCAGCCTGTATGGGCCGTCCTCGATTCACTCCTACACCAGTCTGTATGAGGGGTCCGACATGAGCGACGTATCCTCTGGCGAAACCGAGCTCCTTCTCAGTCCTTCATCGACCTCAGCCTCCCAAGAGAATGATGGTCATCGAGTTGTGATCAAGGCGCCCTCCCGGATGGTGTTGAAGCTATCGCCGGCACGAAGTCGGTGACGTATCGAGGGTGTCCGTACAGCCACTATCACGGGACTGAGACGAAGCATTATCGGTGCAGCGCGTATCGACGCACTGAGTGCCAAGCCAAGCTCTACGTGTCAAGACTGGGTGCTGTAGTTCAAGGGACCCATAAACAGGAGTGCGTCCCAGAAATGGTCCTGGTCCCGAATGGACTGCCCACAACATTCGCCAATTGGAAGCAGCAAATGCTTATTGCCACAGACGAAAGCGGGATCCATGACGTGACGCTTGCCCCGACGGAGGTGTGGCGAATTATCCGGGACCGGTTTTACAGCGACGACAATGTTGTCGTACAATGTGCTTCCAAAAAGCAGATTTTAGGTCGGCTGTATCGCACGCGGAGGAATTTTGGGCGGGACATTTTTGAGTGCCTCGAGACAGAACCACTGTGCGATGTCAAGGACAGCCCGGGTCTCAAGTTTTTCCACTTCACTCACTACGAAGACGAAGTCCTGCATCGTGTCATTGGTTGGGCGCATCCGCTCATGGACCGCATGAAGCAGCGCAGGTGCCCCATATTCATCGATGCGACGTACCGATCAGTACCGACTCGCTTTTATCAGCTGGTGATCGTGATGATGTTCGACCCCATTTCGGAGCTGTACCATCCAGTTTGGTACGCACTCACGTCTGGAAAGACAGGTCAGATTTCCGAGCATTTGTTCCACTACATCCACGTCGCTTCTAAAAAGAAGCTGGACCCGGCGCATGTGGTTTGTGACTTCGAGTTTGCGATGGTCAAGGCGGTACAAAATCAGTTTCCAGAATCTAGAATTGTGGGCTGCATTTTTCACTTCAAGCAAGCACTGCGCCGCAAGATGCTCAACTTGAAGATTTCAGAATCTGAGGTGGATCTAGCTATGCGAGAGGAGTGCATCGATCGGCTTACGGTGATTCGTCGGTGCGACATCGTTTTCCGGGGAATCCCAAATGTTTGACGCATGATCAAGCGTGACTGTGCCGACCAAGGCATCGCGTAATCGAAGGCTGACTGGAAGAAGTTTTGGAAGTATTTCAAGACAACCTGGATGAAGAAGTTTCTTCCCGAATGGTGGAACGTCAACGGTCTCAATGAGGACATCATCAATAGGACCAACAACCCCCTCGAACGGTACAATCGTACCCTCAACGACGCCTCACCCCGATGTCGTCAAGTTTATTGCGGTCATCAAAGAGCAGAGCCGCGAAAATGTCCGACTAATTAACGACATTTCAAACCGCCGTGCGAGCGCACCTGCGCATGCTGCAGCTCGGCCCGCTCCCGGTTTCGAGTCTGACCCAGATTTGTACGTCGACTCGGATTCAGATCTGGAAGTAGACTCTGTATAGATTCGGACGACTCCGACAGCGACAACGAAACGGTGAGGTCGAGATCTGCCGAGTATTGAAAGACTTGCGCTGAAACTACATGCTACATAATATTACATAGCATTTGAATACGCTAAACAAACCCTCCAAGCAAAAATAAACAATAAATTCTGTTCTAGATTTGTAAGTCAACGTTTTAAGTCAACCTTAGCACTCTTTACAATAGTAGTTTCACTACAACAAGAACATTCAATTCTCTTCTGTTGCAACTTGAGAAGCTTTACTCCGAATATATATTCTTTGCATTATCTAACAAATTAGATGTTTGTACAAGCACATATTCCTTTTTATTCGTAATAGAATTGTAGTTAAGAATTCAATTCATGCCGGACCGATTTAAAAATGACTTGGTTTTAGTATACAGTGAGTTTTTCTAAATGTTTATAAAGTAGGTCGCTCTTGCCAACCGAGAACGTTTGTGGCCAGGGAATGATCCCTTTTACCGTCCGTCAAACGACTCAATGACCAAATTCTCACGGTGGGTTATTTCTCGAGAGAATCCAGTCAGCCTGATCTATAGGAGACTCACTCCCACTAAGTGAGAGTGTGACGGACGACCCAAATCCTTGGTTATGTCTCAGATCTGAAGGAGGATTTCCACACAACACTTACCTCAAGCATCGAGCTCCTCTACAGGTGTGGGATTTGAACCCACGCCACCTGACAAACACCTGCCTGTCTAGGCGCACGCCCTACGGGCATCTAGTGATTTTTGCGCAAAACATGTATATTTATATATTCACTCCTCATAAATAATATTTTGTTGTGAGTATAATATTGAGTATAATATTATTTTTACAGTTTTATCACATCACAAAAATGATGCTTTGGATTAGGTCAAATCCATGTTCAATTTGATCCTAATTTGACCCAAAAACCGAGTTACAACCGAGTTGTGCAGGATTGGACCTGTGCAGCATTTGACCCAAAACAAATTACTCCCTCCTCAGATTCTGCGTAGTGCCTACAGGGTTTTACACAATGGCAAAAGTCCAGTGATTGCCCATGCATATAGGTAGAATCACGTGATCGTACTTCTCATACGGAAATGTTGCGGTAATATCTCAACAGCGCTCGTGCACAAGTCCAACGTTTCGCCCCACTAGAGCAAATTCGCTGTAGATGTGTCCAAAAACGTTTGTATCCATGACAAACGATCGGCCGTGTTGCGGGGGTGCACTCGAGTGTAATAGTATAGAAGCACATCATTGAGCCAATCTCGGTCTTTAATTGTGCGGACATCTTCCGGTGTCACCAGCAAACGCATGCTTGGTTTGCTCACAACAAAGCATGGCGACTGTGTTTGACACAATGTCGGGCTGCGATATATCCCACACATCTCCAAAACCAAATGGGACGCCTGCATTCTCACTATCATCATTCAGCAGTGATATCACCTCAGGCGACTCGGGTTTTTCGGCCAAAGTCGACTTGGTTGGGTAGGTGTTTTCGGGCAATGTCGACTTGGCTGGAGGGTGTTTTTTGCGGTCAAAGTTGACACCTGGCGCTTGAGTTTCTTGTTGGAGGGCTCGTTCACATTCGCGGCCGTCGTGCTGGTGTTCTTGAGGAGTCGTGAGATGAAAGTGCTTAGCTTGTGCCGGCCTATAAACCGGGTGGTCCACGAACGCTGAGCCTCGGATTTGCGTTTCGCAAAGCCAGGTATTGTCACTGTAGCATCCGCGACAACATCGTCTCTACACACCACCTGGCCGTTTGCCACTTTCTCCTTGATGCTCTCAAACAATACCAGCCTCGTATTGGAGCGTCGGAGGGGCCATGCCTGGTGGCGCTGCCTGTTTTGCGGACGGGTCGGCCTGGGACGAAAATAACTTGTGTTTGTTGACTGTGGGTAATTTCGGGTAATTTCGACTGTGGGCCATTGGGGGTATTCTCGACTGTGTACGGTTTAGGGTATTCTCGCCAGTGTGGTCCATCGGGTATTCTCGACACTATCGCGGTCAAGCCTGGTGAGCCGACGCTAATATGTCCTGCGTGTCTGCAGGAGCAGAGTCTTGGATTCGGCCTGTAGCGAAGAGACGTTTGTGAGCCTCGATGCGTTCGTTTAAAGCGCCAGACTTGTGCAGCGGACGCAACGCGCGTAGCACGCTCCCAGAACATTTCGCGTTGAATTTCACACTCGTCTTCAGAAACGAGAATACCGAATCTTCAGCGCGGCAACCGACTTGAAGCACCTGATCCTTGTAGTCACTTGCCTGTGGACAAAGCCCGTGTCGAGGAACAGCTTCAAGAATGCGACGACGTGGTAGGACTCCGATTTTTCTGGCGTTCGGCCGAGTCCCAACGTGAGACACACGTGTATACCACTCGAACCAAGTCACAGACAGGTGCGTAGCTTGTTTCTTTCTTCGCTTTGGCTTGGGCTCTTGGTCTGGCGATTCCTTCACCTGCTCTTCTTCAGTGCGCTTTTGCTTCACATTAGGATTCGCCTGTGCAGCCTCGATGATGGTTAGGCGTGCCGCCAAGAGCTTATTCGTGGCAATAAGCTCATGAATTATAGTTAAAAGGTGATCCATTTGTGCGCACTTGTGTTGGTTGGGATCTTGTGCTTGATCTTGAGCAGATAGAGCGGCTTCATTGCCGAGCGTAAGAGATCATGCCAGTACATCAGCGATCGGAATGTCCGCCACCGCCAAGCACTCTTCAAGCGTGGCGATCGGGGCCGATGGCGCGAGTTCCTTCCGCTGAGGGTAGTAGCGGACGAGGTAAGCTGTATGAACGCCGAGGACCTTGATGCTTATATTTAGACGTTGCTCTTTGAGTCCTGTACAGGAATGAAACAGCAAGGCCTGCAAGCGGCTGAGGCGCTCTTGACTTGAATGGTCGAGCGCCTCCACGTCAAAAATTGTTGGCTTCTCGTCTACCGCCCAACCAGTCAAAACCCGAGATCTTCCTGTTCTCGCGCGCCGTGTTGGTAATTTAGACAAATGCCTTGTTGGTCTTCGTCATATCCCAAGCGCCGCGATCGAAAATCCACTGGGAGCAAGACGATCGTTGCCGTTTGCGTGTTGAGCCCCGCCACGCCGGAAAGAGTGCGCTTGGTGCATCCTGCATCGCTAGCGCCACGGTCAAATCGTGCAAGGGGCACGTGAGAACGTCGTTCTTGTCGGGAATTAGGGTAAGACCTTGCTCTTCCCAAGTCTTGACCCGTAGCAGTCGAAGATAGAAGGTGCCGTCCGCCGATACCGACACGTGTTGCTTTTGGACATACCCTAGGTTCAAAGACCGAGCGAAGCGGTGCCACATCAGACGCGCCAACGCGGCGTCTGGGTAGTCGTCGTGCACGCGCACTGTACTGTAGACATAGCGGACCAAAGCTTGTAAGTCCTCCTTAGTGCAAGGAGGGGTCTTACTAATTAAACTACCCTTTTCTCGTTGTAAGCGAAAAGGGTATACTACCACTGCGTAGTATTTCGAGCAAGCTTGCCTTTCTTACCTTAGTTCGTAGCGAGGTAGAAGCCCAAATGATCCATCGCCACCGCCAAACGCTTGCCGAAGGCGTCCAAGGAAATGCTAGCCTCGACAAACTCTAGGCTAACATTCTCCTCCTCCAGCATGCGCTTGAAAGCGGTAATGGCGGTGCTGCGGGCTTTCTGAGTGTTCGTAGGGACAAAAGCAGATAGACTCATCGTCTCGCTGGTGCTTGTCCTCGTCGTTTGATCTGTGTGGTCTTGGTTCTGGCTTCCTACCATCCTGTGTCCTAAATTAGGGATATGCGTAGCTATATGGAATATGGAAAATATGCATTAAATGCGTCATATACTAAGTATTCGTAGTGGTATATTCATATTTTTGTGCAGATTCCGACAAATATTTGTTGGAATGTGTCGGAACCAGAGCCCTAACCTAACAAATCCTATTCGCCGAAACTCGATATTCCTGCGGTACGATCGGATAATACTTCTTTTTTTGTGACTCGATAGCCATCCTCTGGTTCTATCTGTCGGAAAGACGTGTACAGCGGCTCCAGAAAGTCACCGCCCACATAGTATAAAGCTAATATATTTGGCAACTGCTCACGAACTAGATCATATTTTCCTGCCGGAGAAACACGAGCGGAACCGCATAAGGATAAACTACAACTGCAGGTCAATGAATAGGAAAAACGTAACGTTGCTGTATTTTATCAGGAAAAATCTGGCAAAAATTACAAAACACGGTAATAAAAAATCACCGCCCACCTCGTTCCCATACAAAAATCAAGTCACAAATCAGTACTTCGTGTGAGCCCCCTTGCTGGCGATGACAGCGTCCAGGCGAGCCGGCATGGAAAGCACGCACTTGCGAATGACATCGTCGTCGATACTCGTCCATATCTCAAGGAGCTTTACCTTGAGGTCCTCAATAGAGGTTGCTGGCTGGCGATTCAGCTCCCGCTTCATGATCGCCCACACGTTCTCAATTGGGTTGAGATCGGGGCTCTGGGCGGGGTGACGAAGGTCATGGAGCCCTAAGGACTTCACGAACTTCGTCGTGGCCTTAGCGCGATGCGCTGGAGCGTTGTCCTGGACGAAGTTGGTAGGCTGGGGTAGACCAAGGAGCTGGTGATCGGGATCTCCTGTTGAAGCAGGTGTCGGTAGTAGGCGCCGTCCACGGACTTCTCGCAGAAGTGCATCGTGCCGACGCCGTCTGCCGAGATGGAGGACCACACCATCGACGACTTGCGGCTGGACTTGAAGGTCGGCACGACGCACTTCTCATGGAAGGCTTCATGTGTCCGGCGCTACACCGAGACACGACCGCTGGTACCGTGCAGCTCCACCGATGCCTCGTCTGTAAAGATGACATTCGCCCAGTCGTCCTTCTCCAGATGAGCCAGCCTCTTTGCATAGGCGAGGTGCTGCTTGCGGTGCTTATTGGAGAGGTAAGGTCTCTTCCTAGCAGAGCGGCCGTTGAGGCCGGCTGAGTTGAGGCGGTTGCGCACCACCTGCGGCGACACCACGCGGCCAGTGTCCTTGGAAACTGCAGCAGCCAGGACCGCCGCGCTTGAGAACCGGTTGGTCTCAGTGTCTCGGAGAATGCGGCGGTCATCGCGGGCAGTAGTGAGCCGGGGGCGGCCTTGGCGCGGAGCTACGACACAGTGGTCATTCAACTTGAAGTGTGCGATAATATCGCGCACTGTCGAGCGGGCCATCTCCAGCTCCCTCGCGATTCTAGAGTAGCTGTAGCCCTTCTTCCACTTGCTAACGCAGAGACAACGGATCTCGTGCGAGTGCTGGCGACGTCCTTGGTCCATAGTTGAGCTTGACTTGTTCGAAGTGAGGTGAATAGGAGAATGAGAGCAACTAGCGCGGCAACGATCGCTGCGTTGCCGCCAAAATGCATGGGTTCGATCGAGCAACATTCGTGCAACATTGTGACCCTCCATACAAAATTTTATATAATTGGCACGAGGCCAGCCACTGGGCGCTCACTATATTTGCACCTTGTTTTGAATAAACGGTGATTGGCGGAACACTTCCCGCGAACCGATGTTATTGGCTAATGTTTTCGGCTTGGGGTTCGCTGGCGGTTCTACTCGTACCCGCAGCACTGCGATCCGATTAGTGGTTGTCTAGCTATTGCCCAAAATCGATGTTGAAGTTGCCTGGGCGGTGACTTTCTGGAGCCGCTGTATATTCATCCATATCATGACGGTACCGACAGCGGCCGACCTGGTGCCTAGAGGCTGTGATTGGCTAAAATACCCCGGCGCATCGTGCTCATCTTGCATGGTGCCCAGGTGGTAGCAATCAATTGCTCCACTGCTACTGCGGTGCTAGAGCAAATCCTAGATTACAGATGTCAGGCCGTTATCAACATTAATGCTTAAACGTTGGCTATGAAAAGAGCAACGTGCAAGCGGCGTTAGCGCTGCACAACATACTCAAGCGTAATGCATTTATCAATTGTCGAGAGTTCATCTGGCTGTACTGTATTGAAAGCATTAACATATACACATGAATAGTTAGTGCTCGCCGCCGTCGATGCATCATTGCTGTCCTTCTCACGTTAATTTTTGTGCTCACTCTTCCGGCAGTTTGCTAGCAACCTACGGTCAGTGTATAGTAAGAGTGCGAGTCTGTGTCGTGAGGCGACGAGAGGGCTGTCGAGCGGCGCGTGAGGATGCGTACGCGCGCGGTGGGACGGGGTATATCGTAGCGTGTGTGGGAGAGCGTGTGCGGGTCTATTTTGGATTTGGTGGGTGTTGTTTGATTTTGCCGGTCGTATAGCTCAGTCGGTAGAGCACAGTGCTAATAACGCTGCGGTCCAGGGTTCGAGCCCCTGTATGACCATTTTGCTCTTTTCTGCTGCGTCCCTAGCAACGCTGCCACGCGTCTTTTGCGCGTTCCGACGCTCCTCGAGTGCTGCCGATACCACTGGCCACCGCTGACGCACATCCGCGACCTCCCAAGCCGTTTGACTACGCCGTGGCAAGGGTCGAGTTGGACCGCCGATGCTGACCATGCGACTGGCATATTGGGGCTACCGATCTTTTTCCAGACTGCGATGGCGACCCGTGCGACTAGCTGGATGCCGGGCCGTGGCCTTCCGCGCCCCGGTGCGCCGTGAGGAGTGGGATAGGAGCCAGGTGGAGGAGAGAGGCGTGGAGGTCGCTACGTGGACAAGCAGTGGGAAGTGTGTCGTGAGGCGACGAGAGGGCTGTCGAGCGGCGCGTGAGGATGCGTACGCGCGCGGTGGGACGGGGTATATCGTAGCGTGTGTGGGAGAGCGTGTGCGGGTCTATTTTGGATTTGGTGGGTGTTGTTTGATTTTGCCGGTCGTATAGCTCAGTCGGTAGAGCACAGTGCTAATAACGCTGCGGTCCAGGGTTCGAGCCCCTGTATGACCATTTTGCTCTTTTCTGCTGCGTCTCTAGCAACGCTGCCACGCGTCTTTTGCGCGTTCCGACGCTCCTCGAGTGCTGCCGATACCACTGGCCACCGCTGACGCACATCCGCGACCTCCCAAGCCGTTTGACTACGCCGTGGCAAGGGTCGAGTTGGACCGCCGATGCTGACCATGCGACTGGCATATTGGGGCTACCGATCTTTTTCCAGACTGCGATGGCGACCCGTGCGACTAGCTGGATGCCGGGCCGTGGCCTTCCGCGCCCCGGTGCGCCGTGAGGAGTGGGATAGGAGCCAGGTGGAGGAGAGAGGCGTGGAGGTCGCTACGTGGACAAGCAGTGGGAAGTGTGTCGTGAGGCGACGAGAGGGCTGTCGAGCGGCGCGTGAGGATGCGTACGCGCGCGGTGGGACGGGGTATATCGTAGCGTGTGTGGGAGAGCGTGTGCGGGTCTATTTTGGATTTGGTGGGTGTTGTTTGATTTTGCCGGTCGTATAGCTCAGTCGGTAGAGCACAGTGCTAATAACGCTGCGGTCCAGGGTTTGAGCCCCTGTATGACCATTTTGCTCTTTTCTGCTGCGTCCCTAGCAACGCTGCCACGCGTCTTTTGCGCGTTCCGACGCTCCTCGAGTGCTGCCGATACCACTGGCCACCGCTGACGCACATCCGCGACCTCCCAAGCCGTTTGACTACGCCGTGGCAAGGGTCGAGTTGGACCGCCGATGCTGACCATGCGACTGGCATATTGGGGCTACCGATCTTTTTCCAGACTGCGATGGCGACCCGTGCGACTAGCTGGATGCCGGGCTGTGGCCTTCCGCGCCCCGGTGCGCCGTGAGGAGTGGGATAGGAGCCAGGTGGAGGAGAGAGGCGTGGAGGTCGCTACGTGGACAAGCAGTGGGAAGTGTGTCGTGAGGCGACGAGAGGGCTGTCGAGCGGCGCGTGAGGATGCGTACGCGCGCGGTGGGACGGGGTATATCGTAGCGTGTGTGGGAGAGCGTGTGCGGGTCTATTTTGGATTTGGTGGGTGTGGTTTGATTTTGCCGGTCGTATAGCTCAGTCGGTAGAGCACAGTGCTAATAACGCTGCGGTCCAGGGTTCGAGCCCCTGTATGACCATTTTGCTCTTTTCTGCTGCGTCCCTAGCAACGCTGCCACGCGTCTTTTGCGCGTTCCGACGCTCCTCGAGTGCTGCCGATACCACTGGCCACCGCTGACGCACATCCGCGACCTCCCAAGCCGTTTGACTACGCCGTGGCAAGGGTCGAGTTGGACCGCCGATGCTGACCATGCGACTGGCATATTGGGGCTACCGATCTTTTTCCAGACTGCGATGGCGACCCGTGCGACTAGCTGGATGCCGGGCCGTGGCCTTCCGCGCCCCGGTGCGTCGTGAGGAGTGGGATAGGAGCCAGGTGGAGGAGAGAGGCGTGGAGGTCGCTACGTGGACAAGCAGTGGGAAGTGTGTCGTGAGGCGACGAGAGGGCTGTCGAGCGGCGCGTGAGGATGCGTACGCGCGCGGTGGGACGGGGTATATCGTAGCGTGTGTGGGAGAGCGTGTGCGGGTCTATTTTGGATTTGGTGGGTGTGGTTTGATTTTGCCGGTCGTATAGCTCAGTCGGTAGAGCACAGTGCTAATAACGCTGCGGTCCAGGGTTCGAGCCCCTGTATGACCATTTTGCTCTTTTCTGCTGCGTCCCTAGCAACGCTGCCACGCGTCTTTTGCGCGTTCCGACGCTCCTCGAGTGCTGCCGATACCACTGGCCACCGCTGACGCACATCCGCGACCTCCCAAGCCGTTTGACTACGCCGTGGCAAGGGTCGAGTTGGACCGCCGATGCTGACCATGCGACTGGCATATTGGGGCTACCGATCTTTTTCCAGACTGCGATGGCGACCCGTGCGACTAGCTGGATGCCGGGCCGTGGCCTTCCGCGCCCCGGTGCGTCGTGAGGAGTGGGATAGGAGCCAGGTGGAGGAGAGAGGCGTGGAGGTCGCTACGTGGACAAGCAGTGGGAAGTGTGTCGTGAGGCGACGAGAGGGCTGTCGAGCGGCGCGTGAGGATGCGTACGCGCGCGGTGGGACGGGGTATATCGTAGCGTGTGTGGGAGAGCGTGTGCGGGTCTATTTTGGATTTGGTGGGTGTGGTTTGATTTTGCCGGTCGTATAGCTCAGTCGGTAGAGCACAGTGCTAATAACGCTGCGGTCCAGGGTTCGAGCCCCTGTATGACCATTTTGCTCTTTTCTGCTGCGTCCCTAGCAACGCTGCCACGCGTCTTTTGCGCGTTCCGACGCTCCTCGAGTGCTGCCGATACCACTGGCCACCGCTGACGCACATCCGCGACCTCCCAAGCCGTTTGACTACGCCGTGGCAAGGGTCGAGTTGGACCGCCGATGCTGACCATGCGACTGGCATATTGGGGCTACCGATCTTTTTCCAGACTGCGATGGCGACCCGTGCGACTAGCTGGATGCCGGGCCGTGGCCATCTGCGCCCCGGTGCGTCGTGAGTAGTGGGATAGGAGCCAGGTGGAGGAGAGAGGCGTGGAGGTCGCTACGTGGACAAGCAGTGGGAAGTGTGTCGTGAGGCGACGAGAGGGCTGTCGAGCGGCGCGTGAGGATGCGTACGCGCGCGGTGGGACGGGGTATATCGTAGCGTGTGTGGGAGAGCGTGGGGTGTGGTTTGATTTTGCCGGTCGTATAGCTCAGTCGGTAGAGCACAGTGCTAATAACGCTGCGGTCCAGGGTTCGAGCCCCTGTATGACCATTTTGCTCTTTTCTGCTGCGTCCCTAGCAACGCTGCCACGCGTCTTTTGCGCGTTCCGACGCTCCTCGAGTGCTGCCGATACCACTGGCCACCGCTGACGCACATCCGCGACCTCCCAAGCCGTTTGACTACGCCGTGGCAAGGGTCGAGTTGGACCGCCGATGCTGACCATGCGACTGGCATATTGGGGCTACCGATCTTTTTCCAGACTGCGATGGCGACCCGTGCGACTAGCTGGATGCCGGGCCGTGGCCATCTGCGCCCCGGTGCGTCGTGAGTAGTGGGATAGGAGCCAGGTGGAGGAGAGAGGCGTGGAGGTCGCTACGTGGCCAAGCAGTGGGAAGTGTGTCGTGAGGCGACGAGAGGGCTGTCGAGCGGCGCGTGAGGATGCGTACGCGCGCGGTGGGACGGGGTATATCGTAGCGTGTGTGGGAGAGCGTGTGCGGGTCTATTTTGGATTTGGTGGGTGTGGTTTGATTTTGCCGGTCGTATAGCTCAGTCGGTAGAGCACAGTGCTAATAACGCTGCGGTCCAGGGTTCGAGCCCCTGTATGACCATTTTGCTCTTTTCTGCTGCGTCCCTAGCAACGCTGCCACGCGTCTTTTGCGCGTCCCGACGCTCCTCGAGTGCTGCCGATACCACTGGCCACCGCTGACGCACATCCGCGACCTCCCAAGCCGTTTGACTACGCCGTGGCAAGGGTCGAGTTGGACCGCCGATGCTGACCATGCGACTGGCATATTGGGGCTACCGATCTTTTTCCAGACTGCGATGGCGACCCGTGCGACTAGCTGGATGCCGGGCCGTGGCCATCTGCGCCCCGGTGCGTCGTGAGTAGTGGGATAGGAGCCAGGTGGAGGAGAGAGGCGTGGAGGTCGCTACGTGGACAAGCAGTGGGAAGTGTGTCGTGAGGCGACGAGAGGGCTGTCGAGCGGCGCGTGAGGATGCGTACGCGCGCGGTGGGACGGGGTATATCGTAGCGTGTGTGGGAGAGCGTGTGCGGGTCTATTTTGGATTTGGTGGGTGTGGTTTGATTTTGCCGGTCGTATAGCTCAGTCGGTAGAGCACAGTGCTAATAACGCTGCGGTCCAGGGTTCGAGCCCCTGTATGACCATTTTGCTCTTTTCTGCTGCGTCCCTAGCAACGCTGCCACGCGTCTTTTGCGCGTTCCGACGCTCCTCGAGTGCTGCCGATACCACTGGCCACCGCTGACGCACATCCGCGACCTCCCAAGCCGTTTGACTACGCCGTGGCAAGGGTCGAGTTGGACCGCCGATGCTGACCATGCGACTGGCATATTGGGGCTACCGATCTTTTTCCAGACTGCGATGGCGACCCGTGCGACTAGCTGGATGCCGGGCCGTGGCCATCTGCGCCCCGGTGCGTCGTGAGTAGTGGGATAGGAGCCAGGTGGAGGAGAGAGGCGTGGAGGTCGCTACGTGGCCAAGCAGTGGGAAGTGTGTCGTGAGGCGACGAGAGGGCTGTCGAGCGGCGCGTGAGGATGCGTACGCGCGCAGTGGGACGGGGTATATCGTAGCGTGTGTGGGAGAGCGTGTGCGGGTCTATTTTGGATTTGGTGGGTGTGGTTTGATTTTGCCGGTCGTATAGCTCAGTCGGTAGAGCACAGTGCTAATAACGCTGCGGTCCAGGGTTCGAGCCCCTGTATGACCATTTTGCTCTTTTCTGCTGCGTCCCTAGCAACGCTGCCACGCGTCTTTTGCGCGTTCCGACGCTCCTCGAGTGCTGCCGATACCACTGGCCACCGCTGACGCACATCCGCGACCTCCCAAGCCGTTTGACTACGCCGTGGCAAGGGTCGAGTTGGACCGCCGATGCTGACCATGCGACTGGCATATTGGGGCTCTGGGCCCGCCTTACTGCCGCCTGTTTTGACCGCTGGGATCTGCCATTGTCAGACATGTATACCCCGTACGTCTTCCCGAGCGAAAACGGTCTGCGCTGCGGGACGCGCGAATTGAATTATGGCCCACACCAGTGGCGCGGCGACTTCCAGTTCAACATCAGCCGCTACAGTCAACAGCAACTGATGGAAACCAGGCCAGCCTGCGCTTGGGACGACGAGTCGAAGGCAAAACGAGATCCGGTGCAGCGTTGGCGTCCGGTACCTCCGTGTCATCCTGTTGTGCTGCTGCCTCACGAGCTTCCATCCGGTCGATCTTGGCTTGAGCCTCCTCGCTGGGTTCCCAGTTGCCATCACGATCCTCGTTGTCAACGTCCTCTTCGTTCTCGCCCAAGAGCAGCTCACTGTCATCTTGTGTGGGGTCCATCTGGTCGGGCCACCGATCCGGTTCGAGGCCATCCTGTGCGTAGCGATCCAGTATGCTCTCCGCGCGGAGGAAGTATCGTTCTGGCACGTAGGTTGTCCAATAAGCCTTGTCCAGTTGGTTCCCGTACATCATCTGAGCCAGCATGCAGGACAGATCGTAAGGATGGAACAGGTGATGGGCCATTTCGTCACTGTTCAACAGAGTCGTGGCTTCCGAGTACGTCAATCCAGTCCGCATGGCCAGCTGAAGATCCATCCGAAGCTTGCGCCACACAACGGGAAA